>NC_052157.1:20776346-21131573 GCF_902713615.1 Scyliorhinus canicula
GGGTGCCCCCACGGTGGCCAGGCCCGCGATCGGGGCCCACCGATCGGCAGGTGGGCCAGTGCATGGGGGCACTCTTTTTCTTTCGCTGCCGCCACGGCCTCCACCATGGCAGAGGCGGAAGAGAATCCCCCAGCGCGCATGCGCCCGTGGTGATGTCAGCGGCAGCTGACGCACCGGCGCATGCGCGAACCAGCGAAGGCCTTTCGGACAGACCCAGCGCCGAGCGGCGGGCGTCAAAGGCCGTTGTTGCTGGCTTTGGCGCCAGTCGGTGTGGTGCCAACCGCTCCGGCGCGGGCCTAGCCACTCAATGTGAGGGCTTGGACCCTAAAGGTGCGGAGAATTCCGCACCTTTGGGGAGGCCTGACGCCGGAGTGGTTGGCGCCACTCCGCTACGCCGGGACCCCCCGCCCCGCCGGGTAGGGGAGAATTCCGCCCATGATCTTTCCTTAACAATCAATGCTGAGTGTTCTGATTACTCCATGTTTTTTAAGTGACAGTTTATCCTTTTTTAGAATTGATTCCAATAATCTGCCCACTACCAAGAGGTTAGACTTACTGGCCTTTAATTAGTCGATCTACCCCTCACTCCTTTTTTAAACAAGGGTACATACAACATTAGTAGCCCTCCAATTCTCTAGCACCACACCTGCACCCAGTGAAGATTGGAAAATGATGGTCACAGGATCCATTATTTCCTCCCTGGCTTCCTTTAATATTTCATCCGGGTGATTTATCCACATTCAAGGATGCTAATCCCCTTAATACTTCCTCTCTGCGGATGTTTATCGTATCCAATATTTTACACTCCTCCTCCTTAGCTATAATTGTGAAAATGAATGCAAAGTATTCATTAAGAAGCATACCTACATCTTCCGTTACAACACAGAGATCATTTTCTTTTGGCCTTTTATGGGCCCTACTCTTTCCTTAGTTGTCCTTCTGTGCTTAATGTATTGATAAAACAGCTTTGGGTTATCCTTGAAGGCAGCTTTCTTCAATCCAGCAACATTTTCCAATATGGTTATTATAACCCATTGAGCAAAATGATTTGAGTTTGCAGCTATATAACTCTATAGTATTATATATAATTCATATAATGAACTTTTAACAGAAAATAGTCCTGTAATCAATTTGTTATTGGTTGAACAAATGTGATTAGATAATTTTTCAATCATCTAAAATATGAATGTCTTGAAGATGTTCTCTTAACAGCCATCAAAAATGAATGTAAAAACACTTACTAGAAAACCTGATCAATGCAGTCCTACTAGTTGTGGCCCCAAATGAATTCTGGGACATACAGGTATAACTCCCTTCACTGCTGCCTCCATCTTGATTAGTAGAATCCCTTGGTACATCTGAAATGTATAGTGATCCATTGGGAAATATATGGTGTGGTTCTTGATCCACAACAGGAATTCCCCCTTTCTTCCACGTTATGTTGGCAGGCTGGTCAACTGCCGGTAGGTTGCAATCCAACACCACAGTTTGGTTAGGTTGCAGTACTACATGCACAGGGCCAACACTGCAGCTCAAATTCAGAGAATTCACTTTGTCTAGATTAAAGAAAGAAAAAAAAAGAGCAAATTAGAATTTGAAAACAGTTGAAAAGAATGCACGTGATGTGTTTCACAAAAACTCAAACCAATTCTATCAGCTGTTTTATTGGAAATAAAATGCACATGTTGTTTAGTGCAATTCAATACTGTACTCTTTCACAATATAATTCTTCAGACAAGTGATTTTTTTTTTCAGAACTATATTGCTATACTCCAAAACTGAAGTTTATAAATTGCAGTATATATGAAGTATAGTGAATAACATACATTAAAACATTTATTTCATCTGTAGTTTAAAATAATATTTGGAACTTATTTGTTAGTTTTTATTAATGACCAATACACTACAGGAAACTACATTAATTAACAATATAACAGGACCATGGACATCATTTCCCAGTGAAGGTTTATATAGGATGGTTATGCATTCTATGACATGGTGCTTTACTCGTTATATAACTTGAAAACCATAGTCAGGGTGGAATAGTTTCTTCTTTTTAACAACATGTTTACCCACAAATACGGGGAATTGGTGGTTGAATCCACAAGTCCACCCAAGAACATCATTAGTCCTTGGAAGGGAAGAACTTTATTTTTAAATTTTAAATATATAAAAAGTGATAGTAAAGCAGATGAAAAGACTACAAATGCAATAAATATCTGCACATTATAAAGCACATAAATGTATGTTCAGACTGGAGCTCAAATTTGCTGATACCAAATTGGGAAAGGCAATGAAATCAGAGGATACAGATCCTAGAGCTGTGCAAAATAATTATGGGTAGAACAATGAAAGATGAAACTCAATGCAGGTAAGTGAAAGGACTGATTATTTTACCTTCCCATGTGCAACATTCCCACTTCTCAAAAGGAATAACGAAGCGTCAAATGATACGGTTGACAGAAACATTTGTTTGACCAGACTCAACACTAAACATGACCAATTAGTTCATAGAAACAATCAAATGGGTCTTGAAATTAACTTACTAGAAAGGAACCAATCGATAGGCGACATACTAAATACAGTTCCTGAATTTATTATAAATCCTTTTTTCCATATTTTGTCAGCACATAATTCTGAAACTGATAGAATACCAACATTTTCTTACGGACATTGTTGGCTGCAGGCCCATCATTATCCACCCCACCCCAATACACTGAGGCACAGAGAGTATTAAAGTATCATAGAATAAGTCATAAGAGATGGAATGCTGGGTATACCCCCAAGTATTACATTGAGAGGTGTGTTTGACAAATAGGCAATTTATGTCAATTCTTTATTTTTAAACAGGTATAACAAGGTGTGTGACATTCCAGCAACTGAATAATACATAGAAATATATCGCAAAATATTGCAAACTTATTAAACAAAGAACTATTTTACTAGAACTTAACATAGCTTTCTTACAACATAGTCTTTTGGGATAAATTCTGAGAAACAATATTTTAATAATCTTAGAGAAAAATAATTTTGCATCTATTTTTCCCTAAACGCAAGGACTACAGCTTACTGCATGAAAACAAACCTGCATTCATATAATGCATTTCGTATCTTTGGAACATTCAATATGCGCTCTCCACCAATTACTTTTAAAGTGTAGTCGATATAATAATAATAATCTTTATTGTCACAAGTAGGCTTACATTATCACTGCAATGACGTTACTGTGAAAATCCCCGAGTCGCCACATTCCGGCGCTTGTTCGGGTGCACAGTGCGAGAATTCAGAATGCCCAAATTCCCCAACAGCACATCTTTCAGGATTAGAGAGAGGAAATCGGAGCACCCGGAGGAAACCCACGCAGACACAAGGAGAACATGCAAACTTCACAGAAACAGTGACCCAAGCCGGGAATCGAACCTGGGACCCTGGCGCTGTGAAGCGACAGTGCTAACCTCTGTGCTACCATGCAATGAGATCATTGGTAAGTTAGACATTGGTTGCTCAGTTAGTAATGGGTAAATATAAATCATAACATTGGCAGAACTCCCCTGCACATCTTCAAATAGTTCTACTGGATCTTTACATCCATCAGAGTAGATTTACTATGTCATCTAGAAGATAGCACCTCTGACAAAACAGTGCTCTTTCAGTTACGCACCAAAGTGACCATCTACAACCCCAAAGTAAACGTGCAGGAATTTACAACATCCAGGTTGCAGTCAGTTACACAAATCGACACGCTAGGAACCAACACGCCAACCTTTAGAAACTTGTTGTCTACCCCCCCCCCCCCCCCCCCCCCGGAGATCATAGTGTTTGGGCACAAGCCAGCGATGTTGGCCGCCGTGGCGGGGGCCGCTGCCCTGCATACAGCCCTGTGGCAGCGTCGGTGCAGGCGGCTCAGAAAGGCGGCGGGTGCAGAGGGACGGGTTGCACAGGGTCAGGTGGTACCCGCTCAGGCTGCAGGGCCACCCGCCCGACAAGCGCAGGAGGAGGAGGACAATGACAGGGGCGAGGCACAGGATGAGGATACCAATGTGGATGAGGATACCGATGTGGATGGGGAGGAGGGGAAAGGAGGAGGAGGAGGAGGTAGAAGAGGAGGAGGTGGAGGAGGTGGAAGTGCCACGGCGCCGGGGCGCCCGATGAGGCCTCGTGTCTACCGGCACCGCATGTTTTTCGAGGGCCTGCCGGACAGGGCATGCAGGAGGAGACGCCGGATGAGCCGGGAGACCGTTGCCCATATCTGCCACCTAACAGCACACCTGGCACCGCATGGAACTGGGGGAGGACATGTTGTCCCGATGGCCGTCAAGATTACGATGGCCCTGAACTTTTATGCCACAGGGTCGTTCCAGTCGCCGAGTGGGGACCTGTCCGGCATCTCCCAGGCATCGGTGCACTGGTGCATCCATGCAGTGACTGACACCCTGTACGACACTGTGGCCTGCTAAATCCAGTTCCCTGTGGACCAGGCCCACCAGAATGCCCGGGAAGCAGGATTCGCAGCCGTGGCCAGGATACCCATGGTCCAGGGGGTGATCGATGGGATGCACGTCGCCATGCAGCCACCAGCGGAGAACAGGGAGATCTATGACCACCAGATGAAGATCCTGCATTTCTGCGCCCGTTACCCAGGCAGTGTACATGACGCGTTTATCCTGGCCCAATCGTGCATTCCTGCCATATTCAAGGGATACCCCCCTGGCTGCGGGGCTGGTTGCTGGGCGACAAGGGTTACCCGTTGTGGTCATAGCTGATGACAACTATACGGAGGGCACAGACCGACGCGGAGAACCGCTACAATGAGGCCAATGCAGCAACCATGGGTGTGGTCGAGAGGTGCGTTGGGCTGCTGAAGAAGCGCTTCAGGTGTCTGGACCGCTCTGGAGGGGCCCTCCAGTACCGGCGGAGCGGGTCGGCCGTATCGTTGTGGTCTGTTACGTCCTGCACAACATAGCCCAGCAGAGGGGCGATGTGCTGGAGGAGGAGGAGGAGGCTGAGGTGGAGCCCGTGGAAGTGCATGGCTCTCCAGATGAGGAGGATGGGAATGGGGGGAGGGGGGCAAATCGATGGGACATGGGATAAGGATATGGAAGGGAGACTACACGACGCCACCGGCTTGGCCAGCGAGCACAGGAGGCATTGATCACCGCACATTTTACCAATTAGGTGGTAGTGGCTCGCTGAGCACGGTCATTGACCCCACTGTACGGCACCACCTCACCCCCACCTCTCAACACGCATGAGGCGCACCTCCCACAACACCCACCACCCTTAGCTCCCACACAACCTCATGCACCACACCCCTCCATTACACATCCACCTGCGGCACAACGGGCTGGGCTCACACGGTTGCTCGTGGGAGCGGGTGTGGTCGATGCCATGGTGTATGATGACCACCCGCTCTGCGATGAGCTATGACAATCGTTAGACAATGTATGATCCATGGCCACATTTACGCCCTCCACCTGGGTGGTCCCTGTCTAGTGCTGGACACTCCATTGCATGGCCTTCTCGAATCGCTGGGGGTGGGGTGGCCTGGACGTCCGGAAAGGGGCGCACATTACACCCACCAGGGCTCAAGTTCGTTCACCCCTCAACCACAGTGGCACTCAGTCCCCAACCTGATCCTACAGACATCGGACATAGCACAGAGGCAGCTTGCATTGCTGTAATAGTGAGTTTAATTAGAAAGGTTATGTACACGTGCCCTAGCCCCTATAACTAAACTGTGCCCTGCACCCGTGCCAACCTACTAGGTGTCTAACTTCCTGGCCTTATGGGCCCCACCACTTCATCTCTGTGCTTCCCTTGACGGTACAGCAGGAGTGGAGGCGGACTGCTGAGATTCCTGCCCTGCGACTTGCTCCCCGTTGGCGCTCGTTTCCTGGGGCGGCCGAGCTTGGATAGGCCAGGCTGCTCCTCGGGCATCCTGGAAGGCGTGGTGCCACCCTGTTCTGGCCGCTGCCCACCAGATGCACCAGGGACGGGGGGGGGGGGGGGGGGGGGGGGGGGGGGGGAGTCCGAGGGGCTGCAGTGTTCCAGGACCTCCCCTGCAGAAGTTACCGGCACAGGCCCCAGCCCCTCCTCCTCCCTTGGGGTGCCAGTGGCCTCCGGGCCTCTCTCTGGGATGGGGTGCGAGCAGAGACAGGCCTCGAGGCACCACTGACACCTGGCGCTGCCAGTCCTGGAGGCCCGCTGTGGATTCGACCTGAACATGAATGTTAACAGCGATGGAGCTCGGAGTGGGCAATCCCTGTCTGGGACTGCGTCACCTCCCTCTGGCCTTATGCGCCGCCACCCAGCATCTGGGCAATACCGCCGATGCTCTCAGCGATGACCTGCTGAGACTTGGACAGACTGCAGAGCATGGCTGCAATGTCCAGCTGGCTCTGGCACATGGCTGCCTGTGAGAGGGCAGCCCTGACCTGCTGGGCCACGGATGACGCATGCACATGAAGCACCCAACGCCTTGCATAACCTGACCCATGGCCGACACGGTTGCCCCCATTGCCTCTGTGTCAGTGGAAGGGCTTCCATGGCATCTGGCCTTTCCGCCGTGGCCTGCGTCCCTGGGAGCCACTGAGCCTGGCACTGGCCATGGGCCTGCAATGCCAGACGGGCCGCGACCACCCACGGCAGGTCCTGTAAGACACAAGACAGCATGTATCATAAGAGAGGCGGACAGCAGTGAGGGGGTGCAGTGCGGCATGGGGTGAGGGAGGTGCACTGGGCCATGAGGCGAGGACGGGTGCAGTGCGGCATGGGGTGAGGAGGGGTGCAGTCAGGCGTCAAGTGAGTGCAGTGGGCCATGGGGTGAGGGGGGGGTGCAGTGGGCCACTGGGTGAGGGGGGTGCAGCGGACCATGAGGTGAGGAGGTGCAGTGGGGCATGGGGAAGGGGGGGTGGGGGGAGTCTCACTTGCTGGTTTGCCTCTGACCTGACAGCCGGCAACCTCCCGGTCCCCAGCTCCGCCTGCGAGGTCCAATGCCCTCTACACATGGGCGGTGAGCGGGTGCAGTACAGGTGGACCCCCTCTGGTTCTCTCCCCCTCCCTGTGGGGTTGAGGGCCGTCTTTATCCTGGGGGGGGGGGGGGGGGGGGGGGGGGGGGGGGGGCACAAACATCAGCATTAGGCGGTCCAACACAGTCAGCGCAGATGTTGGGTGAATGATGGCATGGCAGCACGGGGCACGCGGCTAAAGTGCCTGGCATGGGTGGGTGCAGCCCATGTGGGTCAGGTAGGGGGTTGTGCCATCCCCCTGGAGGGTGTGGGGGTTGCCTTTCACATGTGTGGGTGGTATGCGGGGGTGGTGCCAGGGGCACGATACTGTGTACTCACCCTGCCTGCCCTCGTACGGTCGTGCATCTTCTTCCAGCACTGGGTCGGCAGTACGTGGAGTGTGCCCCTGGACACTGACAGCATTGCCCACCTCCCTCCACAAACGGCGGACAGTGCTGCGCGGGTCGTGGTGTCCCCATCTGGGGCATAGGACCACCCCCCTCTCCTCCACCGCGTCCAACAGTGTGTCCAGGTCGTGGTCCCTGAACCTCGGGGGGGCACGGCGGGCAGCGGCCACCTTGCAGGTCTTGGGACTGAGTGCCGCTCGCGCATCTTCAGCGACACAGGCCAGTGTCATTAACGTGTCGCACCTATCCGACGCCAGTCTGGGGCTGCTTCCCCCCACTCCGCTTCTCGCAGCGCCCGTCCTAGCCCCTTTTGCGAGCCAGAATCGCTACTGACAGCGGCCCGTTCACGCTGTCGTAAAACGCCGTCAGCACTCAGCCGCTGGATCTGAGAACCCCGCCCTGAATGCCTGAATTCGCTAGAGCTGGGATAAATCATGGATTCTCTAGTTCAGGTGGTCACTGAGCTCATCAATCTGCAACCCACTTAGTTCTTCTGCCCTGCTCAATGCTAATTTCAAGGGCCAATTCTTTGTGATAGCATCCTGTATTTCATCTACCACAAAGTTCAGCAACTCTCCCAGACAACAGAAAGCAGATCTAAACAGTACAACTAAATTAAGATTTAGCAAATTCTGTATCAGTGAATATACAACAAACGACGTCACAGAGACATAGAATTTACAGTACAGAAGGAGGCCATTCGGCCCATCGAGTCTGTACGACCCATGGAAAAAGCACCCTACCCAGGCCCACATCTCTACCCTATCCCCATAACCCAGTAACCCCACCCAACACTAAGGGCAATTTATCATGGCCAATCCACCGAACCTTCACATCTTTGGACTGTGGGAGGAAACCGGAGCACCCGGAGGAAACCCACGCACACACGGGGAGGACGTGCAGACTCCGCACAGACAGTGACCCAAGCCGGGAATCGAACCTGGGACCCTGGAGCTGTGAAGCAATTATGCTAACCACAATGCTACCGTGCTGCCCTTAAATGGAATCCTCCCAAAAAGTGAATTGACCTGATGGGTTATACTATTATCCCTGAGTTTTGGTTAAAATCCCAAGGTGGTACTGAATTGAAAAATGGAGAAGCCTGAAACTAAATTTACTGGAACTTCCAATTAAAAAGGTGTGAAGATGCCGGTGTTGGACTGGGTTGGGCACAGTAAGAAGTCTTACAACACCAGGTTAAAGTCCAACAGGTTTGTTTCAAACATTAGCTTTCGGAGCACAGCTCCTTCCTCAGGTGAATGAAGAGGAATGTTCCAGAAACATATATATAGACAAAGTCAAAGATGCAAGACAATGCTTTGAATGCGAGCATTTGCAGGTAATTAAGTCTTTACAGATCCAGAGAAAGGGGTAACCCCAGGTTAAAGAGGTGTGAATTGTGTAAAGCCATGACAGTTGGTAGGATTTCGCAAGCCCAGGCCAGATGGTGGGGGGGTGAATGTAATGCGACATGAATCCAAGTTCCCGGTTGAGGCCGTACTCGTGTGCGGAACTTGGCTATAAGTTTCTCCTCGGCGATTTAGCGTTGTCGCGCGTCCTGAAGGCCGCCTTGGAGAATGCAGAGATCAGAGGCTGAATGCCCTTGACTGCTGAAGTGTTCCGCGACTGGAAAGGAACATTCCTGCCTGGCGATTGTTGCGCGATGTCCGTTCATCCGCTGTCGCAGCGTCTGCATGGTCTCACCAATGTACCACGCTTGGGGCCATCCTTTCCTGCAGCGCATGAGGTAGACAACGTTGGCAGAGTCGCACAAGTATGTACCACATACCTGGTGGGTGGTGTTCTCACGCATAATGATGGTACCCATGTCGATGATCTGGCATGTCTTGCAGCGATTGCCATGGCAGGGGTGTCTGGTGTCGTGGTCACTGTTCTGAAGGCTGGGTAGTTTGCTGCAAACAATGGTTTGTTTGAGGATGCAAGGTTGTTTGAAGGCAAGGGGTGTGGGTATGACCTTGGCAAGATGTTCACCTTCACTGTTGACGTGTTGAAGGCTGCAAAGATGTCGTCGTAGTTTCTCCACTCCGGAGAAGTACTGGACGATGAAGGGTACTCTGTCGGTTGTGTCCCATGTTTGTCTTCTGAGGAGGTCGGTGCGTTTTTTTTGCTGTGGCTCGTTGAACTGTCGATCAGTGAGTCAAGCGTCATATCCTGTTCGTACAAGCAAATCTTTCATTGTCTCTAGATATCTGTTACGCTCCTCCTCGTCTGAGCAGATCTTGTGTATACGGAGGACTGGTCCATTGGGGATGGCTTTTTTATTGTGTTTAGGGTGGAAGCTGGAGAAGTGGAGCATCGTGAGTTTATCCGTGGGCTTGCGGTAAAGCAAAGTGCTGAGGTGACCGTCCTTGATGGAGATGAGTGTGTCCAAGAATGCAACCGATTTTGGAGAGTAGTCCATGGCGAGTCTGATGGTGGGATGGAACTTATTGATGTCATTGTGTACTCGTTTCAGTGATTCTTCGCCGTGGGTCCAAAGGAAAAAAATGTCATCGATTTATCTGGTGTATTTCGTTGGTTGAAGGTCCTGTGCGGTGAGGAGGTCTTGCTCAAACTTGTGCATGATGTTGGCATATTGAGGTGCGAATTTGGTCCTATGGCTGTTCCGTGCGTCTGGATGAAGAACTTGTTGTCGATGGTGAAGACGTCGTGATCAGGAATGAAGCGTATGAGTTGCAGAATTGCGTCCAGAGATTGACAGTTGTCGGTGTTGAGTACTGAGGCTGTTGCAGCAATGTCGTCATCATGGGGGAATGCTGGTGTCGAGTACCGAGCCATCCATTGTGCCGAAGAATGTTCCTGGTTCAACTGGTCCATGGGTGCTGAGTTTCTGTAGGAGGTCCATCGTGTCACGACAGAAGCTGGGCGTTCCTTGTACGATGGGTTTCAAGATGCCCTTGATGTAGCCAGAGAGGTTCTCACACAGGGTCCCATTGCCTGATACGATAGGACGGCCTGGTGTGTTGGACTTGTGTATTTTCGGGAGGCAGTAGAAATCTCCCAACGCGGGGAGTACGTGGGATGAGCGTACATAGGGCGTTCTGAAGGTCTGCATCGAAGGTCTTGATCAATCTGTTGAGTTGGCGGGTGTGTTCCTTGGTCAGATCTGCAGCTAATTGTCTGTAGTGTTCCTGGTTGTTGAGTTGTCGGTACACTTCTTTGCAGTAGCCGTTCTGTTCAGTATGGCAGTGGCCCCTCCTTTGTCTGCTGGTTTGATGACGATGTTGCGGTTGGTCGAGAGCGTGGATGGCGTTGCATTGTGCTTGGGTGACGTTCGGGGCTGTCTTGTGAATCCGACTGGTGAATCTGGCATTGATGCAACTCCTGATGCTTGAGCATACATGTCGACCTACAACACAGACTATGCTGAGAGACTCTGCCATCGCACCTCTCTCACACTCCTTAACCACGTTGTACACCAGCTCTACAGCAGACGCTGCAACCTGGAAACCAAGATAGAGGCCATATTCTCAACTTGTGCTCAGGACACAGCAGACCAGCTGCGGAACACCGCCAAACAGATGAGACAACGATACTACGCCCCCTATATGCACACCAAGAACAGGAAGCTTGAGAAACTGCATCACCACCAGCAGCAACCAAGCCTTCCCCGGTACCACAGTAGAAAACAATACAGGGAAATAGGTTGTCAACTTGTCGGACTGCACACTTCAACCAGCCAAAATCAAAGTCCTCAGCAGAGGACTCAATTTCTGCACCACCACCAAAATGGACCTCATCAGTCTCCACGGAGGAATTATCAGGCGAAGGAAGCTCCGGGAGTTCTTCCACAGACCACAAGAGGCCGACAGCGAACCCAATGAGTCAGCCAATGAACCGGAACAGCAGATTGAGAGATCTTAGGTGCACCTACCGAAGAGGAAAGAGTCGAATTGGACCCCTCCGGAAGGCCGCTGCCCTAGACTCGACATGTATGCTCATGCCGTCAGGAGTCGCAAATGCCAGATTCATCAGTCAGATTCACAAGACAGCCCCGAACGTCACCCAAGCACAACGCAACGCAATCCGCGCTCTCAAGACCAACCGCAACATCGTCATCAAACCAGCAGACAAAGGAGGGGCCACCATCATACTGTAGCCACCTGGGTTGGCCACTTGCCGAGTTTAAAATGGAGATTCGCGAAGAACGCTGGGAAAAATGGACAGGCTGAGAGAAGCAAGCAGTTTGCAAAGTTTTCCTGTATATTCGAGTTGCAGAAAGCAGACAGCACTGAAACTAACGACAATCTACATATTAATGAGCGATTCCCGGGCACAATAGAAACAGATATAGATGATCGAGGTAAAGCCAGACTCCTCGGCGCCAGCAGGAGTCCAAAACAAAAGAAGCCAACGGACACTTAAGAACCGCCCAGCGATCAGGGAACAGCCCCAGTATTGGGGAAATCAAACCAATCGATTGGAACATGATTCAATCAATTGGAGCCAGGTACAGGGTTCCGCCCACAAGGGCACGAAACCCATGGAGACTATAAAATAGAGTCCCCAAGTTCAGTTCGTCCTTCTTGGCAGGGTCTCCCAGCAGCTCGAAACAACCGTTGACAGAGACCTGCCTAGCAGCTGCACCAACAAGTAAGTGTTCAGTCAACGCACACTACGAGATAGGCGCTCCTAACCTTTAGTCCATACCAGCTGGAAGCCTGCAGTCTCAGGGTCAAACGAGAGGCCATTGTTCCCTAACCCAGTGGGTTCCTTTTCCAAAGCTAAGTATTGGCCTTTAGTGGTAGAAATAGTCTAGTTCTGTAGTATTTTATGTATGAGTAGCGATTGACCATGTATATAATAAATGTGTTTTGATTCCTTACTAACTGGTGTATTGAGTTATTGATCAGCACTTGAACTTGAACCTCGTGGTGGTATCATAAAGATACCTGGCGACTCTAGAGCAAGGTTATAAAACAGAGCCAATTAAGTGTAAAGCACACTTAGCAAAACGAACAACAATACTGAAGAGAACAGACTACTGCAAAGAAGTGTACCGACAACTCAACAACCAGGAACACTGCAGACAATTAGCCACAGATCCAACCAAGGAACACACCCGCCAACTCAACAGATTGATCAAGACCTTCGATGCAGACCTTCAGAGCACTCTAAGTGCTCTCATCCCACGTACTCCCCACATTGGGAGATTTCTACTGCCTCCCGAAAATACACAAGGCCAACACACCAGCCGTCCTATCGTATCAGGCATTGGGACCCTGTGTGAGAACCTCTCTGGCTACATCAAGGGCATCTTGAAACCCATCGTACAAGGAACGCCCAGCTTCTGTCGCGACACGATGGACCTCCTACAGAAACTCAGCACCCATGGACCAGTTGAACCAGGAACATTCTTCGGCACAATGGATGTCTCGGCACTCTACACCAGCATCCCCCATGACGACAGGATTGCTGCAACAGCCTCAGTACTCAACACCGACAACTGCCAATCTCCAGACGCAATTCTGCAACTCATCCGCTTCATTCTGGATCACAACGTCTTCACCGTCGACAACAATTCCTCATCCAGACGCACGAACAGCCATGGGTCCAAATTCGCATTTCAATATGCCAACATCTGCATGCACAAGTTTGAACAAGACCTCCTCACCGCACAGGACCTTCAACCAACGTTATACACCAGATACATCGATGGCGTTTTTTTGGCTTTGGACCCACGGCAAAGAATCACTGAAACGACTACACGATGACATCAATAAGTTCCATCCCACCATCAGACTGACCATGGACTACTCTCCAAAATCGGTTGCATTCTTGGACACACTCATCTCCATCAAGGACGGTCACCTCAGCACTTTGCTATACCACAAGCCCACGGATAAGCTCACGATGCTCCACGTCTCCAGCTTCCACCCTAAACACATTAAAGAAGTCACCCCCCATGGACAAACCCTCCGTATACACAGGATCTGCTCAGTCGAGGAGGAGCGTAACAGACATCTAGAGACGTTGAAAGATGTCCTCCTACAAACGGGATACGGAGCTTGACTCATCGATCGACAGTTCCACAGCAAAAACCCGCACCGACCTCCTCAGAAGACAAACATGGGACACAACCGACAGGGTACCCTTCATCGTCCAGTACTTCCCCGGAGCGGAGAAACTACGATATCTTCTTCGCAGCCTTCAACACATCATCGATGAAGATGAACATCTTGCCAAGGTCATACCCACAACCCCATTACTTGCCTTCAAACAACCGCGCAACCTCAAACCATTGTTTGCAGCAAAATACACAGTCTTCAGAACAGTGACCACGACACCACATAACCCTGCCATGGCAATCGCTGCAAAACGTGCCTGATCATCGACATGGGTACCACCATTACACGCGAGAACACCACCCACCAGGTACGCAGTACATACTTTTTTTTTTTTTTTTTTATAAATTTAGAGTACCCAATTATTTTTTCCAATTAAGGGGCAATTTAGTGTGGCCAATTCACCTAACCTGCACATCTTTTGGGTTGTGGGGGCGAAACCCACGCAGACACGGGGAGAATGTGCAAACTCCACACGAACAGTGACCCAGGGCCGGGATTCGAACCCGAGTCCTCAGCGCCGTAGGCAGCAATGCTAACCACTGTGCCACCGCGCAGTACATACTTATGTGACTCGGTCAACGTTGTCTGCCTCATACGCTGCTGGAAAGGATGTCCCGAAGCGTGGTACATTGGCAAGACCATGCAGACGCTGCGACAACGAATTAACGGACATCGCCCGACAATCACCAGGCAGGAATGTTCCCTTCCAGTCGGGGAACACTTCAGCAGTCAAGGGCATTCAGCCTCTGATCTCCGGGTAAACGTTCTCCAAGGCGGCCTTCAGGACGCGCGACAACGCAAAATTGCAGAGCAGAAACTTATAGCCAAGTTCCGCACACGAGTACGGTCTCAACCGGGAACTTGGATTCATGTCGCATTACATTCATCCCCCACCATCTGGCCTGGGCTTGTGAAATCCTACCAAATGTCCTGGCTCGAGACAATTCACACCTCTTTAACCTGGGGTTACCCTTTTCTCTGGATCTGTAAAGTCTTAATTACCTGCAAATGCTCGCATTCAAAGAATTGTCTTGCATCTTTGACTTTGTCTATATATATGTTTTTGGAACACACCTCTTATTCACCCGAGGAAGGAGCAGTGCTCCAAAAGCTAGTTTTTGAAACAAACCTGTTAGACTTTAACCTGGTGTTGCAAGACTTCTTACTGAATTAAAAGGTGGCATCTAGGGTACGAACACTAATACAGTATAAACCATGTTGCTAATCAGATTAAGATTTAGTGAAAAATAGAAATTTAGGAACATCACCGTATTATGTCGTGTTTGATCCCAGTGTAAATGTGAGAATCAAAGTCCTTCACATAAGGTAAATACAACATACGAAACGCAAGAGAAAACGCTGGAAAATCTCAGCAAGTCTGGCAGCATCTGTATGTAGGGAGAGAAAAGAGGTGGAGATGCCGGCGTTGGACTGGGGTGAGCACAGTAAGTTTCTGTGGCTATGAGTCATCTTTCATTCTCACTCCACAGTATAAATACTTCCCACTTTCTCTGTCTGTTAGCTTTGATAAAGAGTCATCGGATTCGAAACGTTAGCTCTTTTCTCTCCCAACACCAGGTTAAAGTCAAGAAGGAAAGAAGGAAAGAAGTTGAGAAGGAAAGAAAGAAAGAAAAGAAATGGTAAAAGACAGTTAAAATGAAATGAAAACAAATGGGTCGAGATGGGGTGGAGCTGATCATCTGAAGTTGTTGAACTCGATGTTCATGCCGGAAGGCTGTAGCGTGCCTAACCGGAAGATGAGATGTTGTTCCGCCAGTTTGCGTTGCGTTTCACTGGAACATTGGAGCAGGCCAAGAACAGACATGTTGGCATGGGAGCAGGGTCTTTTGTTAAAATGGCAAGCAACAGGAAGGTCAGGGACCTGAATGCGCACAGACCAAAGATGCTCAGCAAAGCAATATATGAAATGTATTAAAGCGATATAATACATACGAAATGTATTAAGAATCAGTTATAAAAGCAAATTACTGTGGATGCTGGAATCTGAAATGAAAGAGAAAATACTGGAAAATCTCAGCAGGTCTGGCAGCATCTGTATGTAGGGAGAGAAAAGAGCTAACGTTTCGAGTCCGATGACTCTTTGTTAAAGCTTTGACAAAGAGTCATCGGACTCAAAACGTCAGCTCTTTTCTCTCCCTACAGATGCTGCCCGACCTGCTGAGCTTTTCCAGCATTTTCTCTTGAGAATCAGGTGTACATAGTCTTCACACAAATTGAGAATGTATGTGAAATATAATGGCAAATTATCTGCCCATTTGCTACCATTTAATTCCAAGCTCTGTGTTTAATAAGGAATTTCAGAAGACTTCCGGTGTGCATCATGAAGTGAGTGAGCACACACGAGGCAGCTCCTGCCTAAGGTTGCAGAAAAGAGCTCTTTTTTGGGCAGCACGGGTTGGAATTTCGATGAAAAGGCATGGGTGAATGTTCAAGGAGTATTTTCCCCCAGGAATAGGATGTTTCTTGGTTATCAGACCCTCAGAAACAGTGCAAGATTTGTCTGAACAGCAACAAACAAAAGCCTCTTACAGCATGCTAGTAGGGGAAGGGCCAGCTTATAGGTCTCAAGCTAACCCGAGGGCCTTTATGAAAGCTGAATTCTAGCAGCAGAGGGAAGAACTGTGAAAAGATCTCACCAAGGCTATTGAAGAAGCGGAGACGGACTTCCGGTAGCGGTGATGCGGAGCTAAGCCGCACGTTCAGTGGCTCCCACTATTTTCGGACTTTGGGGCTCTTTTAAGGGCTCGTAGTGGTGCTGTTTGGAATTTTCCCCGTGTGGGAACACTCCTTCTCAGATTCTCCACCGGTGGATGGCCTGGACTAGGAGTGGAGCGGTCAGAAAACCGGCTTTGCAGGTGCGGCCACCGCAGCTCCCGCTACTTAAGAACTTTTGGGCCGATTTGAGGGCCCCAAACAGCGCTGTCTCGACGAATCCCGGTGGGGGAAGGTGTCTAGAGCAGCATTCCCCATAATTTATGGTGCTCACCCGGAGTGGGGCAAGGGAAAAGGCTGCAGCAGCTCCACAAGAAAAGCGGGGGAAGAAGGACAAAATGGCGGCCGGCGGAACACCTGAGGACTGGTGGAAGTGGGCGCAGGAGCAGCAAGCTGCTCTTCTGTGCTGTTTTGCGGAGCTGAAGGCTGAGTTGCTGGACTCACTGAATGCGACTACCAACAAGCTGCTTGGAGCTCAGGCGGCCCAGGAGGTGTCCATTTGGGAGTTGCAGCAGCAGGCCGCTGAGCGGGAGGAGGAGGCCGTGGTCCTCGTGGGGAAAGTGGAGTTGCACGAGGCACTTCACAAAAAGTGGCAAGACCGCTTGGAGGAGCTGGACGTTCGCACGAGGCGAAAGAATTTGAGGATCCTGGGCCTGGCGGAGGGGTTGGAGGGGTCGGATCTCCCGTGGTACGTGACCACGATGTTGAGCTCGTTGATGGGAGCGGGGTCCTTCCATTTGCCCCTGGAGCTTGAGGGAGCTCACAGAGTGCTGACGAGGAGGCCTAAGGCAAATGAACCCCCGCGGGCGGTGCTGGTGCGGTTCCATCGATTTAGTGACCGGGAGTGTGTGCTGCGCTGGGCCAAGAAAGAGAGGAGCAGCAAGTGGGAGAATTCGGTAGTACGAATCTACCAGGACTGGAGTGCGGAGGTGGCAAAGCGGAGGGCCGGGTTCAACCGGACGAAGGCGGTGCTGCATGCCAAGCAGGTCAGATTTGGAATGCTGCAGCCTGCGCGTCTGTGGGTGACATATAAGGACCGGCATTACTACTTAGAGTCCCCGGAGGAGGCGTGGGCCTTTGTACAGGCGGAGAAACTGGACTCGAACTAGGATCTGGGGACACACTATGGCCGTTGCTGTTTTCGCTGTTGCTGTTCTTCAATTTTGACACGTGTTTTTTTTATGCTGCTTTTCTTTTTGCTCTGTTTCCGGGTGGGTTTGTCTGTTGGGTATGTGGGGAACGTTGGGGGTATGTGCTTTATATGTTCTCTTCTGTACGGGGCCGGGGGTTGGGGTGAAACTGGATTTTGAGGAGCTGCGTCGGAAGGGTGGGGTGTGGCAGTGTGAAAGCGCGGGCTTTCCTCTGGTTGTCCGCGCTGCGGGGCAGGGGGGGGCGGAGCTGGAGGTGGGGGCGTGGCCTCTACTGGTTTTCTTTCCCGCGCTGAAGCGGTGCCAAGGAGGTGTGGCAAGAGGGGGATGACCCCATGCCGGGTGGAGATGGGTTTTGGCAGGAGCTGCCGGGTCAGCAGAAGTCAGCTGACTCACGGAAGTACCATGGAGGGTGCGTCGCGGCTAGGTGGGGTCCTAGCCTGGGGGGGTGGGGGGGGGATACCGGTGTTGCTGCTGGAATGGCCAGGAAGGAGCTGGCGTGGGCTGGGGGGGTAGAGGAGAGGCGTTATCGCCATGGGGAACGGGTCAGGCGGGGCGAGCTGGCCTGGGGTGAGCAGTCGATAAGCTATGGCTAGCCGGCGGGGGAGAGGGGGAGGTTGCTCTCTGATTCGGCTGATTACCTGGAACATGAGGGGGTTGAATGGGCCGGTTAAGAGAACCAGGGTATTTTCTCATCTGAAGGGGCTGAAGGCGGATGTGGCTATGCTCCAGGAGACCCACTTGAAGGTGGCGGACCAGGTTCGTCTGAGGAAGGGGTGGGTGGGGCAGGTTTTTCACTCAGGATTGGACGCGAAGAACCGGGGGGTGGCGATCCTGGTGGGGAAGAGGGTGGCGTTCGAGGCGGCTGAGGTGGTGTCGGACAAGGAGGGCAGATATATTATGGTGAAGGGTAGGCTGCAGGGAGAGAAGGTGGTGCTGGTTAATGTATATGCCCTGAATTGGGATGATGCCGGCTTCATGAGGCGCTTGTTGGGCCGCATTCCGGACCTGGAGGCAGGGGGCCTGATCATGGGGGGAGACTTTAACACAGTGCTGGATCCCCCACTGGACCGGTCCAGTTCAAGGACGGGTAGGAGACCGGCGGCGGCCAGAGTGCTGAGGGGGTTTATGGACCAGATGGGAGGGGTGGATTCCTGGAGGTTTGGGAGGCCGAGAGCGCGGGAGTATTCCTTTTTCTCCCATGTCCATAGGGTCTATTCCCGAATAGATTTTTTCATCCTGAGCAGGGGATTGATCCCGAAGGTGCAGGATGCAGAGTATTCGGCCATAGCGATCTCAGACCATGCTCCGCACTGGGTTGATCTGGAGATGGGGGAAGCGTGGGACCAGCGCCCGCTCTGGCGCCTGGATGTGGGGCTGCTGGCTGATGAGGAGGTGTGTAGGAGGGTCCGGGGAAGTATTGAGGGGTATCTTGATACCAATGATACGGGGGAAGTCCGGGTGGGAATGGTCTGGGAGGCTCTGAAAGCAGTGATCCGGGGAGAGCTGATCTCCATCCGGGCCCATAGGGAAAGGAGGGAGAGGAAGGAGAGGGAGAGACTGGTGGGAGAGCTCCTGGATGTGGACAGGAGATACGCGGAGGCACCGGAGGAGGGGTTGCTGGGGGAACGGCGCAGTTTGCAGGCCAAATTTGACTTGTTGACCACCAGAAAGGCGGAGACACAGTTGAGGAGGTCGCAGGGCACGGTATACGAGTATGGGGAGAAGGCGAGCAGGATGTTGGCGCATCAGCTCCGCAGGCGAGATGCGGCTAGGGAAATTGGTGGAGTGACGGATAGGGGTGGGAATGTGGTGCAGAAGGGGACAGAAGTAAATGGGGTCTTTAGGGACTTCTACGAGGAACTGTACCGGTCAGAACCTCCGATGGGGAGAGGGGGGATGGAGAGCTTCATGAACAGGCTACGGTTCCCAAGGGTTCAAGAGGAGCTGGTAGAGGGGCTGGGGGCGCCGATAGAGTTGGAGGAGCTAGTCAGGGGGATTGGACAAATGCAGTCAGGTAAGGCGCCTGGGCCGGATGGGTTCCCGGTGGAATTTTATAAAAAGTATGCGGATCTGGTGGGCCCCCTGTTGGTGCGAGCTTTCAATGAGGCATGGGAGGGGGGGGCTTTGCCCCCGACGATGTCGCGGGCACTGATCTCTCTGATCCTAAAGCGGGATAAGGACCCCTTGCAGTGTGGATCATACAGGCCTATCTCGCTCCTCAATGTTGACGCTAAGTTGCTGGCGAAGATCCTGGCCACCAGGATAGAGGACTGTGTGCCAGGGGTGATACATGAGGATCAGACAGGATTTGTCAAGGGAGGGCAGTTCAACACGAATGTGCGGAGACTGCTAAATGTTATTATGATGCCGGCAGTGGAGGGGGAGGCGGAGATAGTGGTGGCGCTGGATGCGGAGAAAGAGTTTGATGGAGTTGAGTGGGGGTACCTGTGGGAGGTGCTGGAGCGGTTCGGATTCGGGGAGGGATTCATCAAATGGGTGAGGCTGCTCTACGCGGCTCCGATGGCGAGTGTAGTTACAAATGGAAGGAGATCGGAGTACTTTAGGCTCTACCGTGGGACCAGGCAGGGGTGCCCCCTGTCCCCCTTGCTCTTTGCACTGGCGATTGAACCTTTGGCTATGGCGTTGAGGGAGTCAGGGAGATGGAGGGGTCTGGTGCGGGGTGGGGAGGAACATCGTGTATCGCTGTATGCGGACGACCTGCTGTTGTATGTGGTGGATCCAGAAGGGGGAATGCCGGGGGTGATGGAGCTGTTAGCGGAATTTGGGGGCTTCTCGGGCTATAAGTTAAATTTAGGCAAGAGTGAGGTATTTGTAGTACACCCGGGTGATCAGGAGGAGGGAATTGGGAGACTCCCATTTAAGAGGGCAGTGAAGAGTTTCAGATACCTGGGGGTGCAGGTGGCCAGGAGTTGGGGGACTGTCCATAAGCTTAATTTTACCAGGCTGGTGGAGCAGATGGAGGAGGAATTTAAAAGGTGGGACATGGTGCCACTATCGCTGGCGGGTAGAGTGCAGTCCGTCAAAATGATGGTTCTCCCGAGGTTCTTGTTCCTTTTTCAGTGTTTGCCCATCTTTATCCCTAGGGCCTTTTTTAGAAGGGTTACGAGCAGCATCATGAGCTCTGTTTGGGCGCATGGGACCCCGAGGGTGAAGAGGGTCTTCTTGGAGCGGGGTAGAGATGGGGGGGGGCTGGCGTTACCCAATCTCTCGGGGTACTATTGGGCGGCCAATGTGTCGATGGTGCGCAAGTGGGTAATGGAGGGGGAGGGGGCAGCATGGAAACAGATGGAGAGGGCGTCCTGTGGAGATACAAGCCTGGGGGCCCTGGTAACGGCGCCGTGGCCGCTCCCTCCTACAAGGTATACCACGAGTCCGGTGGTGGCGGCTACCCTCAAGATTTGGGGGCAGTGGAGGCGACATAGGGGAGAAGTGGGGTCTCGATGGAGGCTCCGTTAAGGGGGAAACCATAGGTTCGTCCCCGGGAACATTGATGGGGGATTTCAGGGTTGGTACAGAGCGGGCATCAGACAGCTGAGGGACCCGTTTATTGATGGGAGGTTTGCGAGCCTGGGGGAGTTGGAGGAGAAATTTGGGCTCCCCCGGGGAACATGTTCAGGTATCTGCAGGTAAAGGCATTTGCTAGGCGGCAGGTGGAGGGATTCCCTTCGCTTCCCGCGAGGGGGGTGAGCGACAGGGTGCTTTCGGGGGTCTGGGTCGGAGAGGGGAAGATATCTGATATCTACAAGGTTATGCAGGAGGCGGAGGAGGCATCAGTAGAGGAGCTGAAAGCTAAGTGGGAGGGGGAACTGGGGGAACAGATCGAAGACGGGACATGGGCTGATGCCCTGGAGAGGGTTAATTCTTCCTCCTCGTGTGCGCGGCTTAGCTTCATCCAATTCAAGGTGCTGCACCGGGCCCACATGACTGGGACAAGGATGAGTAGGTTTTTTGGGGGTGAAGACAGGTGTGTCAGGTGCTCGGGGAGTCCAGCGAACCATGCCCATATGTTCTGGGCATGCCCGGCGCTGGAGGAGTTCTGGAAGGGGGTGGCGAGGAGTTCTGGAAGGGGGGGGACAATGACTATGTTTGTTTATTTAATTTAAATTTATTTTGAAGTTCTTTTGTTGTTCATTGGGGTTGGGGGGGTGGGGGATGGGATACATGCGTCGATACGGTCTGGGGGTGATACAGTTATTATGGGTTATTTTGTTGCATTTCATTGTTTGTCGTTATGTTTTATATTTTCTGTAAAAAATACCAATAAAAATTATATTTTTTAAAAAATAAGGAATTTCACAGGAATAGCTAAAAATTAAGTAACAAAATATCGATGAATTCATCAAAGAGAGTGATACTAAGTAATTAAAACTAGACAGTGTTGGCTTGATCAAAATCCTGGATGAATCAGCTATCTCAGTTGAGACAGCCTTAGGATGATAAGGAAGAGAAATTCAAGTTAGCCACCATTCCTCGCTTGGTTGCTGTAAAGTGAGCCTGCAACATCGAATGAGAATAAATTGAGAATCAGCACTGATGCCTTTTATGACACAAAAGGCTACTGATACTCTCCAGGTTTACAATGTGCAATTAAAGATTTTGATTTTTTAAAATAAAAACAGCAATTACACTCAAGTGGAAGTCGGCTCAATGTTGTGGAAGTGTTAAAGAACATTAAAAACCTCAGGATAATTGGACTGTGAAAAAAAATCAATTCCAGGTTTTATCTCAAGACGACACAAAACATAAAAGCCCGGGGTAATGGTGAGTCTATATAAAAGCTTAAGATCTGTTAGTGTACTTTGTGCAGTACTGGGTTCCACACTACTGGAAGAATATTGAGAATTGAGACTTTAAAGAGGGTGCAATGCAAATTCACTGGAATGCTACTGGTATGAAGAAAATCAAATACAACTAAAGACTTGAAAAACTGGGTCTTTATGACAAAAACAAAGCAGATTGAGATTCAGAATAATAGAAGCATTTAAAATTATTGAAAGAATTGGAGAGGGTGAATATAAGCAGTTTATTTCCACCAGTTGAAGGGCTAAGAATGGAATAATGATGGGCTGCAGATTGAATACGAGCAATTTAGAACTGAGAACAGAGGAATCTCCTTCACAGAGTATCGTATGGCTGCAAAGTAGTTCAGGTAGAAACTATGTTAATATAAGGAGCAGTGCTCCGAAAGCTAGCGTTTGAAACAAACATGTTGGACTTTAACCTGGTGTTGTAAGACTTCTTACTGTCATATAAAAATTGTATTGGAACCATAAGGCCATGGTTGAATAAAGGAACGGTGAAGAAAAGAAAAGGCATTGAAAAAATCTGACAACGGGTCGGGTAAAATATGATTGGGATTATTTCCTTGCATGGCAGGTAAACATGGACACAGATTGATTGGGCTGAAGTTACAGCCTCATGCTCAAGAATTCCATTATTCTTTTTGGCTTTCTTTATACCTTTGTGGATCAGAAACAATAGCTTCAGTTAGATACGTAGACTGCAGGAAGTTTTTTCCAGTTACTAGTTAATCACAACTTCACATTTTTTGTGCTAACTTCCAGAGATCTCAAAGTAAGCAAACCGTAAGGAGACCAAAAAATTTGAATGGTTGAAAACGTATTGGGGTAAACTCCTTGCACACTGGCAAAAATAAATTGTCACCCTCGTTTGGAAATGGTCACACCTGTTTGCACAGTATTCCTGTTATTGCCGTTAAACCCAATTACTCTTAATGCTCAACCGTAAGATCCAGGCCTGATTCAGAGATTAAGAAAGTTTATGGCTGGGTTTAGTGAAATTGCTACATTTTTTGCACTTTGTTTAAAAGAAATTTAAACAATCTAAAGGAATCACCATCTAAGTAATTCCCTTCTAAAATCCTCTTACTTTTGGTTCTTCCCATATCGATGGATTTTATTTTTTAAAGTCAATTACACAGTAACCGCTAATGGCAAATCAAGTGTATCACTTTAAATTATATTTAACAGAAATGTAATGGTAAGCCTACGGGTGATTCGAATTACAATGGCTATTAACACAATTACCATACTACTTCAGTACTCAGTAACCAAGTTGGTACACAAAAATCTACTGGGGCATCGTCAGAACAGATCAAGTTAATCATAGCCTATTGCAGCTTCTTCGTTTTTAAGAAGTCCTATTTGTGAAACTTTCTTGTGAAACAATCTCAGGAAATAGCTGCTAATGAGGATTGTTGGTGCTTTTTGGAAAAAAAACATTCCTTTGGTCTTCGATTTGATGCTGACTGAGTCATGGGCTGTAGGACCAATTGTAGATAATAAAATAAATGAAAGGCCAGTGAAAATATATAAGCTCTTTAACATGCAATTGATTTTTTAATAGTGGTTACATGTTTTGATTCTTTTCCTTTATATAAAAAGTTGCATGCTAAAAACTTGGGAATTGGCACTGATGCCTCACAGCGCTTGGGATCCAGGTTCAATTCCGACCTTGGGTTACTAGCTATGTGAGACATTCTCCCTATGTTTGCACGTATTTCCTCCAGTTACTCCTGTTTCCTCCCACAGTTCAAAGATGTGCAGGTTAGGTGGATTGGCCATGTTAAATTTCCCCTTAGCGTTCAACAAACGGTTAGGTGAAGTTATGGGGATTGGGCAAGGGAGTGGGTCAAGGTAGGGTTCGCTTTCGGAGGATCAGTCCAGATCTGATGGGTAGAATAGCATCCTTCTTCACTGTAAGGATTCTATGATCTCACAGAAATGTTACAGCACAGGAGATGCCCATTATGCCATCTCATTTAGTATTAGTAAAATTTTATTATCTGCTACATATACTACAAAACATGGTCTCTGAACAAGATAAAATGATTACAATATTGGTCCTTGTTTTGAAAACTAGGCTTTGGCCATCTAAATTAGTGTGGTTGCATAGCTTGTGGCATGATGTATATTGTGACTTGTTACATCACTGGTTGTTGAAATTGATAGGTTTACAGTTTGACTATCCATCTTCCAATGCTGTTTGGGAACAAAAGGCAACACAACACAAGAGCAATCAATAAGCCTCATCCTGGACATGTCAAACCCTTAATCTCATAGCATTATAGATTTACAGTGCAGAAGGAGGCCTTTCAGCCCATTGAGTCTGCACCAGCCCTGGAGCACCCTACTTAAGCCCACACCTCCACTCTATCCCTGTAACCCAGAATTCCCATCTAACTTTTTTCTTTTGGACACTAAGGGCATTTAGCATGGCCAAACCATCTAACGTGCACATCTTTGGACTGTGGGAGGAAACCGGAGCACCCGCAGGAAACCCATGCAGACACGGAGAGAAAAAGTGCAAACTCCACACAGTCAACCAAGGCCAGAATTGAACCTGGGTCCCTGGAGCTGTGAGGCAACAGTGCTAACCACAGTGCCACCCCCACTGAACGTCACCCATGTCTGCAGTCATTTTTACCACCTGAAGGCTATCAAAGTTGTCAACATACAGCAAGTCTTACATACAGCCAAATGTTGAACATAACGAAGAACTAACGAAGAGCAGAAGATAATGCAACCCCTCGAGCCCACTGCACCAGTCAACACGATCATGGCCGAATGCCAGCCAAAGATAAAAAATAAAAATTATTCCCCTTTTACTCCTGTAAGGAGGAAACGCAGGTCCATACATCTAATTCTTGGAATTATGTTTGTTTTCCCCCTCTGAAATTCACAGAAACCAGATTTCAATATTACTGGAATGGAAACCAGGATGTCCTAATTTCTTCAAAACTACTTATGAAAGAGTAAATGAAACAATGCAAAAATGTAACCACATTTATCTTATCCTTTTAGGTCCTTCATTCCACAAACTACTTTTTGGCTAAGCAATCACCCGAGCAACATATCCAAAGCAGCAACCAATCAAAAGTGCACAGGATCAGTCCAGACTACAGCATCCCTCTCTTCTCTCCGGAGAGGAATAAAGTTTCAGTTCAGCATCGCCACAATTGTGATCTCATCCAATTTCAAATGCACCACCGCAGTCTTTTCCCAGAGGAAAAAAAGCCCCAATGCCTTCCTCATCTGTCAGATGTTTTTTTTTTAAGTGATCAATTCCAAACAGCATTGGTAGAGATCTGGGAGCAAATAGGTCGACAGCTGCCCTTGTGGCTGGAGAATGGAGAACAAACAGAACATGGTATTGGTAATGGAAGGGAAGTACTTATTTTAAATTTACAGAGACCTAAAATACATTTCAAACCATACACCTTTTCCATGATAAAATCTTTTAAGACATCATCACCTGACTTATAAACGGTCACCTTTTTAATAACATGATAAAAATTCCAAGCATTCAATAAATTTGCTGGTATAGTGCAGTGGCACAACTATATGGAACAGAAACACATCCAGATGTAACTTCAAGAGTAAATACAATTTTCCAAGTTTCAGCTACGTAACACCTTAGAGCCAGTTCTCACAGGGTTTTTCAGACAGCCGTGACGCACAGGAGGGTCACGGAGTGCTCAGTTGCAGCGTTCCCAATCGTGGAAGAAGTGCTTTTAACCAGCTTTTAAGAATGTCTGTTGCAACAGGCCTTTAAACATGAACGCTGTAGTCTTCCCGCCAGAAGAGACGGCAGAGAGCAAATCACACGCCTGGCATATACACCGATATCAAGCACCCTGTACGTTCGTGCTTTGGGCGCTAAATCACAGAGGAGAGATTCCACTATTTTGTAGCTGCCAGCAAGCAAGCAACAGGACTGTGAAGAGCTGAAAGTGGATCATTTTTAAGGATCTGACAACTGAATCTGCAAAAGAGAGTTGCTCAGGAGTCCACAGCATGACAAAGCAGTGGTGGTGTGAGTGGTACAGGGTCTCTGTTGAACAACTCATTAATAAGAAACCAAAATCGGGAACAAAGCAGTATAAAGATGATTTCTTCTCAAGTTATGGCTTTGTTAATTGTACCAATGGAAATCAGGATGCAAAGCCCATGTGTGTCATATGCAGGGAAGTATTAGCAAATGAAAGTTGGATGCTAACTATATCTTACCTTGCAGATATCTTTTCAATTCTAAATGAACTGAACCTCAAATTGCATGGGAAGGATGATGATTGCTTTCGCACTGTGAAAAAAATAGATGCTGTCCAAAGGTCATCGAACGCTTGGCAAGTGCGTGTACAAAGCCAAAACGACTGCATGTTCCACATGCTGCAACGACATATCGAAGAAAAAGATGTTATTAAGGGAACTGTCAATACACTGGCACGCCTCTGGCTGCGCAGATCAATAGTTTTTGTCGCCACTTTCCAGAGAAGTTTCAGATTTTGAAAAGGAGGTGGGTGAGAGCTCCTTTTGAGTTTGTGACCCCAGAGTCAATTATTAACTTACAGCTAACTCCAAATTAATAGACTGAACTTCTGCACCTCACCTGTGAAAGCACATTAAAAACACGCCAGAAGTCTATGAGCCTGTCACCAATCTGGAGTGGCGACTCCGAGGTTCATCCAGTGGTGAGTAAAACAAGCATTTGTTGCTATTGCCCTTCACACCGACCTACACATGCGAGGTTGGAATTTCTGTCCTCACAAAGATGAAGATAGCACAAAGGAACTGGCTGAACTCTGCACTCATATTCGCACTGTCTTCACCTCCTGTGAACCAGAGTGAAGTGAGATCATGAGGACCAAACAGGCTCACCTGTTGCATTAAAGGTAAGTAAAAATGGTGTGTTGTGAAGGTTGACTGGTTAGTAAAAGTGGGTTCCGGGGAAAAAAGTTTGAAGAATACTGCTCCACAACAGAGCTTTTCAAACTCAGGGTAGCACAGTGAGAGGGAGGCCACACCAGGTTTGTCGGCGAGGAACACCAATCAAACAAGGCCACTCAATACAGCTGACACATGCCAACACTGGAAGAAACCTACACAGCCATCACTTTGTGTTGCCACTTTCTAGAAATCAGGAACTAAGTGCTTTCGGTGAGAATAGAGATGGAGATGACTTGGATGCCTGTATAGTCAATGCAGTGAAACCAATAGAAATATTGTGACATTTTATGTGTAGAACATAGAACAGTACAGCACAGAACAGGCCCTTCGGCCCTCGATGTTGTGCCGAGCAATGATCACCCTACTCAACCCCACGTATCCACCCTATACCCGTGACCCAATAACCTTACTTTTAAGGACACTACGGGAAATTTAGCATGGCCAATCCACCTAACCCGCACATCTTTGGACTGTGGGAGGAAACCGGAGCACCCGGAGGAAACCCACGCACACACGGGGAGGACGTGCAGACTCCGCACAGACAGTGACCCAGCCGGGAACCGAACCTGGGACCCTGGAGCTGTGAAGCATTTATGCTAACCACCATGCTACCGTGCTGTATGACAAGTTACTTCATCTAGTCTAAAATCATAGTTTGGACAGTAAAAACAACCTTGCACTTTTGTTCTATACGTGCTTAAATTTCTAAACAGATGGAAGTATATTTAAAACAAAGTTTGTATGTAAATGTAAGGATGTTCAACTGAAATTGTTTTAATTTTCAGTAGTAAATAGTCATAAACTTGGAACAATCAGTTATTGGAAATAAAGATTCAAAGTTAAAAAAGAATGTTGGCCGCGACCAGCCTTTAAATGTGAACAATGGAGTATTTCCCACAGAGGCAGCGGCAGAGAGACGGTCACGCGCCCAGCACACTGACGCCACGCGCCCTGTACATCCGTGCTTTGGGCGAGAAATCATGGAGGAGAGATTCCACCATTTTGTAGATGCCAGCAACCAAGCAACAGGACAGTGTGAAGAACTGAAGATGGATTATTTTGTAATAAGTAAGAGAGGACCAGAGACACAAAAAGGCCAGGATCTCACAATTGAATCTGCTGGAGAGAGCTTCTCAGGAGAGACCGGGGCGGACCAGACGCATAAACAGGCCACAATCTCATAACTGAATCTGCTGGAGCTTCTCAGGAGAGACCACGGCAGGACAGAGCAGTGCTGGTGTGAGCTGTATCCAGAGCTCAAGGGTCTCTAATGAACAAACAATTAAGAATCTGAAACTGGAAACAAAACAGTATGAAGATGACTGCTTGAGGTATAGCTTTAATTGTGCCAATGCAAATCAAGATGCAAAGCCCATGTGTGTTATATGCAAGGAAGTCCTGACAAATGCAAGTTTAAAACCTTCAAATCTTCAAAGGCATTTGAAGACTAAGTATGGCGAGTTTGAGGATATACCTCTTCATTTTTTTTCCAAAGGATGCAGCGAGAACGTAATCGTCAGCCGACGTCCTTAACAGAAATGTAACAGTGAATGACGAAGCAAGTGAGATTGTGAGGACCAAGCAGGCTTGTCTGCTGCATTAAAGGTAAGCAATATTGGTGTGTCACTAAGGTCAGCTGGTGTGGGTCACGAAGATCCACCAGTTGGTAAAAGTGGGTTCCAGGACAAAAAGTTTGAAAAACACTGCTCTCCTAGACAAGTAAAGAATAACACTAAAACTCCAGAATCCCCTTACATAAAATTAATTGGTACAATGATCACGCTCAACCAAGTTAAGGAGTTTGAATAAAATACAGTTGGAGGTAAACACTAAGTTAGAAATGCATTATCCAAATGCATCAACAAATCAAATACATCAAATATAATTTTGCTATCTGTATGACATGGAAATTCTGTCTCATTAACAAAATTGAATTAACAAGTTTATATTTAACATCTTTCATATTTTAGGGACAGTTACTTTTATAGTTTAATCACGTACATAGGCGAAAGTGACAGTGAATTTTTGTACAGCAACAACCAATTCTATGATAAGTTTTCTGGCGATGGTTGTGAAAACATTATTCTGTTTTACAAGACTGCCCTATTATTTTTGAAAGAGTGCCATGACAGTTTCTGTCTCCACCTGAACAATCAGGTATTTAATTTTTTAATTTAGAGTATTCAATTCTTTTTTTTCCCCAATTGAGGGCCAATTCACCTGCCTGCACATCTTTTTGGGTTGGTGAGGGGTGAGACCCACGCAGACACGGGGAGAATGTGCAAACTCCACTGAGACAGTGATCTGGGGCCTGGGTCAAATCCAGGTCCTCAGTGCCATCAGGCAGCAGTGATAACTACGTACCACCGTGCCGCTCATACAATCAGGTCTAGCTTAAATAGTGACGCATCCAAAAGACTACGATTGGAATTTCTGGTTGTTGCGATTCAGTTTTGCGGTCAGCTGCGCACCCACACCTGCGGGGTTCCCGGTGGCGTCAGGTGGTTACAACAGGGAATCCCATTAACAAGCGGCAAGAAGATAGAATCCTGATAAACGAGCAGCTAAGGAACCGGAGTATCCTGTCCTATATCTTCAATATCTCTGTGTCACACTAACTGAACTATGTGCTAAAGGCCTTGACTTGAACCCCCAACATTATGGCTCAAAACACGAGAACATAGAACAGTACAGCACAGAACAGGCCCTTCGGCCCTCGATGTTGTGCCGAGCATTGTCCGAAACCAAGATCAAGCTATCCCACTCCCTGTCATTCTGGTGTGCTCCATGTGCCTATCTAATAACCGCTTGAAAGTTCCTAAAGCGTCCGACTCCACTATCACAGCAGGCAGTCCATTGCACACCCTAACCACTCTCTGAGTAAAGAACCTACCTCGGACATCCCTCCTCCCACCCTGAACCTTACAGCTATGCCCCCTTGTAACAGCTACATCCGCCCGAGGAAATAGTCTCTGAACGTCCACTCTATCATCTTATAAACCTCTATTAAGTCGCCTCTCATCCTCCTCCGCTCCAAAGAGAAAAGCCCTAGCTCCCTCAACATTTCCTCATAAGACCTATCCTGCTAACCAGGCAGCATTCTGGTAAATCTCCTTTGCACCCTTTCCAATGCTTCCACATCCTTCCTATAATGAGGTGACCAGAATTGCACACAATACTCCAAATGTGGTCTCACCAGGGTCATGTATAGTTGCAGCATAACCCCACGGCTCTTAAACTCAAGCCCCCTGTTAATAAACGTTAACACACTATAAGCCTTCTTCACGGCTCTATCCACTTGAGTGGCAACCTTCAGAGATCTGTGGACATGAACCCCAAGATCTCTCTGTTCCTCCACATTCCTCAGAACCCTGCCGTTGACCCTGTAATCGCATTCAACTTTTTTCTACCAAAATGAATCACCACGCACTTATCAGGGTTAAACTCCATCTGCCATTTTTCGGCCCAGCTCTGCATCCTATCAATGTCTCTTTGCAGCCTACAACAGGCCTCCACCTCATCCACTACTCCACCAATCTTGGTGTCATCAGCAAATTTACTGACCCTCCTCCAAGTCATTGATAAGCTAACTGAGCCAAACTGGCAATTTAAGATTTATTTTCCTTCTCAGCAACACGGAATCCTATTTGGAAGGTTGGAAATTGCAAGTACACCCAAATGATGAGTCGTATATTACACCTCTGAGGATAATTTAATAACCATGCAGCTTGGGATCAGCTGTTCCAGACAACCATACTCGTGCATCAGCACAGTGTCTATTTTGTTTTGGAATAACTATTATGTTTCTTTAATAAATCTTGGCCAACACCAATAAACCTACATTAGAAGCCACGATAATTACTTAAGTATACCATGCCAGCAGTTAACCAAAATAGCAATGGCACATTTCAGAATGATAAGATCACATAACACTTTAGACTGCAATTCCATCCTTCTGTGTGGAAGTATCAAATGAAACTACATAAATACCCCATACCACAAACTTTATGAAACGGCCTCATCAAAATCAGCCTACTTTTTAAAATATATTCACTCTAAAAGAATTTCACAAAATACATTCAAGAAACTTCCTTTTAGTGTATTTTATCACCAGCTGGCACAGTAGGAATGCAACTCTTGATCCTCAACAACTGTAATTGACCACCATTGGAAATTTTTCTACAGCAATCCAGTGTGACCATCCCACTATCTAAGGAATTGCTTTCATAGCTATCGTTGGTAAGTGTATTAAGTCACAAAATCTTTGAAAAGTACATCATCAGAAAAAAACAGTTGATTATAGAATGCCTTTCAGACCCACAAGAATGTCCCAATGCATTTTACAGCCAATGAAGTACTTTGAAGTGCAGATACTGTTGAGACTTAGAAAATGCAGCAGTCAATCGTGCCCAGCAAGATCATGTAAACAGCAATGGTGATAATGATCAGATAATCTATGAGTGATGTTGTTTAAGGGATAACTATTGGCCAGGACACCAGGGACAGCTGACCCACTGCTCTTTGAAATAGTACCATGGGATCTTTCCCATCCATCTGAATAGGCAAGACCGTGGTTTAACATTTCATCTGAAAGACAGCAAATCCATCACTGCAAAACTTCTTCAGTACTGACCTGGAATGTCAGCCTGGATTTCTGTGCTTTTGTCTCTGGAGTGAGATTCCAACTCACAACCTTGACTCAAAATCAAGAGTGCTGCAAACTGAGCTGCAGCTGACATTGTACACACAACGTGATTCAAGAAAGCCCATCAAAATGGGAACATTGAACATGAGTAGGCCATTCAGCCAGTTGAGCCTGTTCCGCCATTCAACTAGATCATGGCTGATCATCAACCTCAATATCACTTTCTCGAGCTAATTCCATATACCATAATGTAATTTATCTCCAGAAAAGATTTATGTCTTTAACATGTTCAATGGTTGAGCTTCCATAGTCCACTGGGGTAGAGAATTGAAATTCCTCCTCATCTCAGTCATAAATGGTCTATCTCTTATTCTGAGATTATGTGTCCTGGTTCTAGATTCACCAGCCAGAGGGAACATCTTACTTCCACCACTGTGTCACATCCTGAAAGAATTCTGTAAATTTCAATGAGATCACCTCCCATTCTTCAAAAGTCTAGAGAATACAGAAACAGTTTCCTCAATCGGTCCTCATAAAGCAATCCCAGGGATTAATCTGGTGAACTTCTGTTGCACTCCCTCTATGAAAATCGCTTATTGTCACGAGTAGACTTCAATGAAGTTACTGTGAAATGAATGAAATGAAAATTGCTTATTGTCACGAGTAGGCTTCAATGAAGTTACTGTGAAAAGCCCCTAGTCTCCACATTCCGGCGCCTGTTCGGGGAGGCTGTTACGGGAATCGAACCGTGCTGCTGGCCTGCTTTCAAAGTCAGCGATTTAGCCCAGAGTGCTAAACAGCCCCAAATATATCTTCCTTAGGTATGAAGACCAAAAACTGTACACTATGCTCCAGGTGCTGCCTCAACAAGGTTCGATACGGGCAGCATGGTGGCGCAGTGGGTTAGCCCTGTTGCCTCACGGCGCCGAGGTCCCAGGTTCGATCCCGGCTCTGGGTCACTGTACGTGTGGAGTTTGCACATTCTCCCCGAGTTTGCGCGGGTTTTGCCCTCACAATCCAAAGATGTGCAAGGTAGGTGGATTGAACATGCTAAATTGCCCCTTAATTGGAAAAAAAATGAATTGGGTACTCTAAAAAAAATTTTTAAAGGTTCGATAGAAGTGCAGCAAGGCATTTCTGCACAAATTCCCTTGTGATGAAGGCCAAAATACCACTTACCTTCCTTATTGATTGTTGCACCCACATGCTTGCTTTTAGTGACTCATGAACAAGGACATCCAGGTCTGTTTGGAAATCAACACCTCCCAAATTCTTACCATTTAAGAAATATTCTGTCTTTGTTTTTTCTCTACTACAGTAGATAACTTCACGCTTATTTGCATTACATTCCATCTTCTTGTAATCTGTACAACTTCTGTTTAAACAGTTTTTTAAAATGTAATGAAACATTTCAAGTCGCTTTACTATTACATTCTCAGGATAACTAGTGACAATAAATTTTCATTACCCAAGAACAGAAATTTATTTTATACTTTACACCAGTCATGAAGTGCATTATGACATTTGCTACAAATGAGGTTAATAAGACTGTAATATTTAAGACGGTGACTTTAATTTAGGAAAAAATTAAGGGAACATAACCTGTTCTGAAGTTTACCTCTCAACAGGCATGGGTGATGCAGCTGTTAAAAATTAAAGGGAGGCCCAGGTTGTTTGCTGGAAAGAAGATGTAAGGGATTCACATTTGTCGATAATGGCAACAACATTTGAGTTTACAGTGATTAGACTGCTAGTTTTTAAAGTCCCAGGAAGGTGTTGAAAACGTTGGGCTTTAAATAGTTAAGCTTTAAACTGTATTTATTTCCAAGATAAAAGCGAGTTGGGATCTCAATGATACATAATTATCATTTCTACCTGGATGTCAGCCATGTGATCCATGTTGGCACAGAGTTAGATTTCTAAGATGTCCCTGAAAAACCTCAAAGCTAGTCTGCCAGGATCCAGGGGAGAGCAGCTATAGGCCGAAAGTCTTTATCGTTCGCCTTGCAGGAATGCAGGTGGGAGCTCAAACTCAGATTGGAAAGATAAAGCTCATGAGGATTTGAAACAAGGCTGGAAGATTGGCCTAGCTTGAATTAGAGGGAGAATAGTCAAGAAAGGTCCTTTCTGTGAAAGACTGCTGTGGGCGAAAAGCTACTATGCTGGGAAAGGGAAAGAACGGAAGTAAACCCTTTGTACTGGGTCCAAGAAAATAAAATAACTATTAAAGAGACAGACAGTTTGAAGTGTACCTGTATGTGGGTTTTCGGGTTGGGTTAAAACTAAAGGGAGAAAGCTCTATAGTTTAAAATAAGTTGCCTACAACAAGGGTGTAGTCAATAGTGCTTCAGTCAGTTTGTTACAATAAAAATCTTAAAACGTAAAATCTTGTCATGTCATCCTGTCAACCATCAACTGGAAGATTGAATTTATGTTTCCTATACAGGCTCCTAACACAAATTGCTCTTGCCAGCAATCTAGTCTGAGTCATTTTTATGTTAATAGAGGCAGTATCCACCAGCATAAGACGACTATATTAACACTACAGTTTTTCCAACATGTCTTGTATGTGCTGTAATTTCCTACAGCAGAACACTGGGATGACCAAAGCTAATTCCTACAATTTTTATCCCAAACTATGTACGCTAACTACTCCTGGACCTCACCTTGGCTCAGACTGCTTGATGCCCTGTTGGATTCCAAGCAGCGTTTCTGATCCCATAGCCACTGCAGCAACTGAAAAACTTTCCGAGAACTCCACATTGCTGTATGGCACTACTGCCATGCTTCATGGGGTAAATTTTGAACAGATCTAGCAACAAAAGACAGGGCAACCATGAGGTGCTGTGGGCCAACTGCAGCAGCAGAATTATACTCAGCAATAATCTGTAACTTTATTGCCCATCATATCCCCACTCTACCATTAGCACAAAGCCAAGGTATTAACCATAGTTCAATAGTGTAGGAGGGTATGCCAGCAGCAGCACCTGGCATACCTAAAATCAGGTGTCAACCTGGTGAAGCTACAACACAGGATTGCTTGCGTGGCAAACAGCATGATCAGCAATCAATTGACAAAGCTTTTTTTAAAAATTAATTTACGGGATGACACCACTGGTTAAGCCCTAGTTGCCCTTTAGAAGGTGGTGTTGAGTTCCCTTCTTGATCCACTGCAGTCCCGGAGGTGTAGACACAAGCACAGTGCTGTTAGGGATAGAGCTCCAGCATTTTGACCTTGCAACAGTGAAGGAATGGCGACATACTTCCAAGTCAGGGTGGTGAGTGGCGTGGAGGGTAACCTCAAGGTGGTGGGGTTCCCAGGTATCTGCTGCTCTTGAGGTAGTCAGTTTCCCAGTTATCTGCTGCCCTTGTCCTGCTGGATGGTAGTGGTTGTGGGCTTGGAAGGTGCTGTTTGAGGAATCTTAGCACGTTTCTGCAGTGCACCTTGTAAATGGTGTACACGGCTGCCGCTCTTCGTTGGTGGTGAAGGGATTGAATGTTTGTGGAAGAGGGAGCAATCAAGCAGGCTGCTTTGTCCTAGGTAGGGTTGAGCTTCTTGTTGTTGGAGCTGCACTCATCCAGATGAGTGGAGAGTATTCCATTACACTCCTGACTTGTGGATGGTGGACAGGCATTTTTTTGGGGGGGGGGGGGGTGTCCAGGAGGTGAGTTACTCGACATAGGATTTCCAGCCTTTGATCTGCTCGGGTAGCCACAGAATTAACATGGGTAGCCTAGTTCAGTCTCTGATCAATGGTAACCCGTAGGAATGTTAATTGTGGGGGATTCAGCGATGGCATTGCCATTGAATTAGGTATTGCCATTGGGTTAGGTGGATTGGCCATGCTAAATTGCCCGTAGTGTCCTAAAAAAAAAATAAGTTAAGGTTAAGGTTAAGGGGGGGGGGGGGGGGGTTGTTGGGTTACGGGTATAGGGCGGATACGTGGGGTGGGTGGGTGGGTGGGGGGGGGGGGGGGGTTGTTGGGTTACGGGTATAGGGTGGATACGTGGGTTTGAGTAGGGTGATCATTGCTCGGCACAACATCGAGGGCCGAAGGGCCTGTTCTGTGCTGTACTGTTCTATGTTCTATGAATGACATGGGGTTAGATCCTCTCTTGTAGGAGATGGTCATCGCCTAGCATTGGCTGGCGCAAAGGTAACTTGCCATTTGTCAGCCCAAACCAGGATATTGTCCAGGTTTTGCTGCATTTGTCAAGGACTGATTCATTACCCGAGTCGTGAATGGTGCAGATCATTGTGCAGTCATCTACGAACATCCTCACTTCTAACTTATAATGGAAGGGAGGTCATTGGTGAAGCATCTAAAGACAATTGGGCCCAAGACCAAATTCCCTGAGAAACTCCTGTAATGACGTCCTGGAGTTTATTGAGCTCCAACCACCACAACCTCTGGTCTGACTTCAACCAGTTTTCCTCTGATTCCCATTAACTCCAGTTTTGCTAGGGTTCCTTGATGTCATACTCGGTCAAATGCTGCCTTGTTCTCACTCTCATCTCTGGCATTCAGCTCTTTTGTTCAAATTTGAACCAAGGTTGTAATGAGGTCAGGAGCTGGGTGACCCTGGCAGAACCCAAACCATGAGCAAGTTATTGGATTGGACTTATTTATTTTCACTTGCACTGAGGTACAGTGAAATGTATTTTTCTGCAGCTCGAATAGATCATTTAGTGCATGAAAATAAAATAAAATGAAAAGAAAATACATAATAGGTATAATACAAAATAGAAAATACACAAGGTACACAATGTAAATACAGACACTGGCATCGGGTGAAGGATACAGGAGTGCAGTATTAATCAGATCAGTCCTTAAGAGGGTCGTTTAGAAGTCTGGTAACAGCGGAGAAGAAGCTGTTTTTAATCTGCTTGTGCATGTTCTCAGACTTTTGTATCTCCTGCCCGATGGAAGAGGTTGGATGAGTGAGTAAGCCGAGTCGGAGGGGTCTGATTATGCTGCCCGCTTTCCACAGGCAGGGGGAGGTGTAGATAGTCAATGGATGGGAGGCAGGTTTGTGTGCTGGACTGGGCTGTGTTCACGATTCTCTGAAGTTTCTTGCCATCTTTGGCTGAGTAGTTGCCATACCCGGCTGTGATGCAGCCAGATAGGATGGTGCATCTGTAAAGTTGGTAAGAGTTAGTGTGGATATGCCGAATTTCCTCGCTTGATAGCAGTGTTGATGACTCTTTCCATCACTTTGCTGATGATGAAGAGTCGGGTGATAGGGCTGGGTTGCATTTATCCTGTTTCTTTTGTACAGGACATACCTGGGCAATGTCCCACTTTGCCTGGTAGATGTCAGTGTTGGAGCTGTACTGGAACAGCTTGGCTAGGGATGCTGAACAATTCCACATGAATGGATCAGATCCAAGCTCTGCAGTCCTGCCACATCCAGTCGTAAATAGTAGTGGACAATTCAACAACTCACCAGAGGTGGAGGATCCACAAATATCCCTTACCTCAATGACAGGGTAAGCAACATCTTCAGCCAAAATGCCAAGAGGATGATCCACCTCGGAGGTCCCCAGCATTACAGGTGCCAGTCTTCAGCCAATTCAATTCACTCCACATGACATCAAGAAGGCATGGAATACTGCAGAGGCCATGTGCATATTCTAGCAATAGTAGTTAGGCATGTGCTCAAAAAAAATTCTGCGCCCCATGCCAACCTGTTCCAGGATAGCCAGAATACTGGGACGTACTCAGCAATTTGGAAAATTGCCCAGGTACTTCCTATACACAAAAAGCAGAACAAATCAAACCCAGTCAATTAACCTTCAAGTTCCCCTCCAAGCCACTCACCATCCTGACTTGGAACTATATGACCATTCCTTCATTCCAAGAGCCCTGCAACCAGCATGCAATATAACTGTGAGAAATATCATAGCTCCAAGCAAATCAAATCAGAAAAAATATTTCTTGAATTTAAAATGCTTCAGTCCAATTGCACACTTAGCTCTGAAACAAAACAACTAAATGCTGGATCACACGTCCCCATAAAAGGCGATGCCTTATAATCAGTGTTAATGGAAATCAGGAAGCTGCTACTTCTGATTGAGCACAAAAGGCCTTTTTAGTCACAACAAAGCTATTTGCCCAATAATTTCATCAATCACAAAATTAGCATATTCATATTGAATAGAATATATAATACAAAGTTGAAGTTCAATTAAGATGTAATGAAGAAACTGGGTTTGAGTAACAGTCTTCATTAATGGAACTATTTTTTTCTGCTTTCAGTGTTAAACCTAAAACTTGTGCTTTATTTTTCCATTCCCTCAGCTACAGTTTATAGGTTATGGAGATTATGGGTCTAATATCAGTTTGAGGTTGATATCTACTGACATCTGTGCACCAAACTATACTGCAAGCTCAAGACCTTTCTATACTCAGACACACTGATTTCTGTGCATCTCTTTCAATTGCAACCTCAAAATTCTGAAGCAAATTTGGAAGTTTGAAGCTGAACAATTTCATGATTAGATTTGATAGATGTATTCAAAATCATGAGGGGTGTGGACAAAATAAACAGAGAAAAACTGTTCCAGTTGCTGGAAGGATTAAGAACCAGAGGGCACAGATTAACAGTAATTGGCAAAAGAAGCAATGGTCACATGAGGAAAAACCTTTTTAACCAGTAAGTGATTAGGATCTGGAATGCGGTGCATGGGAGAGTGGTGGAGACAGGCTCAATTGAGGCTTTCAATGGGGAATTAGATCATTATCTGGAAAGGAAAATTTTCAGGGAAAAGCAGGACAATGGCACTCGGTGAATCACTCCTTCAGAGGGCTAGTGCAGACAAATGGGCCAAATGGCCTCCTTCAGTGCTGTAACCATTCTATGATTCAATGATTCCAGAAAATTCATTTTGACAATTTGTCATGCTTTGTACACATCTTAGGTCATTATAAGCATCTCTTGAAAATTACAAACATTAGATGAAATGAAGCATGCATTCAGCAGAACCAGATCCAAATCTAAAGTCACTACAAATTACACAGTTTCTATCTATTTTAAATTTTACAGGCATGTACCTCATTTGCCACCCTCCTCCTTTTGGTTACTGAACCTCTGGCTGGGCAGATAGTGGAAAACCATATATAGCATTTCACAGGAACAGGAGTAGGCCACTCTGCCCCTTAAATCTGTTGCAACATTCAAATCGATCATGCTCTGTATCCCAATTCCATTGACCTGACATTGCTGAATAACTCTTGACACCCTTACTTAGCAAAAGTCTATCAATGTCAGCCTTCACATTTCAATTAACGCAGATTTTTGGATCACTTCTCAGTCTTTTGGCTAAGATCAAGCGTAGCGTTTCTTGGCCTTTTGGCTAAGATGAGCGTGGGATCAGGTGTAATGCCTGGATCTGGTATGGAGACCATGAATTGGATTCAATTAGAACATAGAACATAGAACAGTACAGCACAGAACAGGCCCTTCGGCCCTCAATGTTGTGCCGAGCCATGATCACCCTACTCAAACCCACGTATCCACCCTATACCCGTAACCCAACAACCCCCCCTTAACCTTACTTTTATTAGGACACTACGGGCAATTTAGCATGGCCAATCCACCTAACCCGCACATCTTTGGACTGTGGGAGGAAACCGGAGCACCCGGAGGAAACCCACGCACACAGGGGGAGGACGTGCAGACTCCACACAGACAGTGACCCAGCCGGGAATCGAACCTGGGACCCTGGAGCTGTGAAGCATTTATGCTAACATTTATGCTAATTTGAATTAGTTTTTTTGGAGCAGGCAAGGAGCTGGATTAGGGATTCACCCCTGTCCACACTGAGCTCTGGCTTTGTAACTCTGATAAAGTAATGGTAAAAAAAAACAGCTTTTTGAGGTAGAAAGTTTCAGAATTCTACTAATCTTGATGTAAAAAAGAGCATTCTGATTTTACTGCAGAATGGCCTAGCTTTAACTTTAAGACTACAATTGCTTTATTATTTTAAACACCTGAATTAGATCAGTAATCATCCTCCTCAACTCAGGACAGTACAAACTAAGTTGATGCAACCTATCCTCATTACCTAACCCTTCAAGCTCCTGCATCATTCAGATGATTCTGCACTGTATTCCCTCCAAGACAATCCCTGAGATTTGATGCCCAAATTGAACACAGTAGTCCAGATGATCAAAGTGCCACATAGCTTTCTCAATTAGGTTTTCCAAACCCCCCCACCCCCACACCTCCTGTTGATGCCTTTTGGCACCCACACACTCAGTATTTCTGTACACTTGACCACTCTTTGAATCCACATTGCGCCTAATCTTTTGCCATTAAGAAAGTAGCCCAATTTCTCTTTCTCGGATATAAAGTGAATGATTACACACGTCGAACTCCAGCAATCAGTTTTACCCATTAACTTAGTCTGTTTTTTTAAAATAACTTCTTGCTATCAACACAATTACTCTATGCCTCCTAACTCAGTGTTATCTGAAAACTTTTATATAATTTCTCTATCCAAGTCACTGATATATTAGGATGGAAAGCCGAGCATGTACCTCACCCTACCTCCTCCCACCCCACTGCAAACAGATTCCTGAATACCACTTGTCACATCCCCAACAATCAGACACTATTCTTTATTCTGACTGTTCTCCTACCTCCCAAACAATCAGACTCATTTCACAAGGCTATCTCCAATTCCACGTGCTTATATTTTTGCTAATGATCCCTCATGTATAACATTAAATATCTTCTGGAAGTCCACATCCAGAGACGCTACCCTATCGACCATGCTTAGAGGCCTCCTCAACAAATTAAACTAGATTAGTCAGACATGACCTACTCTTTACAAATTCATGCAGGCTCTCTTTGATCAGCTAATACTTGTCCAAGTGCTCAGTCATTCTGTCATCATGATAGATTCCAGTAACTTTCCCATAACCGATGTTAAACTGGTGGCTCTGTAGTGATTTGGTTTGCCCCTCCTTTCCTTAAAAGTACAGTACTTGGAATTTTCCAGCCAACAGCACAATACCCGGGCTGTTTTCGCACAGTGGGCTAAACAGCTGGCTTGTAATGCACAACAATGACAGCAGCGCAGGTTCAATTCGCTATCTGCCTCCCCGAACAGACGCTGGAATGTGTCAACTAGGGGCTTTTCACAGTAACTTCATTGGAGCCTATTTGTGACAATAAGCGATTATTGTTATATTATTCAATGAACCTCGGGTTGCTTATAAAATTCTGAATCATAGAAACTTACAGCACAGGAAGTGGCAACTCAGCCCCTTGAGAGCTAATCTGGCACCTTGAAAGAGCGACTGTAACCCTTTGAGTTCCTTGTACTCAAGTAAGTGTCTAATTCCCATTAAACATTATTTATGGAATCAGCTTCCAATATCTTTACAGGTAGAACATTCCAGATCCTAATAATTCTGAGTGGAAAGAATCTCCGTCTCAGTCCAGATCGTTCACCAAAGATTTTAAATCTATGACTCTTGGATGCATATTGATTCATTGGGGCGGCACAGTAGCACAAGGGTTAGCAATGTTGCTTCACAGCACCAGGGACCCGGGTTTGATTCCCAGCTTGGGTCACTGTCTGCACATTCTTCCCGTCTCTGCGAGGGTTTCCTCCAGGTGCTCCGGTTTCCTCCCACAAGTCCCGAAAGATGTGCTTGTTAGGTGAATTGGACATTCTGAATTCTCCCTCAGTGTACGCGGACATGCGCCGGAGTGTGGTGACTAGGGGATTTTCACAGTAACTTCACTGTAGTGTTAATGTAAGCCTACTTGTGACACTAATATAGACAAATAACTTGCCAGAGGGAAGAAATAGGTGAGGGAATGGCAATCAGCAGCTCACTTCAGGTAATATGTCAAGGCTTTTGAAGGGGTACAGAGGAGTTTTACCAGGCTGTTACCCATTCTATTTTCTCAAAACTCCTCATTCATCTTTTAAACATTTATTAGGTCACCTCTTATCCTTAACTTCCAGTGAACGGTCCCAACATTTCCAGCCACACCTCATAACTGATGTCTCTTATCGCTCGGAAAACTCCTCTGTATCTTTTCTAAAACCTTAACATCTTTCATGAAGCGTGCTGCCAACCTGCTAGTACCATACCTATTTCTTTAAAAACTCGGTGGAAACCATCAATTTTAAAAAAGCATTCTCGGAACATGGACTCTGCTAGTAAAGCCAATACGTATTGCTAATCAGTAAGTTCCCCTTGAGGAGGAGGCAGAGGTCCTTCTTCTTGAACTGCTGCAGTCTGTGATAAAGAGATCTCCATGATGTTATTATGTAGGGAGTTTCAGGTTTATGACCCAGCCACATTGAAGAAACACTATATGTTCTAGTCAGAATGGTGCTTCGTTTGGAGAAGGACTTGAAAGTGAATAGTATTCCCATTCTGCAATTGCTGCTCTTAGCCCACTAGATAGTGGAGGCTGTGGACTGCGGTAATGCATTCTGCAGCTCTGGTAAGTTTACAATGGAGGAGGTGGACATCTAAACCATTGAATGTAGTAGTGATCAGGAGACTGCTTTGACCTGGATAGTGTCAAGCTTCTTCAATCTATTGAGTTGTACCAATCTAGACAAGGAAAGTGTTCCATCATTAGCCTGATAGACATGGTAGAGGTACTTTGGTCAGTCAGGAGGTGAGCCAATTGTTACAGGATATCCAGTGCTGGATACTCTTGCTGTCTCAGCATTTATATGGCTGGTATAGTTGAGTTTCTTATCAATCATGAAGCAAATGAGCAAATTTTGAGGGTTCAATCATGATAATACAATGAAAGATCAATAGGCTTTTCCTTGTTGGGGGTGGTCATTGCCTGGGACTTGTGCAGCAGAAAGTTACTTGCCACTGACCAACCCAAGGCTCATGTTTTCTAAGTCTTGCTGTATTTGTGTATGGACTCCTTATTATGAGGAATTGGAAAGGGAGCTGAACATCGCAATCATCAGTAGTAGTCGCACATCTGGCCTTATGAAGGCAACGTCATTGGTTACAGCAGCTAAAGATAGTTGGGCCGGGAATGCTGCCCTAAGGAACTCCTACAGCAATATCCTGGGGCTGGAATAATTGACCTTCAACAATCACAACTTGTTTCCTCTTCAGCCATATGTGACTTAAGTTGCTGGAGCAATTCTCTCTCCAGCCTCAGTTTTGCTCGATCCTCAATGGCAAATACAGCCAAATGCTGCCTTGATGACCCAAGAGCTGCCACACTCACTGTCCCTCTAAAAGTCAGTACTTTCAATCAAGTTTGGACCAAGGCGATAATGCAATTGGTAATCAAGTGTAAGCAAGAGTTCTATGTGGGGTCAATTGCCTATGTTGATTGAATAGGGTATTATCATACCTGACAGATGCAACCATTCCTCATCCCTACCCTACCTTTTCATTTTTGACATGTGTTAACACAGTTCACCATTGGTCGTACAACTCTATGCTTTCTTTTGTGACTGCGCTATCATTTGAGTCCCCTTGTAATTTCATTGAAGTGTTAATGCAAGCCTACTTGTGACATTAATAAAGGTTATTATTATTTTAATATTCTTGTTGTTTAAAAATAAAATCCAAGTTATTTGGCTTTGTTTATTCTTGGATTAATAATTTCCTTGTTCTATCTCCTCGTTTGATTTGACCATAGTTACATTTTCCTATTATTTTTTGTTAAGAAAATGCTAGCTTTCTATCTGTTCCTATCAGTATAAATTGTGATTTATCTACCGGAAAGAATTTTTTTAAAACTTTGCATTAATTCTCCTTGCCTTCAGTGTGATACATCTAAAGCATAATATGATATTGACATTTGCTTTGATAAATCCTGCTCATACATACTCCAAATACTGCTCTTGGCTGAAATAATTTCTGTATAAATAATCAAATAATCACACTTCTAACAGACCTTTTGACACTTTATCTGTTTACAATACACTATATTTTCCATTCCTTGTGCTGTGCAAGTTTAGAAAATATCAAAATGTTTCACAGACATCCCAGAGTAGCAGACAGCATAGTCTCGAAGGGATATGCATAGCATTTTACTTGATGAAAAGATATACATTACCGTACTCTTCTCAGAGTCAATGAAAAAGGATGAATAAAATATTTAGCATTAAATAGTCAAAGGAAAATGTTTAAAGCATGTCACAACAAACCAAATACACTGGGTGGCACAAGCCATGACGTTGCAGTCAACAGACAAAGCCCAAGGGGATTAATACAAGTTAGAACCCACAACAAGAGTGAAAAATTTATCCCTGAAAGACAAAGGAACAAAATATCAATGACCCAATTGACATATGGCCACACAATCCAACCTTCAAGTGAAATACATATTCGGCGTTATCTTTTCTGGTCTACAGAGCAAGTGATTCCATTTCAGAATTCATAACCGTTTCCCCTCTTGAAGCCCCATAGGTGTCAGCAACCACTCCCTTTCTACAATCCAACCAAGCAGCAGCAAAACAGATTAACAGACTGAGGATTTAATCGATTAAACATTGGATCTTTTTACCCCAAATACGTAATTTTCAAATAAGGAGCTTATTACATATTCGGTTGGATTGAACAGTTTAGAAAAATATCTATTTTTTCGTTCAAAAACAAGAAAGCAGTACCATACATTTGAAACAGGACAAAAATCAGAATTGTGTCCACTGTTGTACCTGATTCCCCACCCAGAAATCTCTCTTACAAAATATGAAATAATCTATCAAGATGTTGCCCAGGTAATGGTGAAAGAGGTGGCAGCTCAGACACTTAAGAGTTTAAAACTGATTTTTTTAAAAAGGAAATATGAAATAAGTTGTCAACACTTAAAGGTTGACGGCACCAAGACCAAATGAGATGCATCCAAGCATCCAAAAGTGGAAATTGCAGAGGCACTGATCAGTTTTCCATCTTCCTTCGACTCAGGGTTCCAAAGGACTGGAGAACTGCAAATGTTACACCCTTGTTCAAAAGAGAGTGTAAAGCCCAGCAATGACAAGTCAGTCAGTTTAATCACAAAGGTTGGGTAATTTGGACATTCTGAATTCTCCCTCTGTTTACCCGAACAGTGCCTAAATGTGGCTTCTGGGGACTTTTCACAGTAACTTCATTGTAGAGTTAGTAAACCTGTCAGCATCAACAGGGGCCGAGGTGGAGATGGTTAGCAGTTTCAAATTCCTAGGGGTGCAAAATCACCAAAAATCTGTCCTGGTCCACTCACGTCGACGCTATCACCAAGAAAGCACAACAGCGCCTATACTTCCTCAGGAAACTAAGGAAATTCGGCATGTCCACATTAACCAGTACCAACTTTTACAGATGCACTATAGAAAGCATCCTATCGGGCTGCATCACAGCCTGGTATGGCAACTTCAGAGAGTTGTGAATACCGCCCAGTCCATCACACAAACTTGCCTCCCATCCATGGACTCCATTTACACCTCCCGCTGCCAGGGGAAAGCGGGCAACATAATCAAGGATCCCTCCCACCCGGCTTACTCACTTTTCCAACTTCTTCCATCGGGCAGGAGATAAAGTCTGAGAACACGCACGAACAGACTCAAAAACAGCTTCTTCTCCACCGTTACCAGACTCCTAAATGACCCTCTTATGGACTGACCTCATTAACACTACACCCTGTATGCTTCATCCGATGCCAATGCTTATATAGTTACATTGTATACCTTGTGTTGCCCTATTATGTATTTTCTTGAATTTTGTTTTTTCTTCCCATGTACTGAATGATCTGTTGAGCTGCTTGCAGAAAAATACTTTTTACTGTACCTCAGTACACGTGACAATAAACAAATCCAATCCAACCTATATATATATATAAATGACCCAGACATTGGTGAATGGGGCACAATTTCAAAATTTGTGGATGACAAGAAACTTGGAAGTTCTTGAACCATGAGATTAGCACAGAATCTCAAAAGGAGGCAGGCTGGTGGAATGGGCAGACAACTGGCAGGTGACATTTAACGCAGGGAAGAGTGAAGTGATCCAATTTGGTGGGAAGAACAACAGGCAATATTAAATAAAACATTGAATTCTGAAGAGGGTGCAGCAGCAGAGGAACCTAGGTGTATATGTTGAGGATGGCAGGACAGTTTAAGAGAGTGCTTTGTGAAGCATTTGGCATCTGAGCTTTATCAATAAAGGTGTAGAGTACAATAGCAAGTAAGTAAGCCTCAACCAGAGTGTCACCAGTTCTGGGCACCACACTTTAGGACGGATGTGAAGCACTAAAGAGGGTGAAAGAGTATAGCTCCAGGGATGAGGAAGATCAGTTAACTTAGAAAGATTGGAGGAAGTTAAGAGTGTTCTCCTTCAAAAAGGGACAGGTGACAAGATATTTGAGAGGTATTCAGGGGTCTGGACAGGGCAGAAAGAGAGAAACACTGCTGGAAGGATCAAGAACCAGAGGACACAGATTTAATGCAATTGGCAAAAAGCAATAACAATAAGAGAAAAAACATTCTGACACGGTAAGCAGTTAGGAGCTAGAATGTATTACCGAGAAGTGCGGTGGAAGCAGGATCAACTGAGGCTTTCAAAAGGGAATAGGCGTATTATCTGAAAATGAAAAATTTACAAGACTATGAGGAAAAGACTGGGGAATGACACTAGGTGAATTTCCTCTTCAGAGGGGCAGAATGTCCCCCTTCTGTGCTGTCACCAATCTATAATTCATTCTATTGTGGATTTTAGGTTTTGAACTTGGGTTTGTGTTCATGATTGGTCCAGAATATTAATGTCACTATTGTTATAAATTACAGGAATACAACAGTTTCATATACATGACAGCAACCTCCTCCCCCCCCCCCCCCCCCCCCCTTTAAAGCAGCCACCTGCTTTCAAAATAAAAATACATTCACAGGCGCCACCTTCTGCCGCAACACACACCTCCACAACTCGTTTAAGGACTATTTGTGCAACATGTGAATCCGAGTTCAGGAAACTGTTCGACAGGCTGTTCGCAACTTTCTGTCATAACGTTGTTAAATGAACCCTGGTGCGACAATCCAGATTAAACCTCACATTCCTGCAGAAGACAAAGGCAAACTGCCAACAGTATCATTGTCTTCCCCCCCCCCCCCCCCGGCCGATATATTTAACCCTTCGTACCTCTGCGTCTCTCCATCTCGTCCTCCCCTCCCACCGACTAAATCGTTCTCCAGTGAGCCTTCTTCGCGTATTTTCCTCACCTGTCCAGCCACACTCCTCAATTCTGTTCCTGATTGCCCAACCGTATCCATCCCAACCTAAACTAAACCCCCCCCCCCTCTTTTCCAGTCCCCTCCGTGCTATCACCCACCTCCTGTCAATGCTCTCACCCCCCCTCCCCTCCTTCACACACACATCGCTGTCACCCTCCACAGCCATCAGTTTGCACAACAGTAGAAACAGCCGGCCAGCCCATCCTCCTGAACCCAACTAAACACCAGCACATGGGCTGTGCTGACGGCAGGGTTTACTTTGGATTTGGGGAGGGAGCAGCAGTCACTAAAGGTCACCGAGTCGACAACCACACACGCGGTGGCAGAGGGAGGGAAGCAGCAGTCGCTTCATTGGGGGGGGGTCTCTCACCTTCCGAAAGTATCACAGTCAGAATCCACGCCAGGACGCGGTGCCAACACAGCCGCCCCCGCGCCATATAAACAAGTCGTGGTGGCGGAGGAGGAGGAAAGATCGAAGGGGAGGGGGGGGGGGGGGGGGGGACAGAGCCAGAGATTTTCTTTATAAACCTTCAAATGAAACCGCTGGCGTTACAAGACCTCCTCCCTCTATCATCCATCGCCATCTTGTGTGTGTGTGTGAGCGCGCGCGGAATAGAATGGGGGGGGGGGGGGGTAGGCCACCGCGCGTGCACGGCGCCTCGCGCCCCCCAACCTCTCCGCCCGCCCGCCCCCGCGCGCGTGCACCACAACCTCGCCGCCGCCCCCTTCCCGCGAGCGCGCGCGCACCCTGCAGCCCCACCAACCGCCGCTCGCTCTGCCCACCACCCACCCGCCCCGGAACGCGTGCGCAGTGCGATCCCCTTGCGCTCGACCGTTGGTGGGACCGCCGAAAGCCCCGGGGGCGGGGAGCAGAAAGGCGCTTTCTTTTGCAGCCCCCGCCGAAAGGCTGGGACGCACCCCTTCTCATCGCAAACGCTTCAATGCAACCGATTTGAATGGCACAAACGAGTCAGGGAAGGGGCAGCCTTTTTATAATGAATAAAATGCTGCGATTTTGAATGAAATGGGTGGCGGCTCTGGGGTATTCGGCACGCGGACGGACAGGTCTGGTCTGGGCTGCAGCGTGCGCGGGATGTCGGGGGGGAGTGAGTCTGTACCGTCTCCGTGGACCCACTTTTAACTGTTAAGTGAATGGTGGTGGGGTGAGGGTGGCTTTGAGCCAGTTGAAACTTCGCCCACCTGTCCTCGGGAACTGGAGCTCACCTGGTTTGGTTTGGTCTGTTTGCCCAGCCCAGCTTCGGGCCACCTTGACCAAGCAGAAAGGTCCAGGCAGAGTCTGATGGCTTCTGCTCCGGACTTCACCCCCCTACCCCGGCCCGCCGGCCGCCAGCTGAAACCAGTCGGTCCGAGGGCAATGGCCACAACCCCAACCGTCTGCCTGAAAACAACTGCCGCATATTTTGCTTTTTAAAAAACAAAAGCGCATTGGGCGAACCTACTTTTAAAAGTCCGACTGAACCTTGCTTATTTAGTAAGACAGAGCAAAATCTGCATTTCAGTCAGAGCGATGTGAAACTAGTCGTCGCAAAATTAGAATCAAACACCGAATTAAAAATTGAGGCATATTTGCTTTTCAGGGGGTTTCAAGGAGTCCACTGCCTGACCTTGCACACATTTATTTTTTTAACTCTTCATAACACTATCCTTTATTGACCTCTCCATTTGTTGGAAGTTTCTGAAGTCCAGGATTTTGCCAATCATATCTTTTGCTAAACATAGTAATTCTACTCAATTTATTGATTAAAGAGTTTTTGTCATCTTTAAGGTGCAATCTACTATTTACTTATATTTGATGCTTGATCTCTCCAGTTGCTATCTACAGTCAGCATATTTGTGTTGTCCTTTTAGTTCCTCATCAGTTTATTATGACTCCCAGTATTTAAGTAAGAATAAATGTAGAGGTACCCCTGAAGCTGAGACTTAGTGATGAGGAAAGCTCCCAAAATCAGAACACAACCTATAAAGTTGAAGATGAGCGAGCCCATGAGACAGCACTTGCCATCTCATCTACACCTCAGAATTCATTCTTGTCTTTCTCCACATGGACCGTTCATCGCCATGACTGTGCAACCAGTTGGCAATGTTATTCAAGTCCATTATCCAGCACAAAAAAGGAAATATTTAATTCCACGGTGTAGTCAAAATCTGAGTTATAGCCTTGAGGGACACTAGTGGGTGGTAATGGTGCTGGAATGAGAGGAGAAGCCAATTGCTGATTCTCTGGCAAAGCTGGATAGATAAGGAAAGTTCAGCTGGGTGACAGTGAAGCAACATTGGACAGTAACATCATTGCAGTGTTAATATAAGCCTACTTGTGAGAGGAGCGATGATTGCAGACTTGAAGGGATGGTGGACATGACCTGAGAAGAGAGAACCATTAATAATCGCTCATATAGGAACAGGAAGGCAAGTTGGATGGTCAACAGTTAGGCTTAGAGAACAAGATGAGCTTGGAGATCCCATGGGGAGATATAGGAGAGAAAATAGAGGAAAATGCAAAACAAGAGTTTGGGGGGGGGGGGGGGGGGAGGACCCACAAAGGAAGTTAGGATTGCTGGACTTGGAGAAGGCAGTAGGGACAATGGATAGTTTAAACTTTTATCACAAAACAAGTCCATGAGCAGCTCACTCCGAGTTGGACATGAGAATGGAGGAGGCAGGCTAGGGTGGCTTAAGAAGACAGTTTCGAGAAGTTTGTTGTTATCTTTGCCCTCCTGGATGATCTTTGAATTTTGAGCCGTTCTAGTGATGGAAAGCATTGCCCAATGATCAGTAAATAAGTAGTTGGACCAGTTCTGCTCATATTGTTTCAGAACCAGCCTGTGGCTGCCTTCATGAAAATTGCCTGCTTTGTAATGCGTCATACTGACAGGCTGTTCTGCAAATAATTCTCCAGGGTATGCAAAATGACCATACTGAAAATGCCATAGTCAAACTACTCAGTTTTTCAGTACTGAATGAGTGATACCTGGCAAGTACCCATATGCACTGTCATCAGTAGTCACACAGTTCCCACAGACACACTTTACAATCACACACATATATCCTTGTTGTGGAGATGCCGGCATTGGACTGGGGTGAGCACAGTAAGAAGTCTTAAAACACCAGGTTAAAGTCCATTTGTTTCAAACACGAGCTTTCGGAGCACTGCTCCTTCCTCAGGTGAATGAGGAAGGAGCAGTGCTCCAAAAGCTCGTGTTTGAAACAAACCTGTTGGACTTTAACCTGGTGTTCCTCAGGTGAATGAGGAAGGAGCAGTGCTCCAAAAGCTCGTGTTTGAAACAAACTTGTTGGACTTTAACCTGGTGTTGTAAGACTTCTTACTGTACACATATATCCTATCCACCACATGAAATTGCCACGCAAGCATAACCTGCCACATCCAGGCGTGAATGGTGGTGGACAATTAAGCAACTCCCTTCAGGAAGTTCCACAAATATCGCCATCCTCAATGATAGGGGAGCCCAGCACATCTATGCAAATGATAAGTCTGAAGCATTGCAACAATCTTAAACCATAGTGCCAAGTAGGTGAGCAAACTCGGCCTCCTTCAGAGATCCCCAGGATCACAGATGCCAGTCTTCAGCTAATTCAATTCTCTCCACATGATATCAAGAACCGGCTGAAAGCGCTGGATATTACAATGGCTCTGGGCCCTGACAATATTCCGGCAATAGAAGACTTGTGCTCCAAAACCTGACCCCCACCCCAGCCAAGCTATTCCAATACAGCTACAACACTGGCATCCACCTGGCAATGTGGAAATTTGCCCAGGCATGTCTTGCACACAAAAAACAGGAGAAATCCAACCCGTCCAATTACCATCCCATCAGTCTATTCTTGATCATCAGTAAAGTGATGGAAAGGATCTTCAACAGTTCCATCAAGCAGCATTTACTTAGCAATAACCTGATTACTGATGTTCAGTTTGGGTTCCACCAGGGTCACTCAGTTCTTGACCTCATTACAGCCTTCGTTCAAACATGGACAAAAGAGCTGAACTCCAGAGGTGTGGTGAGAGTGACTGCATTTGACATCAAGTCAGCATTTGATCAAATGTGTAGTCAATGTGCCCTACCAAAATGGGAATCAGGAGGAAAATTCTCTGCGGATTGGATTGGATTTGTTTATTGTTTTGTGTAACGAGGTACAGTGAAAAGTTTTTCTGCAAGCAGTTCAAACAGATCATTAGTACATGAAAAGAAAAAATACATAATAGAGCAACACAAGGTACACAATGTAAATACATTGACACTGGAATTGGGTGAAGCATACAGTAGTGTATTAATCAAGTCAGGTCATAAGAGGGTCGTTTAGGAGTCTGGCAATAGCGGGGAAGAAGCTGTTTTTGAATCTGTTCATGTGTGTTCTCAGACTTTTGTATCTCCTGCCCGATGAAAGAAGTTGGAAGAGTGAGTAAGTCGGGTGGAAGGGGTCTTTGATTATGATCATACCTAGCACAAAGGAAGATGGTTGTGGTTGTTGGAGGTCATCTCAGTTCCAGAACATCACTGCAGGGGTTCCTCAGGGTAGTATCCTCGGACCAACCATCTTCAGCTGCTTCATCAATGACCTTCGTTCCATCATAAGGTCAGAGATGTGCATGTTCAGCACCATTCGTGACTCATCAGATACAGAAGCGGTCAATGTTCGAGTGCAGCAAGATCTGGATATTATCCATGATTCAAGTGGCAAATAACATTCGCGTCACACAAGTGCCAGGCAGTAACCATCTCCAACTAGACAACATCTAATCGTCGCACCTTAACATTCAATGGCAATATCATTGCTGAATCCCCCGTTGTCAATATTCTGGGGTTACCATTGACCAGAAACTGAACTGGATTAGCCATATAAATATTGTGGCTACAAAAGCAGATGAGAGGCAAGGTCACCTGCGGCGAGTATCTCACTTCCTGGCTCCCCAAAGCCAGGAGTGTGATGCCTGGAGAAGTGCAGTTCCTAGCAACAATCAAGAAGCTCAGCACCATCCAGGGCAAAGCAGCCCACTTGATTGACACCCCATTCACAAACATTCACTCCCTCCGCCACCGATGCCGACTGGCAGCAGTGTTTATCATCTAAAAGATGCACTGTAGGAACTCACTAAGGCTTCTTGGGCAGCACCTTCAAGGATAAGGACAGCAGCTACATGGAAAAATCACAACATGCAAGTTCCCCTCCAAACCACTTATCATCCTGACTTGGAAATACATCGCCGTTCCTCCACTCTCACTGGATCAAAATCCTGGAACTCCCTCCCAAACAGCACTGTGGGTGGACCTACACCGTGGACTGCCACATTTCAAGAATGCAGCTCACCACCACCCTCTCAAGATGAATTAAAGATGGGCAATAAATACCTCACAAATAATAATGCACAGCACCAATCATACATTTATGGTATTCTTCCATCTGCCCTGTGCTTTGAGCATGTTTAAGATAACCAACTCAATTACAAATGATATCCAATATATACAAACATCAATAGACTATATACTGCACACAGATTCACAACTCATTTAGATATTATGTGCAAATGTATGTAGGCACAATTTTCACCATGTTACATGTGTTCATATCACAGCATTATCTTCACATACAAAATTTACACTACTACACAACACTGGAATAGTACAAGGGCGCCAAAATGGATTCACTGATCCAACTGGATGAACTATAACAGCATCACTGAAGCTTTACTTTTAGATTCTAGAATAATGTAAATTCTGCAAAATGAATTCAGGAATACTGGTAACTAGCACGTTAATTAATACTTGTTTGCTACTGCAAGGGGATAGAGCACAAATCTAAAGAAGCTGTATTGTTGCTGTGTGAAGCATCGTTCAGACCTCGTGGGAATTAAATTGTGCCACCCTGGTCACCTTGGCCTTAATTTTAACTCCAACGGATTTTGGCGGATGGATGGAAGGTAGGTCAGTACCCCAGCCACTGAAGTAGAAAATAGGCCTGGAGTATTTTAACTCACAGGCCTCAGTAACATGCTGACAGCCCACATCCAATCCCATCAAGGTGGAACGTGGCAGAAAATGGCTACCAGCCTCTGGAAAGTCAGGCAGCACTCAGGTAGGAATGAGGAAGGAGGTTCTAGAGAAGGTTTACCTCAGGGAAGGGAGGAATCTGGGTTTAGGGTGGTGGCTAGACTTTAATCTTAGCCCCACAAAGAAAAATGTAAAACTTGCATTGTGTCCTCTTCTACTTCCCAGCAACCCCTTATTGGCCTTCATCTGGTAGGAAAGCCCAGGTGATTAGGTCATCAGACCCCAATCTTCATATTTAACTGTCAACTTTGAATGAGTGGCTTAATAAGCTTTGAAGAGGATACAAAGAGGCCACACACCTGTGTACAGTTAAGGCCTCCTTATCAAAAGAAGGATGTACTTTCCATTGAAGGAGTAAAAATGAATGTCCACCAGACTAGTTCCTATGATGTACTATGAGAACAGATTGAGTACAATGAGCTTGTACCCTCTGGATTTTATAAGACAGAGTCATGGAGTCAAAGAGAGGTAATTGCGTTGAAACATCTAAAAGGTTTTAGAGGGCTTGACAGGACAGAAGTTGAGTTCCTGCAGTACAGAAGGAGGTCATTCGGCCCATCAGGTTTACACTAACCCCCTGAAAGAGCACCCTACCTATGCCTAATCCCCCTCCCTAACCCCATGACCCCACATCTTTGGACACAAAGGGGCAATTTGGTATAACCAATCCACCTAATCTGCACATCTTTGGGCTGTGAGTGGAAACCAGAGCACCCGGAGGAAACCTACGCAGACACTGGAGAACATGCAAACTCTACACAGTCACCCAAGGCTGGGGTTGAACCTGGGTCCCTGGTGCTGTGAGGCAGCAGTGCTAACCACTGTGTCACCGTGCCGCCACTGGAGCCAATCTTTACACACTTTATATTTATTTATGTTTATTGAGTTATACATTAGAAGGATACACCTCCTACCAGCAAGAACAGTTTTAGTCTGTATCTATTTACAGAAGATCAAGTGAACGCCTGTCTAATTCATGCTCATCACCTGCATACAATTAAACACAATTTAAGATACAACTAACATGATGTATCCCGATATTAGAAACCTAAGTTATGAAGATAGTTTAAGGAAGTTTGCATGTTTACTTTGTGAAAAAGAGGCTCCAAGGTTATCTGTTTGAATTCCTAAGTTTCAGGGGCTGGTTTAGCTCACCAGGCTAAATCGCTGGCTTTTAAAGCAGACCAAGCAGGCCAGCAGCACCGTTCGATTCCTGTACCAGCCTTCCCGGACAGGCGCCGGAATGTGGCGACTAGGGGCTTTTCACAGTAACTTCATTGAAGCCTACTCGTGACAATAAGCCATTTTCATTTATGAAATACATTGACAAACTTGGTTGGGGCACATTGTTCATTTGAATGATGGTGCAGACACCAGGTAACACAAGTCAAAAAATAACGAGCTCAAAACAAGACAAGACAAGACAGGTTATTGACCTGAAACATTATGTCCCATAATTTCCAACTACCCCAGCGTTGCTTCTGTGGGTAGCTCGAGCATGCTCTGGGCATCCCTCTCAGAGGTTCCTACGTAAGGGCTTACCCCACAATTGCCCGGAAGAGCTAACTTATTTTGGATTATTACGCTGGGCTGGGAACCATCTGAGAGAAGCAATTTAAATTAAAAGAGTTAGATGAAAAAAAAACCTTCTAATTCCAGAGTAACGGTTTTAATACCAAGACCTGGGCAGCACGGTGGCGCAGTGGGTTAGCCCTGTTGCCTCACGGCGCTGAGGTCCTAGGTTCAATCCTGGCTCTGGGTCACTGTGTGGAGTTTGCACATTCTCCCCGTGTTTGTGTTGGTTTCACCCCACAACCCAAAGATGTGCAGGGTAGGTGGATTGGCCACACTAAATTGCCCCTTAATTGGAAAAAAATGAATTGGGTACTCTAAATTTATTATTTTAAAAAATGAATACCAAGACTCACACAGGACACCCTGCTCAAACAGTGAGGATGCTAGGATGCTTTGCCCGCATAGCAGGTATTCGCCATGTGCAGGGTGTGATAGACTGCACCCACATTGCCTTGCCGTCTCCATGGCATTGAGCAGCGCCATTCATGAACCGCAAGTGGGGGGGGGGGGGGGGGGGGGGGGGGGGGGGGGGGCAGCACGGTGATGCAGTGGTTACATCTTGGGGTGACATTTTGAGGGAGAACAGTGGATGGAGGGATAGCTCCTTGGGGACAGGAGGAATCCACTCAGGAGGTGGTTGATGACGCCAGTGGAGAGGCCACAAACACCTGCAGAGACTCACTACAATGAGTCTCACACATCAACACACGTGCTGGTTGAGCACGCAATTGGACTGCTCAAGATGCGGTTCCGGTGCCTGGACCGGTCTGGGGGGTTCCCTCCAGTACCCCCCAGAGGGAGTCCCGCATTATTGTGACCTGCACTCTCCACAACTTGGCACTGCAGAGGGAGAACCAGCAGGACCAGGAGGTGATGGAGCAGCGCCACATCTCCTCTGATGAGGAGGAAGTCAAGGAGGACTGCAAGGCATTACCCGCAGAGGAGAAGGAGGAAGGACTTTGGGCCATGGCCAGGGGACTCTCGATTTGGGGCAACCAGGACTGGGAAGTGAGGAGCTCTCCCACCGTGGGGAGTGACATCTCATCATAACTGTGGTGCAACAGTAGGTTTTCATGATTGTGCCCAAGTTCATGGGCAAGGCGCTAAAGCCATTGGCCAGACCCTGCAGGAGAATGGTAATGATTTGCATTGATGACCGAGCGATGCTCTTCTCTTCTCCAGCGATATGTCTTGACTCATGCCTAACAGAGAACTGGACCCATCCTGCCAATGAACGGGTTTATCATGGAGTTTTGATGAGGATGAGTGCTTGTCTGCTGCAGTGACAAGTGGTGCAGTCACCTTTGAGGTCAAGAGTCCTCCAACTAACCTTTGAAGTGGGTCAGCCTCTCCACACTCTGTCAGCCCATGGTATCCTCACCACAGGAGAAGAATAGCAGAAATGAGAGGCCTGAATGTTGATTGGCTGTGGGGTGGGGGGGGGGGGGGGTAGCGGGAGAGATGGTGGGCTGCCAATAGCATGTTTTTACTGAGTCATCAGTGTGGGAGGTGGGAGACACAAAGCACTGCCATTTGCATACTGCACCGGGTTGAAGTGCTGAGTGTACGCAGGGGCTTGCGGAGCCTGACCCTCAGCTGTGGATCCTGGGGATACATCTAGACGTAGCAGGAAGGTGAGGAAGAGAAAGAAACTGTAGGCAGTGTCATATCATAGACTCGTATGATTGGACAGGATGGAGGATTTGCTGGTGATATAAATGATGTTTGTTTACAAGTGCTATATTACAGTGTTCTAACCAGTGCCAAAGTTCACCTGTGCCCTCGAGGTGCCTACAGTTTCTTTCTCTTCCTCACCTTCCTGTTATGTCTAGGTCTATTCCCCAGGATCCACAGCTGATGTTCAAACAGTCTGCCACCTTCCAAGCCTTGTTGCCTGAGATGAGCTTGGAGGGTGACCCCTGGGAGACCTGAACCTTGAGGGCCGGGGCCTACTTTTGGGCAGCACGGTGTTGCAGTGTCACCCTCCAAGGTATGCTGGGCTGGAGGTGTGTCGCTCACAGGAAGCGGGGTGTCGGATGGGCTGGACCCCCTCAGGGTTCCCTGGATGGAGGGCCCCAGGCTGCGCTCCTGCTGATCCTCTTACCTTTGGGGGGCCCTGAATTCCTCCATAGGATGGAGGGGCAGCTGGAATGAGATCCAGGAGCCCCGGTGTTCTATGGCACATACACTCATGGAGTCCCACCAGTGCTTGCACCATGGAATTCATGCCCCCAGCCATGGAGATCATGAACTGAGCCATGGAGCGGATATCCCCCACCATGGAGTGCACGTCCTGCATCAAGGTCTCCGTTGTGGATGCCATCCTCATAGCGTTGGCTTTGTTACATTGGGGCGGTGGCACCTCCTCCTCAGACACAAGGGGGTGGGAGTCCTCCAGTCGGCCTTGCTGTCCGAGGATGGATGCTGTCATCCCTTTCTGATTCTTCGGACTCTGTCTTTGCAGTGCCATCATCTCTGAGGTGACTAGATCCAGGGGCACGTCATTGACCAGGGGCATATCAGTGCCTTGGCCTCTGGTATCCCTCCAAGTGCCGGATCCCTGGGACATCCCTGCCTTTACCGCTGTGGATCTTCAGCTGTGAGGGGCCCACCAGTGAGTGACCCAGAAGCCTGCCTATTACTTAATCCCACCGAGGTGTAAGTATATTTGCTGGTGGGGGGTGCGAATGGCAGATGTAACACCTCTTTGATGGTGATGTCTGAAGATTCTCCCTCAAGCAGCTTGTGTCAGTGGTATCCGGGGGTGTGGCCCAGGTTTGATTCCCAGCTTGCGTCACTGTTTGTGCGGAGTCTGCACATTCTCCCATGTCTGCGTGGGTTTCCTCCGGGTGCTCTGGTTCCCTCCCACAAATCCTGAAAAGGCATGATTGTTAGGTGAATTGGACATTCTGAATTCTCCCTCTGTGTACCTGAGCAGGTGCCGGAGTGTGGCAACTAGGGGATTTTCACAGTAACTTCATTGCGGTGTTAATGTAAGCCTACTTGTGACAATAATGGAAGATTATAAGATTGTCTGGGCTACTCTTCTGATTGCCCTGCAAGGGAAGAGAGATGGCTTTAGTATATGACAGGGGATAGAGGCAGCATGGTGGCACAGTGATTTGCACTGCAGCCTATGGCGCTGAGGTCCCAGGTTCGAATCCCGGCCCTGGGTCACTGTCTGTGTGGAGTTTGCACATTCTCCCCATGTCTGCATGGGTTTCACCCCCACAACCATAGATGTGCAAATTAGGTGGATTGGCCATGCTAAATTGCCCCTTATTTAGAGAAAAAAATAATTGGGTGCTCTAAATTTTTTTTAAAAGTATATCACGGGATAAATGATGTGTGACTTGAGGAATGACTGTGTATGCTTAGGATTCTCACTTTTGTTCGCTGCCCCCACTTCACCCTCTGCACAGGCGTGGTCTTGCTCCTCCCCAGCCAGTTTAAGGGCTCTTTCTCATATTGGGTGAGGGTCCAGATCTCGTGCATCACTCCAGGTGGCTGTGCCCTTTCACATCTGTTGTGCTGAATTTTGTCCTGTGGAATGACAGATGGGAAATCGCAGGCAAGACTCCTGCCAGTTCAGAGGGTTGAGGAGTGTCATGTGTGGACTGGAGTGGGAGCAGGATGTGAGGAGCAGAGTGGAGACATGCAGGTATCATGGGGATTGTGAGGGGCGGGGGGGTGAGGAGAAAGCCTCGTGACAGGTTGGCAGCCACGAGGTGAGTGTGAGATCACCTTGAAGGTGCAAGAGGTGGCTGAGGGGGTGCAGGGAGAGACTGAAGTTGGCAGAGTTACCGTAGACGTGCGAAGAAGGTCATGAATCTTTTTCCGACATTGCTGCCCCATCCTCTTCTGGGTGAAGCTGGCACTTACTACAGCAGCCACAGTCTCCCAGGCGGGGGGGTCGTCACTTGCTGGTGGGACAGCTTCTGGAATGTGGGCACAAGAGGTCTCGCCTCTGCCGGATTCCATCCAGTAGCTGGGTCAAGGCTCCCTCCGAGAATCATAGAGCTGACTTAGTGGCTGCCAGCCCCTCTAATGAATCTGGAATAAGTGCTGGAATAAGTGTTTATATGGAGCTTCCCATTGCAATGTTAAAGTTTTCCCAGAGAAGGCAAATCAGGGAAGGCCGCCAAGAGCACGGCGTGATTCATGTGAAGAAAATACCTTTGTTTGAGAGGTCAAAATTCTGAGATTTCCCACCCACTCCACGTCAGGATTTCAGGATTTTTACCAGACAATATAGTTCCAAGTCAGAGGTGGTGGTGTTCCCATACATTTGCTGCCCTGTTCTCCTAGAGGTGGAGCTCACCTGTTTGAAAGGTGATATCAACAAAGTCTTGGTCAGTTGTTCTAATGCATTTTGTAGGTGGTACGGACTGCCACCGTGCTCAAGTGGAAAGAATGAATATTTAATGTGATGGATGGGCTATCAATCAATTGGGCTGCTTTGTCCTGGATAGGGTTGAACTTTTTGAGTGATCTTGGAGCTGCACTTATTCAGATAAATGGAATGTATTCCATCAGATTCTTAACTTGTGCCATGTTGAGGGTGGACAGGCTTTAGGGAGTCGAGAGGTGAGTTAATCACCTCAGAATTCCAGCCTCTGGCTAGCCTTTCTGGCCACAGTGTTTATGTGATTGGTCCCATTAAGTTTCTGGGCAGTAGTAAGCCCCAGGATGATGCTGGTGTCGTATGTTTCATCATGTGCAGGTCCTTCTAATTCACTACCTCTCCCACCAAGCCCTAAAGTTTGGGTGGGTTAAATGGTGTAATCAGTTATGTTAGGAGGAACTTGCCCTCGTTGCAAAGTAACATTCCTAGCTGGATGGAAAAGTGTTGAAACCCTTGCAATGTACCTGTCTCCACTGCCAATCTGTTACACACATTCATCAGCTTTCTGTAAAGTTCTTAAACGTAAACTCTTGTGCACTTTCCCTCTTCTAGGCTTGACTCTAAAAATTTTGAAACCTTAATGATATTATTGGGATCCAAAGTCCCTTAAGAATCTTAAATATGTCGAGCTTGGAGGAGCTGGAGGAGGGGATGGAGTTGCCAGGTGGGAATGGGTACCGGTATCTGCAAGTGAGGGATTTTGTGTGGTGCAGGTTTTGACCTTCCCGCACCTACCACACCAGGGTCTAGAGGATAAGATGGTGTCAAGAACAGGAGTAGGAGAGGGGAAGGTCTCAGAGATCTACAAGGAACTAATGGAGTGGGAGGTAGCCCCAATGGGGAGGTGAAGAGAAAGTAGGAAGAAGAGCTGGGTGGGGAGTTGGAGGCTGGATTATGGGAAGAGGCCCTGAGGCGAGTCAATGCATCCTCGTCGTGTGCCAGGCTCAGCCTGATACAATTTAAGGTGGTCCTCAGGGCACACATGACTGTGACCCGGATGAGCAGGTTCTTTTAGGGGGTGGAGGATAGATGTGGGCGCTGTGCGGGGTTCCTGCGAACCATGTCCATAAGTTTTGGGAATGTACGAGGCGGAGGGGTTTCTGGCAGTGGTTTGCTGACGTCATGTCAGAGGTTTAAAACGTGAGGGTGGTGTTGAGTCCGGAGGTGGCGATCATTGGTGTGTCCGAAGACTAGGGAGCCTGGGGATGAGAGAGGCCGATGTCCTGGCCTTTGTCTCCCTGGTGGCCCGGAGACGGATCTTACTAGAGGGGACTTGCAACTCCCAAAGTCGGGAGTATGGGTCAGTGACATGCCGGGGTTTCTCAGTCTCGACAAAGTTAAATTCGCCTTGAGGGGATCGCTGCAAGGGTTTGCCCGGAGATGGCAGCCGTTCATCGACTTCTTTGAGAAAAATTAGGCAGGGCAGGAGGAGGGAGGGGGGAGGGGGGGGGGGGGGGGGGGCATGGGCAGGAGAACCAGTGGAAGGGGGGCTGGGGAAGGTGGTACTGTGTGTAAGCCATGTTGGCTGGGATTTGGTATGGGGGTGGGGGAGGCGGATGTTAGTTATATTGTTTTGTGTTTGTTGAAACCTGATGTTTAAAATTGTTAAATTTATAAATGCCTCCATTAAATACTTTCTAAAAAAAAGAATCTTGAATATGTTGTCATTGTCATAATATACACCAGTATATCATGGTGCAGACACACACACACTGATGGACACACAGTCGGACCAATCAACGCGCACAACACCGCAGCCAATCACCAATTAGAGCACACTCACTATAAAGACAGAGGGCATCAGTTTTCCCGCTCACTCGGGATGCAGCCTCTCAGAAAGACAGAGCTTACAGCACAGATCTTCACCATGTGCTGAGTGCATAGACTAGTTAGGATAGACATAGGTCTTTAGTTTAATCTAACATCGTTTTAACCCACAGTGAAAGTATGTTCAACAGTTTCTAGCTTAATAAAATAGTGTTGTACCATTTTAAGTGTTGGTAGCCTGTATGTGTTCCACGGATCCAGAGCGCCCCAACACATCAGTCATTAAGTCATTATCGCCATGACAGGTGTCAATGAAGCCAGAATTCACTGGAGTCCAAACCTGGGGCCTTTCTGATCAACATGGTTCAGTTACTCACAGAATATACTCACTGAGCCATTGCCAGAAATGTAAGTTTTGGTCTTTGTGAGAAACAGCCTTCCCTCTATTACCACTCCAGTCTCACCTGCTCATTCTTCCCCACCCTCATCATCCCAAACATGCCCACACACATCCCTTGCCTGCTACTCCAAACACACCCATTCATACATCCCATTGTTAACCACCATAAATGTACTCTCTCATACATTTTTCCCATTGATAACTCTCAATTCCCTCCATCCTAAATACAATCCTTTTCAAAACACAGCTACTTTCAAAGAGATATATTGCCATCAGGAAGGTCAGGGTAAGGATATGTGCCCGCAACATTTCTGATTTTGAAAGGGAACCATTTTTTCTCACTAATTGCATTATTGCAGTTCTTACTTCGAGAGAAAAAGTTTATGAGATACCTCTAATGACAACATTATCCCTTTAATAACTCTGCAGTGAACAATGCACATTGAACAAAGCAATTTTTCACGGTGATAGGGTGCTTCATTTTTAAAATCAAATTTATTAAAATCAGTTTCACTATCCACACTTAAAAACATCTTTACAGATGACACCAAATAGTTTGGTGTTTTCTTTCTCCTTTATTACATAAAGGAATCTCTGAAATGTTGGAGACCCCGGAACTAGGCCAGCAGAAACTCAGAATGCAATGTGTCAGCTGACAGCTGTATTGCCATTGTTCAGGCTTGACTACTCGAACACAATGCAACAATACATTCAGCCTCAGTCTTTCACTGATGAATGAACCTCTTCTCTGCCACAGAGATTGGAGTAGATTATAAATGGTGTTGTGGATTTTTAGTTATCACGGTGGATATGCATATTTAGGCTTCAACAGAGATCGGAAATATGGTGCGATCTTTTCAGTACAATTACCAGGAAGCTTCTAAGAATGTTCAAGAAAAACGAGAAAGGAAAGGAGAATAATAATCAGATGGTGCATCTAAAAAAAACATTCATTTTCAAGGGGCCTCGTGCAAATCCAAGGGATACAAATATTGCTTCAACTAATAAATTTACACTTTCTGCATTCCTGCAGGTTTTCTATTACCGGTAGGTATCCTGTAGGGATCCTAAAGATGGATCTTCCGTATTTTCACTTTTGAATTTAATCAGTAAAGGATCATATTTCCCCCCGAATTGGGTTTGCTGTCACAATAGCTTCTGTTGGACCTGGTAACTCAACAGCGATCCTGCCCAACTTTCCTTGTGTTACAAAACCGTGGGCTAGTGCACTGTCAGTTCCAACGCCCCCCCCCCCCCCCCCCCCCCCCCCACCACCCCCCTTGACCTGGAGTCACAACACAATTAAATTAACAAATAATTATTTTAGAAGTGCCCAAAGTCTTTGGCCCTTGGCAGCCCAATAATTACAATCACCAGCGGCGGGATTCTCCCCTACCCGGCGGGGCGGGGGGTCCCGGCGCCGAGGAGTGGCGTGAACCACTCCGGCGTTGGGACACCCCAAAGGTGCGGAATCTGTGGCAGTATGACTAGGGTAGGGGTATTACGGTACCTGGGAGTGTGAGCTGTCATTGGTGCTGAAGGCTCGCTGCCCATTGGCCCAAGTGTTGTGTTCTCTGTATTCTCATTGGTCGCGAGGAAGGTAGCTCCGCCTACGAGGCGGGGTATAATAACCCGTGTTCTCCAGCAGCCAGGTCATTTCTGTACTCCTGCTGCTGGACACACTTCTTGCAGATTAAAGCCTTCGATTCGGACTACTCCTTTGTTTCCGTGTGCATTGATTGCGCATCAATTTAATCTGCAAAATTTTTTAAGGATGGAGCTCTGCATCAAGCTGGAGTGTCTACGACTCAGCCCCCACACAGCGAATGCAACAGCCACATTTAAGCACTGGCTGGCTCGTTTCAACACCTACCTTAGTACGGCAGAAAACGTCCCGACGAAGGAGCAGAAACTACACATCCTCCACTCATGCGTCGGCACCACCATATACACGCTCATCGAGGACACGACAGACTATGACGCGGCTATGGACCTGCTCAAAGGACACTTCATACGGCCGGTAAATCAAGTCTACGCTCGGCACTTACTAGCCACAAGACAGCAGATCCCTGGTGAGTCACTGGACGATTTTTACCACGCCTTCCTTGTGCTGGGGAGGAACTGTGGCTGCCCACAGGTGTCTGCTGCTGAGCACACTGAACATCTCATCCGAGATGCATTTGTTGCAGGCATGCAGTCCTCGCAGATCCGCCAGAGACTGTTAGAAAGAGAAACCTTAAGACTCACGGAGGCACAGGCCCTCGCTACCTCCCTAGATGTCGCGAACAGAAGCGCACGCTCGTATGCTCCCGACCGCGTGGCGGCCCCCTGGGCAGCGTGGAACTCAACGTCTCTCTCCCCCACGGACTCGGACTCCCCCCAGGCCTGCGCCGCAGGGCGCCCCAAAAGACCCGCGGGGCCCCGCTGCTATTTCTGTGGCCAGGCGAAACACCCCCGACAACGTTGCCCAGCCCGTTCCGCAACCTGCAAGGGCTGCGGGAAGAAAGGCCACTTTGTATCCGTCTGCCAGGCAAAAGCGGTCGCTGCGGTCCGGGCAGCGACCGCGGGACTCCCCCTTCTCTCTCTCTAGGGGCCCCGTGCGGCCCGCGGACCACGCTGTCCCCATCCCCCGAACTGCCTGCTGGACTCCGGGAGCACGGAGAGTTTCGTCCACCCCACCACGGTAAGATGCTGCGCTCTCCCTGTCTACCCGGTTAAGCAAAAAATCGGCCTGGCCTCTGGCTCCCATTCAGTACAGATCACGGGGTGTTGCATAGCGGACCTCACGGTCCAGGGGAGGGAGTTTAAAAATCACAGACTCTACGTCCTCCCCCACCTCTGTGCAGCAGCACTCCTGGGGTTAGACTTCCAGTGTAACCTCCAGAGCCTAACATTTAAATTCGGCTGCCCCATGCCTCCCCTCACTGTCTGCAGCCTCGCGACCCTGAAAGTCGGTCCCCCGTCCTTGTTTGCAAACCTCACTCCGGATTGCAAACCTGTCGCCACCAGGAGCCGATGGTACAGTGCCCAGGACCGGGTCTTCATCAGTTCCGAGGTCCAACAGCTTCTGAAGGAAGGGGTCATCGAGGCTAGCAACAGCCCCTGGCAAGCACAAGTTCTGGTGGTAAAGACCGGAGAGAAGAATAGGATGGTCATAGACTACAGTCAGGCCATCAACAGGTTTACGCAGCTGGACGCGTATCCTCTCCCCCGTATATCCGACCTGGTCAACAGGATCGCACAGTACAAGGTCTTCTCCGCGGTGGACCTCACGTCCGCCTACCACCAGCGCCCCATCCACGCAAGCGATCGCAAGTACACTGCGTTCAAAGCGGATGGGCGACTCTACCACTTTTTAAGGGTTCCCTTCGGTGTCACAAATGGGGTCTCGGTCTTCCAAAGGGAGATGGACCGAATGGTTGACCAATACGGTTTACGGTCAACCTCCCGTATCTCGATAATGTCACCATCTGCGGCCACGATCAGCAGGACCACAACACCAATCTCCGCAAATTCCTCCAAACCGCAAAGCTCCTGAATCTGACTTACAACAAGGACAAATACGTGTTTAGCACCGACCGTCTAGCCATCCTCGGCTACGTAGTGCGTAATGGAGTGATGGGCCCTGACCCGGAACGCATGCGCCCCCTGATGGAGCTCCCCCTCCCCCACTGCCCCAAAGCCCTCAAGCACTGCCTTAGTTTTTTCTCATATTACGCCCAGTGGGTCACCAATTACGCTGACAAAGCCCGTCCCCTCATCCAATCAGCCACATTCCCCTACATGTCCACCTACAACTACGACATCTTGTATCGTCCTGGGAAGCTGAACGAGCCTCCCGACGCCCTGTCCCGTGGCACCTGTGCCAACGCACAAGTGGACCGCCTTCGAACGCTCCACACGGACCTCTGCCACCCGGGGGTCACCCGCTTCTTTCACTTTGTAAAGACCTGCAACCTGCCTTACTCCATCGAGGAGGTCAGGACAGTGACCAGGGAAGAATGCCACATCTGCGCAGAGTGCAAGCCGCACTTCTAGCGCTTCGAAAAAGCACATCTGATAAAGGCTTCCCGCCCCTTTGAACGCCTCAGCATGGACTTCAAAGAGCCCCTCCCTCAGCGCCGGCCCTAGGGTTGCTGGCGCACCGGGCAAGCTGAACTTCGGCGCCCTTCGGGGGGGGGGTTTCGGGGTCGGGGGGGGTCGGGTCGGGGGGGGGGTCGGGTCGGGGGGGGGTCGGGTCGGGTCGGGGGGGGTCGGGTCGGGTCGGGGGGGGGGGGGGTCGGGTTGGTCGGGGGTGTCGGGTCAGGTCGGGTCGGGGGGGGTCAGGGGGGGTTGGGTCGGGTCGGGGGGGGGTCGGGTCGGGGGGGGGGTCGGGTTGGGTCGGGGGGGGGGTCGGGTCGGGTTGGGTCGGGGGGGGGTCGGGTCGGGGGGGGGTCGGGTCGGTTCGGGGGGGGTCGGGTCGGGGGGGGGTTGGCCGGGTCGGGGCGGGGGGGGGGGTCGGGTCGGGTGGGGGGGGGGGGTCGGGTCGGGTTGACATTGATCCTGAGCTGCTGCGACCTGTCTGATAGTGGTACATGAATTTAGTTGCTGTATCTATGCTCTGGATATATATTAACATTACCTGTCTAATATTTTTCGCTAAAGGAGCACGGACGAATTCAAGCCTCTGAAATTGTAGCTTCTATGCCTGTGGCCATGTGGCCATCCGCCATGTTTGTGCGGGGCGGCCTGGGGGAGGGCGGCCACTGCGCATGCGCTGGTTGGCACTGGCCCAACTGCGCATGCGCGGGACCCGAGTCTTTTACGTGGCGCCGGGTCTCTGACGCCGGTCACGCACTCCTTGATGGCGCCCCTAGCACATGGCGCCCCGGGCGACTGCCCGAGTTGCCGGTACCTTGAGCCGGCCCTGCCTCCCCTCTATCAACCGCAAAACGTACTTCCTCAATGTGATTGACGAGTACTCCAGCTTCCCGTTCGCCATCCCCTGCCCCGATATGACCACACCCACTATCATTAAAGCCCTTCACACCATTTTCTCCCTGTTCGGATTCCCCACTTACATTCACAGCGATAGGGGGTCCTCCTTTGTGAGTGACGAACTGCGTCAATTCCTGCTCAGCAAGGGCATTGCCTCAAGCAGGACGACCAGTTATAACCCCCGGGGTAACGGACAGGTTCAGAGGGAGAACGGTACGGTCTGGAAGACCGTCCTGCTGGCCCTACGGTCCAGAAATCTCCCAGTCTCCCGCTGGCAAGAGGTCCTCCCAGACGCCCTCCACTCAATCCGGTCACTACTTTTCACATCGAGGAGGAATAGCAGCCGACCCAGAGGAATAGAGTGCCCTCACGACGCAGGCCCCGATCACGGGCCAGGGGTGGAGGCACCTCCCAGGGCCAGATCCCCCCGCGCCCCCCCCCGAGGACCCCGGAGGCCGCCCGCGCCACCAGGTCTTGCCGATAAGGACCTACTCTAATGTACGCCGGCGGAACCGGCAAAAAAAAACGGGCGGCCACTCGGCCCATCGCGGGCTGGACAATTGCCAGGGGGGGCCGCTGCAATTCCTGCCCCCCGCCAAATCTCTGGCGCCGGAGAACTCGGCAGCTGGTGGGGGCGCGATTTACGCCGCCCCCCTGCGATTCTCCGACCCGGCGGGGGGTCAGAGAATCCCACCCCAGGTTTGTAAATCTAAACACAATTACTTTTTATTTAGAACAAGAACCATAATGAAATATGCAGCAAATACAACCAGTTAAATATTATCTAATTACTAATCCCCCATCTTAACTTGCCCCCACTCTCTACACATACATACATATGACAAACAAATACAGAGGGAAAGAGAGGGGTGAAAATAACAATTGAAGTAAAAAGATAAGAGTCTTTGTTTCAAATGTGTTTATAGCACCTTTCTTCAATCTAGCTTTTCAGTCTTAGGATTTCTGTTTCCAGTCTATAATGAATTTCACTGGAGATTGATTCAGGTCTCTGCAGTTTCAGAAACACAGCAGCTTTTCTGGAGAAAACAAGAGTGAGAGAGAGCAGGTCTTTTTCTCTGAATGTCCAGGGACCTTGAGTCTCTGGAAATCAAGCCACTTGAGTGGGACCCAATCACTACCTATTGCCGGGTAGAATACAGCCTTTTGGCCAATTCATTGGCCACCATCCAACCAAACAAACCGAGTTATACCCCAAAGCTTGGGTACCACAAATTCTGAGTTCTGTTACTTGAAAGCTAACAGAGTGTTCTCTTTTGTAACTTTTGAATTATTTACAAGGTATATGTCATGTCTCTTGGGTCATCCATGGGTCAAAATGATAACAGCTGTTGTATTTTATATTTTCCCCGCGTCTTGACTGTGATAGAGAAATTCAAACAGCATTCATTAGATAAGCAAAACTGAACTTTATTCACTAATTAGAACTGCTAGCAGAAAATGGCTGATACTTGGAGTCGGACGGCAGTCAATTACAAACTGCGGAGTCCGTCCCAAGTCTGCGATAGTACAGAAAAGAAGGCGATTCTTATACATTATAGGATCAAGATAACATGAATACAGCTTGGTCAGGAATTTGATTGAAAGTAAAACATAAGTAATAATCGTTACAATGGCGTCACCTTGCGGACCTTTAGGGGACTTGAGTTTCATATCATTATCTTGTCTTTGTTTTAAGAACTGGACAAACTTGTTTACATACAGGCAGAGACAGTTTTTTAGCTTATCGTATATATTTAGACTCCTCTGGTCTCATGACGAACGCGTCTTATCTGAGTGTTAGAGTCAGCCAGTTCTTGGTTGACCTCGGCTGTTTGTATCTGTGCCTTAGGTTTAAATTCAATTGTACCAAGAAGACTTGACTAGTTTTCCCATCATGCCATTATTTGCTTCACACAATACCACACAGCGAGAATGAGCTGGCTCTTTGAAGGGGTAGAAGATGTGTGTGAACATTGCGGGGTGGGGGGGTGGGGTGGGGGGTCGCCGTGAATCACGTTCATATGTTCTGGTCCTCTCCAAAGCGGAAGGATTACTCAAAGGATTTTTCGGGTAATTTCTAAGGTGGTGCACATGAAACTTGACCCTGGCCCTCGGGAGGCCATATACGGGGTGTCGGATCAGCCGGGGTTGGAAACGGGAGCAGAGGCAGATGTTGTAGCCGTTGCCTCGTTGACCGCCCGAAGGTGGATCCTGTTGGGATGGTGAGCAACCTCTGCACTGTGGTGAATTATATACCTAGTAATTCACACTGTGTTGTATTACATGTATTGTGTCCTCGTGGACTCTGTATACGAGCCGTTGCGCGGCTCTGCCCATAGGGGGAGATGAGGAGTTTGTACTGGGCTCCACCCTTGGCTCCGCCCATGGCTCCTCCCACTAACCGGAAGTATCAAGCACTGCAGTCGTAAGCCTGCTCTTAGTTCCTCTCGTCGCAGGCAGGTTCTGTTGTAAGACTATTAAAACCACTGTTCACTTCCAATCACGTGGCTTGTGAATTGATGGTCACATCATCCACCCTGTGCCCTGGCGTGGCAGGGTCCTGCTGCAATTCTTAACTCTTGAGAAGGTTACGTTTGAACTGAGGGGGGCGGTGGTGAATTGAATATTCTGAATTCTCCCTCTGTGTACCCGAATAGTGCTGGAATATGGCGACCAGGGGTTTCTAACAGTAACTTCATTGCAGTGTTAATGTAAGCCTACTTGTGACAATAAATATTATTTAAATAAAAAGAATAAACAGAACACACCATGTAGTATCATTCCAAGTGGATGTCAAATGATGCTAGCTCATATTTCCATAAATTGAACTCAATTTCAATATTCCAATGAAACAGTCACACATTGAGATGCCCCAAATGTTTTGCAGCATACTGTCCATCGCGCAATTGGGCAGCGTTCCGCCAGGTAGCCAAGAATCAGGGGAAATTAGTGAAGAATCAGGGGAGGGTAGCAAAGGCATGAAAGGGAGAGAGGGACTGGGGGGGAGGGGGGGGCGGCTAAACCTGAAGAAAGAAAGGCAAATCACCGGGGTGGGGAGAGGGGGGGGGAGACAGCTAAACCGGAGGAAAGAAAGGCGAACCGTGGAGGGGGGGGGGAGAAGAGAGGAGAACCAGCAAGATGGGTTGGGGGGCAGGGAAACGGAAGCCGGAAGGAAGGCACGGGATGCCAAAACATGCATGACATCTCCAGGAGCGGGGAACGAGGAAATTAAAGATGGAGGACGGGAGGAGCAGCAGAAGCGGAGGCGAGCGGGGGACGGCAGCGAGAACCGTCCGGGAGAAGCAGGCGACAGCAGCACACAACACAGCCAAGTATCGCACACTGTAATTATCTCCCCGGCACCCAAATGTATATTTGCCCCCCCCCCCCCCCCCCCCCCCCCCCCCCCCCCCCCCCCCGGGCAAACAGTCGCGTACTTACGTGGTGTAAATAATTTTGCCAGATGTACAGAGCTGCCGCTGTCGAGCTGGTGCACAATACCCCACCAGTTAGTCTATTTCATATTTTATTGTATTTTGTGTTGGGGTGTGCCCTTCTCTTCTAAATATGTGTATATATCATATATATATATATATATGTTTCTTGTTCTGTGTACATAACGGTAATTATACCTTGTTCAAAAACCCAATAAAACATTTATAAAAAAAAAATTGGGCAACGTTCCAGTGAAAGGAGTCGCCATCCAGTTTCCTGGTTCTCATTTGTGCATTCTGCACGTGTGGGATCCATCCTGGCTAGAAAATATACACTACAACTCTTTGGCTGGTAATTTAACCCTGGATTCCAACTGCAAATGCTATTTGTGAAAGCTCATTCGATGATGACAGGATGCTTTTGTATGAAAAGAGTGCACCATAGATGTGAAATGTTGTTTCACAGCTGCATTCATTCAAGAGCTGACATAAAAGCTGGAGTGGCCCCGGAACTTAGACCTACAGTTCTGTATTACCTATTAATTTGCCAAGCGATTTCAGGAGTTAGGGCATATGATTAAGTAGCAGATGGGTCTTTTAACTATATGAATGTGCCTGATCTCAGTAGTGACAGATACTCCGTCAGTATCCATCCAGATTTCAGTGGGCCAAAAGGCAGCTGGTTGCATTGAATGAACTCTGCAAAAATGTAGGGTTGTCAGATTCACATCAGCACCATGCTAATACTGAAACCCCCTCAAGCCACACCTCACAACCAAATCCTCTCTCCACCTCTGCTCCCCACCCCACCACCTCTTCCATATAATTTGCAGTGTAGCCACCTGGGGTGGCTACGTCCCGATTCCAAAATGGATACTCGCAAAGAGTGCAGGGAAAAATGGACAGCACTAGAAAAACAAGCAGGTGCAAGGTTTCCTGTGGATTGGAACTTGCAGAGCCCAGACAGAACTGAAGCTACTAGCCATTAGCATAGTAATGAGCTATCTCCGGGGACAAAAAGAAACATTGAAACAATCGGTACCAGGACAGACTCCCCGGCGCCAGTGGAGACTAAAACAAAGGCAGGCCAACGGTTACCTAGAGCCCGCCCAGCGATCGGGGAACGACCCCGTTATTGGAGAGAATCGATACAAACGATTGGGACATGGTCCAATTAATTGGGACCAAGTCCAGGGTCCGCCCAGAAGGGCGCGAAACCCTGGGGACTATAAAACAGAGTCCCCAAGGTCAGAACGCTCTCTTAGAGAACTCTTATTTCTCCATCTTCACCTTGGCCTTTGGCTCTCAGCGACGAGAGGCCCACCAAGCACCAGCCAAGTAAGTCTAAGGTCAACACACGCTACGAGATAGGTGCTCCTAGCTATTATTCTATACCAGTTCGAAGCCAGCAGTATCAGAACCGGACAACGGCCATTGTTCCTCTGACTGAGTGGGCCCCCCGAAGCTAAGTATAGGCTTTTAGTAGTAGTTGTAGTTTAGCGAGTAGAGTTTGTGCATGAGTAATAATTGACTGTGTGTGTGAATAAATGTGCATTGATTTCAAACTTACTAACTGGTGTATCGAGTCATTGATCAGTATTCAGCTTTGAACCTTGTGGTGGTATCAAAAAGATACCTGGCGACTCTTGAGCAAAGGTAATTAAAACAGAGCAAATTAAGGGAAAGCATAATGAGCAACAGCAGACAGTGGACTTCCAGTGGCGGCATGTAGGGGAAGTCACGCACAAATTAGCTCCTGCCAGGGTACTTGTGTTTCCGCCCTTTTTTCACAGTTTCTGGGGTAGTTCTTGTGGAAAGAACCTACCCACTTGAAGATACAGGGTGCCTGCATCAGAAAAATGCCAAGAAAGGCTGGGGGTAAGAAGCCTGCGGACAGAAATTTGTCGACAGACTGGGAGGCTTTGCGTCACTCCTCTGAGGAGAAAATGGCGGAGACTGCTCCTGTGACTGCAACTGCTCCAATAATGGCGGACATGCTTGCCAGCCTGCTATTGGTGGAATTTGAGAAGCAGTGGAAAGCGATGACTGAGGGCATCCAGAAGTTGATTGAGGAATCCCTGGGGTCCCATCGAAATTGGAAAAGACCTCCGAGACGATGAAAGAGCACGGTGAGGTGTTAGAGAGAGTGGAGAAGACTTTGACAAGGCACAGTGAGTAAATTGCCTCACTAGAGGCTGAGATCGCCATAGGAGCTGGCAAGAATAAGTTGCTGAGGGCTAAAGTCGATGATCTTGAGAACCGCTCGAAGAGTCAGAACCTCAGAGTCATGGGGTTGCCAGAGGGTATGGAAGGCCTGACTCCCATTGAGTATATTTTGCGGATTATTGAGAAGATGATGGGGGAAGATGGCCCCGAATCCCCTCTGGAACTGGACAGGGCCCATCGGCCAAATCCTTGGCAATGGAGATAGTGGATCCATTGGTTATAATATTCCAAAGTTCCCCAGACACGGGAATGGATGCAGATGGCGAAATTTGACCTCAATAAAAATCTGTCAGGTAGTAAAGTCTAATGATGACCATGAAACCATTGCTGATCGTCGTAAAAACCCATCTGGTTCACTAATGCAATTAAGGATGGGCAATAAATGCTGGCACAGCCTGCAACATGCACGTCCCATGAAGAAATAATAGAAAAAAATACAAAACACAATCCATCAGAGTCAGCATGGTTTTCTGAAGGATAAATCATGTTTGACTAATTTGCTAGAGTTCTTCAAAGATGTAATAAGCCAAGCGGATAATGGGATCCTGTAGATGTAGTATATCTGGGCTTCCGGAAGGCATTTTATAAGGTGCCACATGGAAGGTTAATACAGAAAGTTAGATCACATGGGCTTAGGGGTAATTTATTAGCTTGGATAGAAGACTGGCATATGGACAGAAGGCAGAGAGTTAGGATGAATGGGCATTTTTCTGGATGGCAAGATGCAACTAGTGGGATGCCACAGGGTTCGGTCCTTGGGGCCCCAACTATTTACAATCTGCATTAACAGCTTGGATTCAGGGATTGAAGGTTCTATAGCCAGATTTGCAGATGACACTAAAATAGGTGGATCAGTAAATTGCAATGAGGAAGTAAGAACCTTACAAATGGATATAGGGAAGTTAGGTGAGTGGGCCAAAATGTGGCAGATGGATTTTAACGTGGAATAAGAATGAGGTCATCCATTTTGGTCGAAAAAATGAAAAGGCATCGTGTTATCTAAATGCGGAGATAGATAGGTTTTTGATCAATAAGGGGATCAGGGGTTAAGGGAGAAGGCAGGAGAATGGGGATAAGAAAAATATCAGCCATGATTGAATGACGGAGCAGACTCGATGGGCCGAGTGGCCTAATTCTGCTCCTATGTCTTATGGGAGAGACTTTGGGGTGCTGCGGTGCAGAGGGTTTCAGATGTCCTCGTGACTGAGTCGAAGAAAACTAGCATGCGGTGCAGCAGATAATAAAGAAAGCAAATGGAATGGGAGCATTTATAGCTAAAGGAATAGAGTATAAAGGTCAGGAAGTGTTGTTGCAACTGTACAAGGCATTGGTGAGGCCGCACCTGGAGTATTGTGCATAGTTTTGGTCCCATGTTTTGAGGAAAGACATAGTGGCATTGGAGGCAGTTCAGAGGTGGTTCCCTAGATTGATTCCAGAGATGAGGGGCCAGATCCTCTGTTTCTGAGGCTAGGTGTTGTCACTGAGGCAGTAAACTTCTACGACAGCAAAATTGGCGCCATACCTGGATTAATGCAGCGACGGTTAAGGAGCTAGCACCAGCGCCCCGTGGAACATAATTAATTCCAATGAGAAATGGTGCTGGATTCGCCAGGTTCAGGATTGACACTCAGGAGGCTTACAAGCTGCTTATACACACTGCACTCCCCACACACACTCATCCCAGCCAACCAGATGGCTGCAAAATGAGCGGCACCGAGGCTAAGAGATGCCAAACTGGAGACCCTGCTGGACATTGTGGAGGAGAGGCGGGTGACCCTGTACTCCGGGGTGGGAAGGAGGCTGCCAGTCGCCGCCATTCGCCAGGACTGGACGCAGTTGGCAGAGGTCGTCAGCGCCGTGGGCAACACCGGGAGGACCGGCCAGCAGTGCCAAAAGAAACTGCACAATCTCCTCAGGGCGCCCAGAGTGAGTAGGCAGCACAAGTGTGCCCCCAGCACCTACGCTTGTCCCACACAACCATAACCCGCCACTCCACCCTACCCAAAGGGTGGCTGAACCCCCACACTGCACCACATTCCGGCGCTCATACTGACTGCCATGGCCAGGTGCCCTGGCCACTGAAGCCATCAGCTACCCACCCCCTGAGCTGCATGCGTCAGGCTGTCTAACACTGTGCATCTTTTGCAACCCCCCATCCCCCGGCCAAGAGAGGGAGAGTACTGTAGAGGGATTGCCAGACCTGTCACCCCACACCGCAGTGGATCAGAGAGCACTGGAAGTGATCGGAGGCCTCAAAGAGAGGGCAGTCGCCGGGATGGAGGTCAGCATCGGGCGAGGAAGTGAGACCCCGCTGAGTTGTGGTTCCCCATTGCATGTACGTCATCCCCCCACCACCACAAGTCCGCGTATGACACTGATTTCCCGTCACAACTGTCTCCAACACCCTCCACCATCCCAGAGATACTCACCTTGATTGGGCACTTTAGTGAAGAGGCTCGTGGGGCTCTCTCTGGTGCACACCACACACGTGCTGTGGTACAACCGTTGGAGGTAGGAGCTTCAAAGTGGGCAGAAGGTCAGAGGGTGGGCTGACCCCAGGGAGCAGTTGCAATCCAGACAGGTTTTGAGCTTCTGGAACGGACGGTCCCATCGATTGTGAAGATGCAGATACAGAGCCGGGACTGCATGAGGGAGTGTCGGCAAGCATGCAGCACCTGCAGGTGCAGTTGGAGGAGTCCAATCGCGTGCAGGAGTGGGAAGTGGTGCTGTCCATGCATGCCACCCAGGCCAACATTGCACGGATGACAACCGAGGTGGAGGTCTTGGCCAAAGATTCCGGCCATGGGTCAACAAGTCCAAGGCCTGGGTCCAAGGCGGTGGCCGAGGCCTAGGACAGGGCTGTCCTATCACAAGCAGCCATGTACCAGAGCCAACTGGACATTGCAGCAGCGCCCCAGAGCGTGGCCCAGTCACAATGGGCCATAGCTGAGAACGTCGGCAGCACTCCCCTGCGCTGGCCAACGTGGCACAGATACAGAGGGAGGTAGCCCAGTCCCAGAGGGAGATGGTACACTCACTGGCGGAGGTGGCACAGACCCAGAAGGTGGTGGCACAGTCACTAGGTGATGTGGCACAGTCCCACACAGAGGTGACCCACTTCCTGTGATCCATGACTATGAGCATGGAGACCCTGGTCGAGACGAGAGTGGGCATCCAGGACTGTCAGCGCCCAGGTAGCAATGGAGCCTCAGAAGTTAGCTCCTCTTACGCCTGGTCCCATGGAGTAGCCCAGGGGTCATTGGCACCCCGAGGGAGGAGGAGGCGATGGGGCCTGTGCCGGTGATTGCTACAGAGGAGGTGCTGGAACACCTCAACACCTTGGACTCCCCCCTCCTGTCCCTGGTGCATCACATGGGCAGCGGGCAAAACAAGGTAGCACCACACAACCTGGGACATCTGAGCAGCAGCCGAGCCCATCCAGACCCAGTCGTTCCAGAAGGTGAATGCCAAAGGGGACCCAGGTTACAGGGTGGGAATCGCAGCAGGCCACCTCCTGTTGTATTGCCTGGGGATCCACCTAGACGAAGCGTTACGGCCCTTAAGGCCCTTAAGGTTGACACCAGTTAAGTTGACACGCGTGTGGGACACATTAGAACACAATAGGGCACAAACTGGTATTCATGGTAGGGTGTGGCTGGAGGGGGATGTGATGTCCGTGCATCTGGCTAGTCCCCCCCTAATCGGTGAACCTGGAGATGATCAGAGCATCCCGTGCACGTTGGCCCTAGCGCACATGTTGTGGAGCCTCCTGTGTCTGCCCAGGCCAGGCCTCGTTATCCTCCCATCCTTACCCTCCCCCGCATCTTCCTCATTGGATGAGGCTTGACGTTCATCTTCCTCCTCCAGCACGTCGCTGCTCTGCTGCGCGATGTTTTGGAGGACGCAGCAGGCCTCCACGATGTGCGAGAACCTCCCAGTATGAGACTGATGGGCTCTCCAGAGTGGTCTAGGTCCCTAAACCACATCTTCAGGATGCCAAAGTACCACTCAATCACGCCCCCTGGCCGCGCCATGGGCGTCGTTGTAACGGGTCTCTGCGTTGTTCTATGGCCTCCAGATAGGCGTCATCAGCCACAGCGGCAGGAGATAACCCCTGTAACCCAGGGGCCAACCCCTCAGCCGGGTGGAGAATGGCCCGAAAAGGTCAGAAACCGTCGAGTGCACCAGGGTGAAGGTGGTGTGAATACTGCCTGGGTATTGGGCGCAGACGTGCATGATGCGCATCTCATGGTCACACACCAGCTGCATGTTCATCGAGTGGAACCCCTTTTGGTTTGTGAAGACCGGCCTGTCACCTGCAGGCGACATGCATCCCGTCAATCACCCCCTGGAACCTGGGCTATCTCGGCGTCAGCGGTAAACCCCGCTGCCCGGGCATCCTGGCGGGCTCGGTCCACATTGAAATGAATGTATTATGCCAACAGGGCATACAGGGCCTTCATGACGGCGCTGGTACACCTGTGCGTCGAGTTCTGTGAGATTCTGGACAGGTCCCCACTTGGCACCTGGAAGAAACCTGTGGCGTAGATGTTCAGGCCGACTGACACCTTGACGGCTACCGGGAGCAGGTGCCCTCCCCCCATTCCTCCGTGCACCGTGTACAGTAAAGGTGCTCCCCCCCCATTCCCCCATGGTGCCAGGTGTGCCATCATCTGGCAGATATGTTACACTGTCGCCCTGCTCAGCCTTCGACGGCATGCCCGCTCCGGCAGGTCCTCGAATGATAGGTGCTGCCGGTACAAACGAGGCCTCATGTGGCGCTCCCTTTGCATCCAGTACCGTGCGGGGCCCCTGGCGCTAGCGCTCATCCCTGCTGCCAGGGTACCGTCGGCTGGTGGTACCCATGCCAGCTGTATGCTCCATAGCCCCTCTCCGGCACCCCCTTGTAGGGGCATTGCCCTTCGGTCGGCCACGTGATGTCACGCCGGTGGGTGGTGGACAGTTCGGGGGGGTGGGGGTGGTGTTAGGGCAGGGGTGAGGGTGTGGGGGTGGTGAGATAGAGGGTGGCAGCTGGTTGGGGGGGCTGGTGTGGCGGGGGCTGCGGTGTAGGGGGTGTGGTGGGGTGGGGGCACCCATATGGCCAGTGGCACTCTGTACCACCAGAGGCCACAGTGAGTGATCAGTGGGGTGCACAGCAAGATGGCTACCTTGCAGGCCGTGACAATGGCGGTCCCTGCCTGAACATCCCGAACCATGGTGGTTCACCCCGGCCCCACGGCACGTCCTCTGGTCACCCCCCCCCCCCACCCCCACCAGCCCAGCCAGCCTGGCCAGAGTCAGGACCGGAAACCCACAATCGCGCCTCTGCATGTCCTACCCCCTCTCTGTCCTTCATCAGCCACCGTGCCTGCTTCCCGATTTTCAAAAGCACAGGTGAACCCCGCCATCGGGTATGGCCCCCGGTAGAGGCATAGGATCACGGAGGCCCCGGAGAATACCAGTTCAGGCCCGCTAATGTTATGCCAACGGCCTTTACTGTACACGCGGAGTGGAATGCATTGACGCCGCTGTCGAGAATTGTGATTTGGCGTGAATCCAGCACCCGCCACGATTTTGGTGTCCAGACCAATCCTCTGCCCAACCGCGTTTTGCGATTCTGGCGTCGGCCGACAGAGAATCCGCCCGAGGGATTTGTTTTACGAAGAACATTTGAGCAGTTGAGGTCTATACTCTCTAGACTTTAGAAGAATGAGCGGGGATCAAATTGAGGTATATAAGATGATAAACAGTACGGGTAAAGTAGAAGTGGAGCAGATGCTTCCTCTGTGGGGCATTCTAGAACAAGAGGTCATAGTCTCAGAATAAGGGGAGCAAATTGAAAACTACTTCTCCCAAAGGGTTGTGAATCCCCAGAGTATGGTAGGTGCTGCGACAGTGAGTACATTTATGGAGGATTTAGACAGATTTTTAATTGGTAATGGGCTGGAGGGTTACCGAGAACGGGTGGATGGTGGAGATGAGGCCATTATGGGATCAGCCATGATCATATTGAACAGTGGAGCAGGCCTGAGTGGCTAGATTGCCTACTCCTGCTCCTTGTTCTTATGTTCTAAGAAAGAACTATTCTGCCTAATTCCACCTTCCAGCTCTTGGTCTGTAGCTCTGTAGGTAACAGCACCTCAAGCACAAATCTGGTGTTCATGATTAAGAAGGGGATTTATTGATCAAAAAGGGGATCAAGGGTAATAGGGAGAGGGCAGGAGAATGGGGATGAGGAACATATCAGCCAAGATTGAATGGGGGAGCAGGCCGAATGGCCTAATTCAGCTCCTATATCATATGGTCCTACGGATGTTCCAGCAGAAGCCCCGATCGAACGAAACTAGACAGGCAGTTGTCGTTCAGTTTCACAGCTTTCAGGAGAAGGGACGTGTCCTGACGTGGGCCAAGGGACACCAGGACTGGGAATAGAACATAGAACATACAGTGCAGAAGGAGGCCATTCGGCCCATCGAGTCCGCACCGACCCACTTAAGCCCTCACATCCACCCTAAACCCGTAACCCAATAACCCCTCCTATCCTTTTTGATCACTGAGGGTAATTTATCATGGCCAATCCGCTTAACCCGCATGTCTTTGGACTGTGGGAGGAAACCGGCGCAGACATGGGGAGAACGTGCAGACTCCGCACAGACAATGGCCCAGTGGGGAATCGAACCTGGAACCCTGGCGCTGTGAAGCTACAGTGCTAGCCACTTGTGCTACCGTGCTGCCCACAGTAAGGTAACCTCATCAGAATCTACCAAGACGTTGGAACGGAACTGGCAAGAAAGCGGGCGGCCTTAAACAAGGCCAAGGCCACCTTATACAAGAAGGGAATTCGGTTTGAGGTGGCATACCCGGCGAGGCTCGAGTAACCTACGATGCCGAAAGGCTATTATTGTGATGCGCCAGAGGAGGCAGATGCCTTTGTAAAAAATATGGGCTTGGCTCAAGTTGATTATGCTATGTTAGGTCTTTGATTGTTGTGGGTGGGTAAAGGTATTGGGGCACCCTGTATATATTTATTGTTATTTCTTTTTTCTTGGGTGGAATGGTTTTTCTCACATGCTGTTTGTTGATTGGGGAGGGCGGTGCGAACTGGAATGAGGGGTGTTGTTTTATGTAATATCTGGCTCCCGATGGGAAGTTGGTTTTCTTATGAGGACTGGATTATGTTTCATTTTTTGAACCCTGGAATGGGCAGTAGTGTTTTCTTTACCTGGGTGTGATTGCCCCGCTAGCAGTAAAGTTAGCTAGCTAACAGAGTGAGGTGGTGGGGGGCAGCTACAGCTCTTGAGCCAGTTTTGCTGAGTTTAATGAGTTCAGTGTATTTGTTTCGTTGGAGGTTGGGGTTGGTTTGGAGGGGCTTTTGGGAAGGGTGTTAGCCGGGGGTGGGGGAGGGAAAACTTAGTTTGCTGATGGTGTTTACAGACTTTTCTTTGTTTAATTTAGTGGGTTGGTTAGGTGGCCATATTGGGTAGGCCTTGGGCCTGTAGTCTGTGGGCAGTTGCTTGATAGTCGCTTTTGGTGGAAATGACTGACCCCGGATGAATGGGGGAGACCAGCGATTCGGTTGGTCACCTGGAAAATAAGATGTTTTTTTAAAATAAATTTAGAGTACCCAATTATTTTTTCCAATTAAGGGGCAATTTAGCGTGGCCAATCCACTTATCCTACACATCTTTTGGGTTGTGGGGGCAAAACCCACGCAGGCATGGGGAGAATGTGCAAACTCCACACGGACAGTGACCCAATGCCGGGATTCAAACCCGGGTCCTCAGCGCCGTAGGCAACAATGCTAACCACTGTGCCACCGTGCTGCCCTGAAAATAAGATGGTTGAGGGGTCCAGGGAAAAGGTCGAGATTATTTGTTCACCTAAAGAATCTGAGATGTGGGGCGGGATTCTCCCATCCCACAGCAGAGTGTCCGCATTTTACGACGGCGTGAACGGGCTGCTGCCAGGAGTCATTCTGGCCCCTACAAGGGGCCAGCACAGCGCTGGAGCGATTCACGCCGCTCCAGTTGTCGATTCCGGCGCGAACTGGGCGCCGCGGGATCCGCGCATGCGCAGTGGCACCGGCCCCACATGCGCAGTGGCCTCCTTCAATGCGCCGGCCCTGATGCAACATGGCGCAGGGCTACAGGGATCGGCGCGTAGGAAAAGAGGTCGGGGGACAGAGAGGCCGGCCCCCCGATCGGTGGGCCCCGATCATGGGCCAGGCCGCATCGGAGGCCCCCCTCCCCCCACACAGGCCGCCATCCTGGGCCGAGAATCGGCGGGCCGGTCACATAGAGCAGCCCGCGACAGGTGCCGCACCAACCACGCCGGCGCCGCTTCTCCGCTCTGCAGAGAATCACGTGCCGCCGTTGGTGGGGAGTGGCCCGGTCGCGGGGATTCTCTGGCCCGGCCCCGGGCTCAGAGATTCCTGCCCGTGGTGTTTTTACAGGGGTCTCATTTGCGGGTGAGGGATCAGAACAGATGCGGAAAGCGGGCAGCACGGTGGCACCGTGGTTAGCATTGCTGCCTCATGGCACCGAGGGCCCAGGTTCGCTCCTGGCCCTGGGTCACTGTCTGTGTGGAGTTTGCAACCCAAAAGATGTGCAGGGTAGGTAAATTGGCCTTGCTAAATTGCCCCTTAATTGGAAAAAAATGAATTGGGTACTCTAAATTTATTTTCGAAAAAGAACAGATGCGCAAGGGATTGGTGAGCCAGGTATTTCATCTGGGCTTCGACAGTAGGGACCGGGGGCGGCGATTTTGATTAACAAAGAGGTTCCTTATTCTGCTACCAAGACCATGGCGGCCCCAACAGCAGATGCGTTATGACCAGCGGGTCCTTGGCGGGCATGTTGGTGGTATTGTTCAATGTCTCGGCGCCAAATTGGTGTTTGTTAGGAAGCTGTTGACTTCCATTCCTGATCTGGACATGCATCAACTGGTTTTTGGAGGGGATTTAAACTGTGCAGTTGAGTGTAAATTAGATCAATCAAGACCTAAATTGTTGCCTCCATCAGGGGTAGCAAGGGCACTGTTAGCTTTTACAGAGCGGATGGGAGGTGGGTGGGCAGATCATGGCGGATTTTACACCCAAGAGACAACAAATTTTTGTTTCCTTTCCCCATGTCCAGAAGGTTTATTCTAGGATTAACTTTTTTCTGGACCAGCCAGATTCGATCCCGGCTCTGGGTCACTGTCCGTGTGGAGTTTGCACATTCTCCTTGTGTTGGTGTGGGTCTCACCCCCACAACCCAAAGCTGTGCAGGGTAGGTGGATTGGCCACGCTAAATTGTCCCTTAATTGGAAAAAAAAAATAATTGAGTATCCTAGATTTATTTTTTTTAAAACTTTTTTCTGATTGGTAGGTCTCTTCTCCCTTGGCTGGGGAATGCGGAGTACTCGGCTATAGTTATTCCAGATCATGCTCCACATTTGATAGGCTTGGTTCTGGAGTCAGGCCTTGCTCAGTGCACCGTGGAGGTTGGATGCAGTGCTGTTAGTGGATAAAATGTTTAGCAGGCGCGTGTCTGCTGCCATCGAGAAATACGTTAGAATAGAATCCCTACTGGGGTAGTACGGTGGTGCAGTGGTTAGCACTGCTGCCACACGGTGCCGGGGACCCGGGTTCTCTCCCAGCCCCGGGTCACTGTCCTTGTGGAGTTTGCACAATCTCTCCGTTATGTGTACGTCTCACCCCCACAGCCCAAAAAGATGTGCAGGTAGGTGGACTGGCCACGCTAAATTGCCTCTTAATTAGAAAAAAAGAATTGGGTTCACTAAATATAAAACAAAAATCCCTACAGTGCAAAAGGAGGCCATTCAGAGCATTGAGTCTGCACCGGCCCTTGGAAAGAGCACCCTACTTAAGCCCATGCCTCCACCCTATTCCTGTAACCCACTAACCCTACCTAACTTTTGTAGACAATAAGGAGCAATTTAGCACGGTTAATCTGCCTAACCTGCACATTTCTGGACTGTGGGAGGAAACTGGAGCACCCAGAGGAAACCCACGTGGGTACGGGGAGAAAGTGCAAAACTCCACACAGTCACCCGAGGCCAGAATTGAACCTCGGTCCCTGGAGCTGTGAGACAGCCGTGCTTACCACTGTGCCACCATGACACCCTAGGTTAAACAAGAATGAGTGTGTCTCACCCGCCACGCTGTGGGAAGACCTTAAAGTGATTATTAGAGGCGAGATAATCTCCTATAAGGCGCATATGGATAGGACTGCAAGGACGGAGCTGTAGAGGCTGGTGGATGCTATCCTTGAGGTAGACCATTGGTACTCGTGTGATCCTATGCCAGAGCTGCTGATGAGAAGGAAGAAGCTGCAGACGCAGTTTGAACTGCTGTCCTCAAGCAAGGTGGTGAGCCAGCTACGACACTCGAAGGGGGTATTTTAAGAACATGGGGAGAAGGCCAGCCATCTTTTGGCACAGCAGCTGAGGCGCAGGCAACATCCTGGGAGATCATACAGATTAGGGATTTGAGTGACAGCTTGGCGTCCGCCCTGGTTAAAGTTAATGCGGCCTTTGAGGCATTCTACAAGAATCTTTTTGTATCAGAGCCCCCGAGGGAGAGACCAGATTTGTCGACATTCTTGGATGGATTAGCCTTTCCGATGATTAAGAGGAAGACGGGAGGAGCTGGGGGTCCCGTTAGGCCCTGGGGAAATACTAAAAAGTATTGGATTGATGCAAACAGGTAAAGCTACTGGTCGGGTTGACTATCGAGTTTTATAAAAAGTTTTAAAGATATATTTTTTTATTAAAGATTTTACATTTTTACAATACAAAAAAAAAAACAAAAGAAAAGTACAGCACAGGAACAGGCCCTTCGGCCCTCCAAGCCTGTGCCGACCATGCTGCCCGTCTAAACTAAAATCTTCGACACTTCCGTGGTCCGTATTCCTCTATTCCCATCCTATTCGTGTATTTGTCAAGATGTCCCTTAAACGTCACTATCGTCCCTGCTTCCACCACCTCCTCCGGCAGCGAAGTCCAGGCACATACTACCCATCGGGTCTGCACCGGCTCTTGGAAAGAGCACCCCACCCAAGGTCAACACCTCCACCCTATCCCCATCCCTATCCCCATAACCCAGTAACCAGCGCCGGCCCTAGGGTTGCTGGCGCCCCGGGCAAGCTGAACTTCGGCGCCCTTCGGGGGGGGGGCGAGGGGGCGGGGGCGAGGGGGCAGGGCCGAGGGGGCGGGGCCGTGCCCGGGGCCGAGGGGGGGCGGGGCCGAGGGGGGGGGGCGAGGCCGAGGGGGGGGCGGGCCCGAGGCCGAGGGGGGGCGGGCCGAGGGGGGGGCGGGCCGAGGGGGCCGGGGCCGGGGCCGGGGGGGGGCGGACGGAGGTCGGAGGGGGGGCGGATGGGCCGCCCTGGGGGAGGGCGGCCACCGCGCATGCGCTGGTTGGCACCGGCCCAACTGCGCATGCGCGGGACCCGAGTCTCTGGCGCCCCCTAGCACATGGCGCCCCGGGCGACTGCCCGAGTTGCCGGTACCTTGGGCCGGCCCTGCCAGTAACCCCACCCAACACTAAGGGCAATTTTGGACACTAAGGGCAATTTATCATGGCCAATCCACCTAACCTACACATCTTTGGACTGTGGGAGGAAACCGGAGCACCTGGAGGAAACCCACGCACACACGGGGAGGATGTGCAAACTCCGCACAGACAGTGACCCAAGCCGGAATCAAACCTGGGACCCTGGAGCTGTGAAGCAATTGTGCTATCCACAATGCTACCGTGCTACCGTTTCATGTTATATATGTTGACCTGGTCTCACAGAGAACACATTTGGAGGCTTACTTTCATAGGCACGAGTTGGACAGGCATTAGAGTGGCCCCTTGCAGGTTAACATTGACACCTGGCCTCTCTGATTAGCTGATCATAATTTGTAAATTTAGAATTTTGTTTTGCTTTTTTGAACTCCTTCACTGGCTGCTCACTGCCGAGTGTGGAAGTGGGACAATACAGTTTCACGTTTAATCCATGTAAGCACCATGGACCTTCAATATCTGACCCACCACTTAACTATCACCTCAAGTATCTTGCCAGCTGCCTAGAGCTATTCCAACTGGGCTCTTTTTCAATATGAAGGGAGGTATTGCTCGACTTTTTGCTTGGTTTGTCTGTGCCTTGAGTAGTTATTCAAAACATTTTTAGTCAATGTGTGATGGTTGTGTCTACTCATAATCTGCCACGTTGACCAGTTGTCATGATAGGGCGATATTAGGAACTTGGGTCCAGAAAAGATGTAGCAGGGAAATTAGGGGTTAAACAGACTGAGGGAAAAGACTGCTTGCAGCAGAGTTAGAGGGATTCACCCACAGCCTGAGTTATTCACACTGTCCCATTCAGACTTAAACTCGTTAGTGGGAAGACACGGGATGCCCCGGTTCAGCCAGGATGATCCGCTCAAGACCCATTGTCATTCGGGACAACCTTGTTTTACCAGCCATTATCCCATCACAGAGTCTGATGACATATTTGTCTGTTAATGGAAGGTTAGTTGCATATAAATAGCATAGCTCTATCTTTTATATAATCAGGAATGGGCAATCAGCCCATAAGTTCAAGTCTCGAAACCCAAGAGAACCTTTGTTTAAGGGGTTGGGCGGAGCTTAGAGAGAGAGAGAGAGAGAGAGAGAGAAAATGCTGTTCTCATGCTGAACAGTTACATGAGAAGGCTGTGGAAATCAACCAGAGCGGTCATGAAAGTTGCCACCAAAGCAGTTTTTGGAAAAGGGTTCAGAACGAGTATTCCCACCAGAAGAAAAATTGCTTTGTTAAATGTAAGTATTGCCTTCCATGTTTATGAAATTCTGAAACATTTACATCATGAATGCATCAATCGGGCAGCACGGTGGCGGAGTGGTTAGCACTGCTGCCTCACGGCACTGAGGAGCCGGGTTCTATCCCGGCCCCGAGTCACTGCCCGTGTGGAGTTTGTACATTCTCCCCGGGTTTGCATGGGTTTCACCCCACAACCCAAAGATGTGTACAGTAGGTGGACTTGCCACGTTAAATTGCAACTTAATTGGAAAAAATAATAATTTGGTAATCTAAATTTTAGAATAAAATCATGAATGCGCAAGATTTACTATTTGAATGCACAAAGTTGATTGAGAATCACAGTACAAGTCTGAATGGGGCAAGGCAGAAAATATGAATATTTGATGGCGTTAGAGTTCAATGGCAACACTTGCAGCTCTGACGGAACAGATTGTAGGTCCAAGTCCCACTCCAGAGTGAACACAAAATCTGAGCTCACACTCCATTCGACTATAGGGAATGTGGGTTTTGTTATAAAATGCAGATGACACAAAGGTTGGTGGAATTGCAGATAGCGATGAGGACTGTCAGAGGATACAGCAGGATTTAGATTGTTTGGAGACTTGGGCGGAGAGATGGCAGATGGAGTTTAATCCGGACAAATGTGAGGTAATGCATTTTGGAATGTCTAATACAGGTAGGGAATATATAGTGAATGGTGGAACCTTCAAGTGTATTGACAGTCAGAGAGATCTAGGTGTACAGTCCACAGGTCACTGAAAAGGGTAACAGGTGGAGAAGGTAGTCAAGAAGGCATACAGCATGCTTGCCTTCATTGACCGTGGCATTGAGTATAAAAATTGTTTTATACATGTTGCAGCTGTATAGAACCTGTGGTGAATGTATTATGCAAATAATCCACCATTGTATTTATATCTGTGCTGTTGCCCTTGTATTTGTATCTGTGCTATGGTGTTGCCCTTGAGGGCTCCTCCTATGGGCCATTGTATGGCATTACCATAGGGGAACATGTTGGGGCATGTATGGGCTCCGCCCATGGCTCCTCCCCTTGAAGAGAGGTATAAACCGTGGGCACCACGGTAGCATGGTGGTTAGCATAAATGCTTCACAGCTCCAGGGTCCCAGGTTCGATTCCCCGCTGGGTCACTGTCTGTGCGGAGTCTGCACGTCCTCCCCGTGTGTGCGTGGGTTTCCTCCGGGTGCTCCGGTTTCCTCCCACAGTCCAAAGATGTGCGGGTTAGGTGGATTGGCCATGCTAAATTGCCCGTAGTGTCCTGAAAAGTAAGGTTAAGGGGGGGGTTGTTGGGTTACGGGTATAGGGTGGATACGTGGGTTTGAGTAGGGTGATCATGGCTCGGCACAACATCGAGGGCCGAAGGGCCTGTTCTGTGCTGTACTGTTCTATGTTCTATGTTCTATCTATAAAGAGCAGTCGACCTGTAGGCAGTTCTCAGTATTGGATCAGTCGCAGGCAGGCACTGTTCTAAGTTGATTAAAGCCACCGTTTACTTCTACTCTTGTCTCGAGTGAATTGATGGTCACATCAGAACCTTAGTTCAGCCACACTTAGAGTATAGTGCGGTAGCATGGTTGTTAGCACAATTGCTTCACAGCTCCAGGGTTCCAGGTTCGATTCCCGGCTTGAGTCACTGTCTGTACGGAGTCTGCTCGTTCTCCCCGTGTGTGCGTGGGTTTCCTCCGGGTGCTCCGGTTTCCTCCCACAGTCCAAAGGTGTGCAGGTTAGGTGGATTGGCCATGATAAATTGCCCTTAGTGTCCAAAATTGCCCTTAGTGTTGGGTGGGGTTACTGGGTTATGGGGATAGAGTGGAGGTGTTGACCTTGGGTGGGGTGCTCTTTCCAAGAGCCGGTTCAGACCCGATGGGCTGAATGGCCTCCTTCTGCACTGTAAATTCTATGACTATGAAACATTAAAAAAAATTTAGAATACCCAATTAATTTTTTTCCAATTAAGGGGCAATTTAGCATGGCCAATCCACCCACCCTGCACATCTTTTGCTTGTGGGGGCGAAACCTATGCAAACACGGGAAGAATGTGCAAACTCTACACGGACAGTGACCCAGAGCCGGGATTCGAACCTGGGACCTCAGCGCCGTGAGGCAGCAGTGCTAATCACTGCACCACAGTGCTGTCCTTGAAACCTAACATTACCAGTTCATTAAAAACTTCAGCTGGAGGAATAGTATTAAAAATAGAACATACGTTTCAGAAATCACTAATTTAACCTTTTTAATCGGCACATGGGAAGGGTGATAACCAATTTTCTTGCCCTGTTGCCTTAGCAAAAGAGACACCAACAAAAATTCATTGTACAGCCTGACTAAAGGAAAGATGCAATATTCCACTTAAAATGTTGGTTTGTAAGGATGGCTGAATAAAAAGCAATGCAAATGATTTATAAAGTAAGCCAGCCTCGTCACCATAAAACAGATGATAAAAGTATGAGGTGTGAACAGCGAACAAAGCTGCTGCAACGAGAAACCTTGGAAAATATGACTAACCAGACAATGGGCTTTTAATAAACATTTCAGAGATAGACAGATTACATCACTGCTAAAACCAGAACCGCATCCAAGGGAGAGTCACTTTGAAAGTGCCGTGCTCGATCTCACATTAAAAAAAATGAAGGATTTATTGAATTTTCAAAACAAACGTTTTATGTAGTTTCATTGAATATAGACAACACTCAGACTGGAAAGGCTGTGGGCCGGGTTTACAGATAGGATTTATGCAACAGATAAATAAATTCAATCAACTTAATATCATTGGTCCTGTATCCAGGCATCAATAGCAATGTTCTCAGCCAAGTCAGATGAAAACCAACAGCAGGTGAATATTAATAGTCTTTCCAAAAAAATTTAGGGTGCCCAATTCATTTTTTTTGCCAATTAAGGGGCAATTTAGTGTGGCCAGACTTCCTAAGCTGCCCATCTTTGGGTTGTGGGGGTGAGATCCACACAGACACAGGGAGAATGTGTGAATATTAACAGTCATGTGTTGCCACCTGTTCATCCACACTGGATAGTGAGAATCATTTGTAATCCTCCCATATCAGAGGATCCGAGGATTAGATAGGGTGGACATTGAGAGCCTTTTTCCGCGGATGGTGATGTCCAGCACGAGGGGACATAGCTTTAAATTGAGGGGCGATAGATATAGGACAGATGTCAGAGGTAGGTTCTTTACTCAGAGAGTAGTAAGGGCGTGGAATGCCCTGCCTGCAACAGTGAACTCGCCAACACTAAATGCATTCAAATGGTCATTGGATAGGCATATGGACGATAAGGGAATAGTGTAGAGGGACTTTAGACGGGTTTCACAGGACGGCGCAACATCGAGGACCGAAGGGCCTGTACTGCGCTGTAATGTTCTATAGTTACCGGGGTTATCTCTACTCCCCTTCTTGTACAAGGGGACAACATTTGCTATCCTCCAGTCCTCTGGCACTATTCCTGTAGACAAAGATGACTTAAAGATCAAAGCCATAGGCTCAGCAATCTCCTCCCTAGCTTCCCAGAGAATCCTAGGATAAATCCCATTCGGCCCAGGGGATTTATCTATTTTCACACTTTCCAGCATCGCTAACACCTCCTCCTTATGAACCTTAAGCCCTTCTAGTCTAGTAGCCTGTATCTCAGTATTCTCCTCGACAACTTTGTCTTTTTCCTGTGTGAATACTGATGAAAAATACTCATTTAGCACCTCTCCTATCTCCTCGGACTCTACGCACAACTTCCCACTACTGTCCTTGACTGGCCCTACTCTTAGCTTAGTCATTCTTTTATTCCTGACATACCTACAGAAAGCTTTAGGGTTATCCTTGATCCTACCTGCCAAAGACTTCTACTGGTGGTAGAAGATGATACATGAGATGTGGACAGTCAGGTGCTGGAGTGGAACCACAGCTTTAAAAAAAAATCATTGGGCAACCCAGATGGAAAAGGTGAGGAATGAAAACAAGGTAAATCCAGAGGTGCAATAGATTCTGCTGATAATGATCCATTTGATAAGTAACCCAAATAGTACCCAATGGCCGAGTGCAGGAGTGTATATTATACTGCTGCCCTGTGTTACTCAGCATTCACCAACACATGAATGTCCCTGTCACATGACAAATCAAAGACATACGTTGCTAAGAATGTTTGCATCCTGAGCATCTGATTAAACAGAGACTGCACAACTGGTTGAAGTGTTGGGGAGTAGTGGGATGAGCTGCTCATTTTTCAGATAACTGCTTCTCAACACAACAGGGAAAACATTCCAGTCCCAAAGCAGAGAATGTTCCTACTGCTGGCAAACCAATCAGATCGACTTACTATTTAAAGCTGAGATGAGGCGAATTCTTCTTCTTTAGACATTGAGGGCTGTGGATGCTCCAGGGATGCTCAATCCAGAGATCGCTCGATTTGTGAGTACAAGGGAAATCAGGGGATAATGGGTTAGTGCAGGAAGTTGGAGTAGCAAAGGCTCTGTCATGGTTTAATTGAATGCTGGAGCAGATTCAAAGGGCTGAATGGCCTCCTCCTGTTTCTATCTCTCATGTTATTATTGACGAGACGCTTACAGTCTTCAAGGATGCATCACTCTCCAACAAGGACTCAGTCCGCTGGAAGGTATTGAGTTATAGACAGCAGAGTTAGTAAATAATGGCCATGATTAGGATTGCACAACACAGAGAATGGGAATGCTGGATTCTAACATTGGAAATGGGAGCAGTGTCAGCACCCTGATTTTCTTCAGTAGCTTCAAATCTTCCCTCACAGCTTCTGACACAAATAAGGCCACCTTTCTGTCAAGGTGAGAAATAAGATTTTCCATTAAAAAGAACAGTGTCAAATTAGGCTTTTAATTAACATCACACCACCACCCCCTACCCAACTCTCCTACCCACCACTACCTGCACACAACATAAGATTCACAATTCTGAGTGACGGCTTCAAGGAAAGCAACATTTTCATTCTCAAACTGTGAATAGTGTAAGGGCCCTTCCTGTTCATTCCCTTATTTCCCAATTATTTTACTTTGTCATCATCATTTTGATCCATGACTATTTAATGGATATGCACCTTTAAGACAAGCAGAGGAAATGAGAAACGCAAAAGTTGCAAAATGCTACACTGTGCTATTGGAGATTTAGCTTTTGAGCAGCAGAACTCAGAGAGATCGGAGGGATTTGTTTCGATTGATTGGCTGGTGGCCATTGAATTGGCCAAAGGCCATATTCTGCCCGGCGACAGGTGGTGATTAGGTCCTCCCCATGTGGGATGTTTTCAGAGAACCCAGTTGGGTCCTGGGAGCTGAGAGAAGTATCAGTGAGTGGCTGTATCAATCTCTCTCTTTCTCCAGATATGCTGCCTGGCTGCTGTTTTCTGAACCTGTCGAGAAGTTCTTCAGACTTGGATGAATCAACAGTGAAAACCAAATACAGACTAGAAGCAGAAACCTCCGAATGAAGGTCAGAAACCTCCGATTGAAGGTCTAGACTGCGGAAAGGTGCATGAGAAGACATCCATCTGGAAAGAGACTTTTATCTTTTTTACTTTTTGCATATTTTCCTTTACCCCCCTCTTCCCCGTCTGTGTTTGACTGCCTTGTGGTTGTAGAGGGTCAGGCGAGTTAAAGAGGGAGGAAATTTAGGAACTAGAAAATAGTTAACCAGTTCTTTTTGCTGCCTATTTATTTATAATTATTTTTATTTTAAAAAATAAATTTAAAGTATCCAACTCTTTTTTTTCCAATAATGGAGCAATTTAGCGTGGCCAATCCACCTACACTGCACATCTTTGAGTTGTTGGGTTGAGACCCATGCTGACACGGGGAGAATGTGCGAACTCCACCTGGGTCCTCAGCTCCGTAGGAAACAGTGCTAACCACTGCACCACCGTACCGCCCATTGCAAATTAAAAACAGAGATGAAGAGAAACTACTTCTCCCAAAGGGTTGTGAATCTGCGACAAAGCCTCCTCCACCCCCCTTCAGCTTCTGCCCTTGCTCCCACACCTCGACCGACGTCTTCAACACTGTCACCTTCACAAGGGCAATCGCCTCTTCCACCCACACTTTCATCACAGCCATCATCTCCCTCCGGCACCACTATGTGCTTGACGAACTGCCTCTCAAATTCTCCGGCCATCACCTCGGTCAGAGTTTCCACTGTGAGGGGAGCGGCCCCACCCTGCGATCCAATCTCCCCCCTCTTTCTTCCCGCCGGACTCACCAACTCACTCGACGGCAGATCTTTGCCTGCCCCCTTCGCCCTTCTTCTGGGTCTTCGACATGTCACACCTTTCTTATACCTTCAGACACCAGCTCATTCAAAAACTGCCCCTGAAACCGGGTTTTTAATGTCCAGAAACCAGAGCCTCGAGCAGGAGCCACCTGACGTGTGACCTGCACCTACATGCTGCCACCAGAAGTCTGAAATCTTGTATTCATATGGTGACTCTCATGTCAGAATGTACTTCACAGATTAGTACAGCCAATGTTAACGTGGGCAAAATGTACAAGCCAGTTTGCATGCAGCAAAATCCCATATGCAACAACCTCCCTGCTCTTCTCTGAAATGTTGCCATGAAATATTTTCTGCCCACCTGGACAAACAGCCGGAGCATTGACTTAACATCTAATTCTAAAGACAGTCCTTTGCACAATGCACTGCTTCAGTACTACACTGAGCTGTCAGCTCAGATTGTGTGCTCAGATATTGCAGTGAGACTTGAACCCACAAACCTCTGACTCAGAACAACATTTAAAATAAGGAAATTGGTAAGGAAGCTGTGAAGAAGGCAGAAATTTGTTTTCTTTTAACTGCACACCTCTTATCTCAAAACCCAAGCACAAACTGGATTTACATTCTTCCTGAATGTCACTTCGCATTATTGGACAACATTATCTTCTGACCCTGCAAGAAACCGTGAGAATGACGACTCCTGTTCAAGGGGTTTTCTTAAATATAGATTCTCAAAAGACAATCGGAGTATTGGGAAGTCTCTCCGTGGGGTCAATTTATCCAGCCAAAGTGTCGCACTTATTTTGACAATTTTCAGTCATGTAGCGCCCTCCTGTGGCCACAGTCATCTTATTAAGTTTACCACCTTTGAGCACTCCTTATCAATTCTTGCAACAGGTTATTTGCCCTCAGTGAGGTGGAAATCATCAATTTCCTGAATTGGCGTGAAGAATAAAAAGCAGAGATTTGAAAATTACTTTGAAACAGTGAATGCATGGGCGGCACGGTGGCGCAGTGGTTAGCACTGCTGCCTCATGGCGCCGAGGACCCGGGTTCGACCCTGGCCCCGATCACTGTCCGTGTGGAGTTTGCCATTCTCCCTGTACCTGCATGGGCCTCATCCAAAGATGTGCAGGGTATGTGGATTGGCCACGCTAAATTGCCCCTTAATTAGAGAAAAAATTATTGGGTACTTTAAATTCATTTTAAAAATGAAACAGTGAATGCTCACGAATGCTTACGCATTGAGCCTAAAGCACAGAATCAGACTACCTGGCCAAAAGTGGTTTATGCTGATATCCTTCTATTCATTTCTCCCTTACACGCTCATCATGCCTTCCCTTAAATGCATCTAAACTTATTTAACTCAATTACTCCTTGTGATAGAGGATTCCAATTTCTAACTACGCTTTTGCGTAAAGTGTCTACTCCATCCCTGTTAGATTAATTTTCTTCTTAAGTCTCCTATTTCATGTCTCCTCCATAAACGGATGCACCTTCTCTCATTCTCCCCTATCGTAATTTCAGGTTCGATGTGAGGAGGTTCATTGATGACTTGGACAATTTTCAGTTCTATTCACAACATCGGAGATAATGAAGCAGCCTGAGCCTGCTTGCAGCAAGACCCAGGCAACATTCGGCTTGGGCAATAAGTGGCACGTCATGTTCACACCACATAGGTAACAGGCAATGGCTATCTCCAGCAAGAGGCAACCTGATATGGGCTTCCCAACCTGTGGGTCCGCCACCCACAGTGTGGGGTGAGAAAACGGGATTTTGGGGTTGTGAGCTCCGAGGCAGCCGTGGAGCACAGACCTATTTCTGACAGCTGTGAGTCCCTTTGAGTCCTCGGTTTTTCTGTTGTCAGTGGGCATGGCCTAATGGACAGCTCCCTACAGCCCAATTGCTGGAGCAAAATAAGCCTGTAAAATGAGAGATGATTTATTTTTTGGAGGAAGCCCATTCTTAAATAATCAGATCACCTTGTATCCATAATTAAGATCATAATGTATTAATATTAATGAGTCTATTACAGTGATAACCAGAATCCTATGAGGATCCCTTACATCAATATCCTATTAATAATCAGGTTTCTATTACTTTAAGATTCAGGATACCATTGCATTAATAGTCTGGTGTCAATTTAATCAACAATCAGGATATTATTGTGTAATTTAAAAAAAATAAGTTTAGAGTACCCAAATCATTTTTTCCAATTAAGGGGCAATTTAGTGTGGCCAATCCACCTACCCTGCACATCTTTGGGTTGTGAGGGCGAAACCCACGCAAACATGGGAAGAATGTGCAATCTCTACAAGGACAGTGACCCAGATTGAGGATCGAACCTGGGACCTCGGCGCCGTGAGGCAGCAGTGCTAACCACTGAGCCACCGTGCTGACCCAGCATCTTATTTTGTAAATAATCAGCATCCTATTACATTAATAATCAGGATCTAATTACATTAATTACAGAATTATTATTGCATTAATATTCAGCTTCCTGTCGCTTCAATAATCAGGAAATTATCACATCAATAATCAGAACGTCAATACATTAAAGTGATTTGCCAACTGTGTCAATAATCATGACCCAACAAGATTATTAATTAGGATGCTATAAGTTTAGCAATTAGAGTCCAAAATGCATTAATTACACCCCCACTGCTTTATGGCTGAAGCCCTCCATGCCCACTCAACAACTTTTGTAAATCCCAAATTTTCAGTTTGGAATTTCTCGAAGTCTGAGGCATTAAAATGGGATAAGACCAGGAAACTGTTAGTAGAGTACTGGCCTAATCACTTCTCCATAACATTCAATGGCATAACTATTATCAAATCTCCCACCAGGGGATTCCCCATTGACCTAAACATCAAGTGGACCAGCTGACTAAATATTGTGACTACAAGAGCAGGTATGAGGCTGGGAATTCTGCAGCCTCCTGACTCACCTCCTGACTCCCGAAAACCTATCCAGCTTTTACAAGACAGGAGTGCGATGGAACGTACTCCATATGCCTGGATGAGTACAGTTCCAACAATACCCCAGGGCTCAACACCATCCAGGACAAAGCACCCACTTGCTCAGGACTCTATCAATCACCTTAAACATTCACTCCCTCCACCACCAGTGTATAGTGGCAGCCGTGTGTACCATCTGCAAGATGCAGCATACCAACTTGCCAAGGTGCTTTGATAGACCTCTGGTTTAGGGGTTCCCAACCCGTGACCCTACCACCTAGTAGGTGCATGGGAAAACCACCACCTCTAAGTTCCTGTCCAAGATATACATCCTAACATGGAAATGTATCTTTGTTTCTTCATCGTGACCGGGCCAAAATCCATGGATTCCCTGACAGTATTGTGGGAATCCCTTTAGCAGGTGGACTGCATCGGTTAGGGAAGGGGACACACCTCCAATGTCTGATGGGAAAGTAATGGGTAGGCAATAAATTCTGACCTTGCCAGTGATTCCCACATCCCATGAACTAATAAAAAAGGGCCTTCATAATTTTAAAAATCTCTTTTCTGCCACATTTGGCTGTTGTAACAGAATCCCACAGTTTATCTTAAAAAGAAATGAGCAGCTTGAAGAAGAGGAACACGGAAGTGTACAAAGATTGAGGCTAGGTGGTTCACGTGGAGAACAACACTGGTGCACGACAGAACAACACTGGTACACGACAGAGCAACACTGATATATTAACTCCCATCCCACTGGTACACGGTGGCTGCTCTGTACCATCTGCAAGATGCTGACCTGCTCTTGTAGCCACAGTATGGGTGGAATTGAGATGGTGCCATAGTGGTAATATTACTGGTCTAGTAATCAAGAGGCCTGTGCTAATGCTCTGGAGACGTGGATTGGAATCCGACAGTGGCACATGGTAGAATTTGAATTCATAGAATCCATTGAACCCGGGTCCCTGGAGCTGGGAGGCAGCAGTGCTAACCACTGTGCCACCGTGCCTGGGAACATCTGGGAACACCACCACCTGGTGGTTCCCCCCCAAGATGCACCATCCTGACCTGGAAATATATTGTCGCTCCTTCACTGTCGTTGGGGTCAAAATCCTGGAACTCCCTCCTGAACAGCACTGTGGAAGTGCCTACACCACATAGAATTTAGAATTTAGAACAGTACAGCACAGAACAGGCCCTTCAGCCCTCGATGTTGTGCCGAGCAATGATCACCCTACTCAAACTCACGTATCTACCCTATACCCGTAACCCAACAACTCCCCCTTAACCTTACTTTTTAGGACACTACGGGCAATTTAGCATGGTCAATCCACCTAACACCGCACATCTTTGGACTGTGGGAGGAAACCGGAGCACCCGGAGGAAACCCACGCACACACAGGGAGGACGTGCAGACTCCGCACAGACAGTGACCCAGCCGGGAACCGAACCTGGGACCCTGGAGCTGTGAAGCATTGATGCTAACCACTATGCTACCATGCTGCCCCACATAAGCTGCAGAGGCTCAAGAAGGCAGCTCACCATCACCTTGTCAAGGGTAACTGGGGTGGGCAATAAACGCTGGTCTAGCTAACGATGCCACATCTCGTCAATGAAAAAGAAATTGATCAAAATTGGCACCAAATCCTGTGAATGTTTTAAAATAATTAAGTACATGTGCTAAATAACCAATTAATTACAGCTTTAATTTAGATGAAGGTTTGTCACTGCCACAGAAAATTCGCAGTAGGCAAAATTATAGTTTTAAATATTGCTAAATGCAGTGTTGCCCGTAATCATACTCTCTGTGTACAGGGATACTTTGCTCCACCATTGTAATTTGAGGCATGTCTATTCAGGTAACTGTCTATTTATTTCCGTATTAAGCAATGTGCTACTAAAAGCATGCCTGCATTAAGCTTCATTTGTCATGTTATTGTAGTATCGGGTGACATTGGATTAATTCACTGTTTAGACCAAAAGGGTATTGTTTAATGATAGAATACCAAACTGCAGCTGCCAAGCACACACTTAGCAACATTATTAAAGGTTGTGAAATTACCACACTTCAATTCTTTCGGGCTTAGAATGATGGTCATTTTTCCTCACTGAAGAATAGTCTTAAAAAGCACTAATGGATGGCTGTAAAAGTGACAAGTAAACTGAAATAAGGATTTGATCAGATGTAATGCTGCACAAAACCATATGAAGCGCCAAGTTTAATTGAGCAATGAATCAATGTTTAATGGATAACTAGTTTATCATTGTTCAAGTGATCTGTGATTTATTTGAGGCATTTTGCATCATACAAAATCACATTGGAACTTCGACTAATGCACTTGTTTATATTTACATCTGCATTATGCTTATTTGCATACTCCGGAGTGTTTCGCAGGAACTGGTTGTGAGCCGATTAAATCATTTACTTGCAATTAACTATTTGAACATAAGTGTAAAAATGAAAGCCCATGGGATCCAAGATGACGTTTGAAATTGGATTATTAATGAGCTAGATCATAGATTATAGAATTTACAGTGCAGAAGGAGGCCATTCGGCCCATCGAGTCTGCACCGGCTCCTGGAAAGAGCACCCTACCCAAGGTTAACACCTCCACCCTATCCCCATAACCCCACCCAACACTAAGGGCAATTTTGGTCACTAAGGGCAATTTATCATGGCCAATCCACCTAACCTGCACATCTTTGGACTGTGGGAGGAAACTGGAGCACCCGGAGGAAACCCACGTACACACGGGGAGGATGTGCAGACTCCGCACAGACAGTGACCCAAGCCGGAATCGAACCTGGGACCCTAGAGCTGTGAAGCGATTGTGCTATCCACAATGCTACCGTGCTGCCCCACGGCTAGAAGGTAACAGAGGGAACATTTATAAATTATATTAATTTCAGTTGGGTAGCTGTAACCCGGGTGTCTTCTAGGAATTGACCCTGGCTGTTTAAATTTTTTAATGTTTATGTTTAACAATGGCGGTCAGAAACATATATAACATGAGGAAACTGGATTAGGAATGAATTAATAGGCGTAATTCAGCGGACTAAACCTAAAGTGCACTTATGGGCGCGTTTGGTGAAGTCTTTCTTGGCAGCTGCTTGGCGAGATCGCAGCTTGTATTTAACGGCCACTTAGTGTAATTAGGTAATTTGGACGTTCTGAATTCTCCCTCCGTGGACCTGAACAGATGCCAGAATGTGGCGACTCGGGGCTTTTCACGGTAACTTCATTGCAGTGTTAATGTAAGCCTACTTGTGACAATTAAGGTTATTATTATAGTGCCAAAAATGATCCCCCATGTGCAAGTAAACTAGTGTGGCAGGGGGGTGGGTCAGAAAGTGAAAAAATTGAGGGAGAACTAGGGAATAGGGCCAGTATGGCTGTGAGGAAGAGCAGACAGGGAGATGTTGCTGAAAACAGTGGGACTGGTTGCCTGAAGTGCACATGTTTTAATGCAAGAAGTATAACAGGTAAGGCAGATGAACTTAGAGCTTGGATTAGTACTTGGAACTATGATGTTGCTGCCATTACAGAGACCTGGTTGAGGGAAGGACAGGATTGGCAGCTAAACGTTCCAGGATTTAGATGTTTCAGGTGAGATAGAGGGGGATGTAAAAGGGGTGGAGGTGTTGCGCTACTGGTTAGGGAGAATATCACAGCTGTATGGTTGTGGTGAATCACAGTAGCGTAATTCACACTGTATTACTATGTCTCTGTAAGCTCGGCACGCGAGCAGTTGCCCTGCTCTGCCACTAGGGGGAGATGCACTGGGAGTGTACGGGAGTTTGTACTGGGTTCCACCCTTGGCTCCACCCACGGCTCCACCCCCCTAACCGGAAGTATAAAGGTTGATGCTGAGAGCCTGCCTCCCAGTTCATCTGGAGTTCATCGTGTCACAGGCAGGCTCTGTTGTAAGACGATTAAAACCACTGTTCACTTCTAACCACATGTCGCGTGAATTGATGGTCTCATCAATGGGTAGAGATCAGGAATAAGAAGGGTGCAGACACAATGTTGGGGGTGTACTACAGGCCTCCCATCAGCCAGCGGGAGATAGAGGAGCAAATAGGTAGACAGATTTTGGAAAGGAGTAAAAGCAACAGGGTTGTTGTGATGGGAGACTTTAACTTTCCCAATATTGACTGGGACTCACTTAGTGCTAGGGGCCTGGAAGGGGCAGAGTTTGTAAGGAGCATCCAGGAGGGTTTCTTAAAACAATATGTAGATAGTCCAACTAGGGAAGGGGCTGTACTGGACCTGGTATTGGGGAATGAACCGGCCAGGTGGTTCGAAGTTTCAGTAAGGGAGCATTTCGGGAACAGTGACCACAATTCAGCAAGTTTTAAAGTGCTGGTGGACAAGGATAAGAGTGGTCCTAGGGTGAATGTGCTAAATTGGGGGAAGGCTAATTATAACTATATTAGGTGGGAACTGAAGAACCTAGATTGGGGGTGGATGTTTGAGGGTAAATCAACATCTGACATGAAGGAGACTTTCAAATGTCAGTTGAAAGGAATTCAGGACCGGTATGTTCCTGTGAGGAAGAAGGATAAATATGGAAATTTTCGGAAACCTTGGATAACGAGAGATAATGTCGGCCTCGTGTGGAGAAAAAGTGGATTTTTCACAACAGCAGGTACACCTATCCGAAATGGAAAGGAAGTACGAGATCTTCTAGAAGCTATGGCCTTACCAAAAGAAGTATCAGTTCTAAAATGTAAAGCCCATACTCATGAGGACACTATAGAAGCAAGAGGAAATGCTCTTGCGGACCAGGCAGCAAGGAAAGCTGCCTCCCAATGGCATCAGGAATTCAGTCACATTTACAAATTGGGAGTATCCACCTTTTTACATGATTTACGTGAAATGCAGGATGTTTGTACAATGGAAGAAAAATGGACATGGTTAGAATCAGGTATTCAGCCATATGATGGAGCTTTAAACTTGATCCTGGGCAGACCTCAGTCCAAAACCTCAACTGCTAACAAAGGCACGTTAATTGTTGCCTCTCCTCCTCCATTAACGACAAATCCAACCCTTGCACTCGCTTCAAAAAAGAATTCCAGAAGATTCCTTTCTCGTGAGGACGGCCATTTTGGGAGTTTCAGATTTCATGGTTGCAGACTGGTCTACGATGAAGGCCAGCCTCCCGGCTACAGGGAGAAGCCCTCAGTCACGTATCGCTAAAAAGTTGCCAAGAACTGTCAACTTGAGAAAACTGTCATTATTTTGAATGTTGCTTTGTTAATTTTAAGAAATTAACATATCTTGTTAGCTGTGCTTCCTTCAACAGAATCGCCAAATTCATCTACAGAAAACCAAGATACCGCGCAAAATTGGTTCAGTCATATATTAAATAAGTTGTGTTTGATATTTTAAAATAAATGTTTAAAATTAGCCTGGAAATGAAAACTTCCGATAATGTGGAAGCTGTTTTTTTTTTAAACGAAACACACAACTCTAATTAAAAGTAAATCTAAATTCCAAGAGAACACATCGTTCTTGGGAATTTGGCAGCAATCCAACTTTTACTCCCAGTCCATTTGAGTGGCATGTATGAAAAACGTTTAGAGATGCAAATGGCATCATTCCAATTTATCCACCCACTATACGCCCTTTTTGTCTCTGCAGGAAAATTAACCCCTTCAACAACCTTTTGTGTCAAAAAGTAAAAGGAGGCATTTGCCAGGGGGATAAGGCTGGGACCAGACAAAGCCTGTGTGGAATATAAGGAACGTAAGAAGGAGTCAGGAGGGCTAAAAGGGGTTACGAAAAGTCATTGGCAAATAGGGTTAAGGAAAATCACAAGGCATTTTACACGTACTGATGAACCATCAATCGAACGCGAGACGAGTTGCTGTACAAAAGTTAGGCTTTAATAAGCTAGAAGTTAGCCCTGCGGTCGACTACAGTAAATGGCCGACCGCCGGGCGTTCTGGGTATTTATACCTCGCTCTGAGGCAGGGTTAACTCAGCCTCTCGACCAATCGGGGAGACATCACATGACTGGTCTCAACCAATCGGTCGAGAGGCACATGACCGACCAGGGCCAATGGTAAGCCAGTGTTCTGCACCAATGGCAGACAGCTATGCAAATCATACCATCACACGTACATAAAAAGCAAGAAGGTAGCCAGGGAAAGGGTTGGCCCACTGAAGGACAGGCAAGGGAATCTATGTGTGGAGCCAGAGGAAATGGGTGAGGTACTAAATGAATACTTTGCATCAGTATTCACCAAAGAAAATGAATTGGTGGATGTTGAGTCTGGAGAAGGGTGTGTAGATAGCCTGGGTCACATTGAGATCCAAAACGAAGAGGCGTTGGGTGTCCTGAAAAATATTAAGGTGGATAAGTCCCCAGGGCCTGATGGGATCTACCCCAGAATATTGAAGGTGGCAAGAGAGGAAATTGCTGAGGCCTTGACAGAAATCTTTGGATCCTCACCGTCTTCGGGTGATGTCCCAGAGGACTGGAGAATAGCCAATGTTGTTCCTTTGTTTAAGAAGGGTAGCAAGGATAATCCAGGGAACTACAGGCTGGTGATCCTTACCTCAGTGGTAGGGAAATTACTGGAGAGAATTCTTCGAGAATTAGCATATTAGCGAGAGGCAGCACACTTTTGTGAAGGGGAGGTCATGGCTCACTAACTTGATAGAGTTTTTCAAAGAGGTCACAAAGATGATTGATGCAGGTCGGGCAGTGGATGTTGTCTATATGGACTTCAGTAAGGCCTTTGACAAGGTCCTTCATGGCAGACTTGTACAAAAGGTGAAGTCACAGGGGATCAGAGGTGAGCTGGCAAGATGGACACAGAATTGGCTAGGTCATAGAAAGCAGAGGCCCCGCTGCTACTTTTGCGGCCAGGCCAAGCACCCCCGCCAGCGCTGTCCAGCCCGCACCGCAACCTGAAAAAGCTGCGGCAAAAAGGGCCATTTTGTAGCCGTGTGCCAGTCCAAGGCGGTCGCTGGAGTCCCAAGCAGCGACCACGGATCCCCCCCAGCGCTCCTCATGGACCCTGCGCGGCCCGTGGACCTCGCTGCCCCCACCCCCCACCGCCACGAGTGATCCCCGGGCGTCGCCATTTTGGGCCCCCGACGCCACGTGCGATCACCGGGCTCCGCCATTTTGTTCACAGCCCCACCACGTGCAGCCAACGGGCGCCGCCATCTTGGATCGGCACTGAGGACCCAGCAAGTGACCACCCGCTGCAGGATGACGACTCGGAGTTCCTGCCACGACTCGCCTCAGTAACATTTGACCAGTCACGGCACTGCACGCTGTCCACGGCAACCACGAAGATCCTTCTCAACGGCCACGAGACGAGCTGCCTGCTGGACTCCGGGAGCACAGAAAGTTTTGTCCACCCCGCCACGGTAAGACGCTGCACTCTTCCCATGTACCCGGTAAAACAAATAATTGCTCTGGCCGCCGGTTCGCACTCGGTCCAGATCACAGGGTGCTGCATAGCGGACCTCACGGTCCATGGGAGGGAGCTTAAAAACTATAAACTCTTTGTCCTTCCTCACCTCTGCGCGGCAGCACTCCTGGGGTTAGATTTCCCGTGCAACCTCCAGAGTCTAACATTTAAATTCAGCGGCCCTATGACCCCCCTTACCATCTGCGTCCCTCAAGGTCGATTCCCCATCCTTGTTTGCAAACCTTACCACGGATTGCAAACCCGTCGCCACCAGGAGCAGACGGTACAGTGCCCAGGACCGGACCTTCATCAGGTCCGAAGGCCAAAGGCTTCTGAAGGAAGGGGTTATCGAGGCTAGCAACAGCCCCTGGCGAGCACAAGTGCTGGTGGTTAAGACCGGGGAGAAAAATCGGATGGTCATAGACTACAGTCAGACCATCAACAGGTTTACACAGCTGGACGCGTATCCTCTCCCACGTATCTCCGACCTCGTCAACAGGATCGCGCAGTACAAGTTTCTTTCTACGGTGGACCTTAAGTCCGCCTACCATCAGCTCCCCATCCGCGCAAGTGACCGAAAGTACACTGCGTTCGAAGCGGATGGGCAAATCTACCACTTTCTAAGGGTTCCTTTCGATGTCACAAATGGGGTCTCGGTCTTCCAAAGGGACATGGACCGAATGGTCGACCAACACAGTTTATGGGCAACCTTCCCGTATCTCAACAATGTCACCATCTGCGGCCACGACCAGCAGGACCACGACACCAACCTCCGCAAATTCCTCCGTACCGCAAATCTCCATAACCTGACCTACAATAAGGGTAAGTGCGTGTTTAGCACCGACCGTCTAGCCATCCTCGGCTACGTAGTGCGTAACGGAGTGATAGGCCCCGACCCCGAACGCATGCGCCCCCTGATGGAGCTTCCCCTCCCCACTCCCTCGAGCGCTGTTTGGGCTTCTTTTCATATTACGCCCAGTGGGTCCCCAATTACGCTGACAAAGCCCGCCCACTCATCCAGTCTACCACGTTTCCCCTGTCGATGGAGGCCCGCCAGGCCTTTAGCCACATCAAAGCAGACATTGCAAAGGCCACTATGCGCGCTATCGACGAGTCCCTCTCATTCCAAGTCGAGAGCGACGCGTTGGATGTTGCTCTGGCGGCCACCCTCAACCAAGTGGGCAGACCCATGGCCTTCTTCTCCCGTACCCTCCACGCTTCTGAAATCCGCCATTCCTTGGCCGAGAAGGAAGCACAGGCCATAGTCGAAGCTGTGTGACATTGGAGGCACTACCTGGCCGGCAGGAGGTTTGCCCTCCTCACAGACCAACGGTCAGTGGCTTTCATGTTTGATAATGCACAGAGGGGCAAGATAAAGAACGATAAGATCTTGCGGTGGAGGACTGAGTTGTCCACGTACAACTACACATCTTGTATCATCCTGGGAAGCTAAATGAGCCTCCCGATGCCCTGTCCCGCGGCATCTGTGCCAATGCACAAATGGACCGCCTCCGAACCCTCCACGCGGACCTCTGCCACCTGGGGGTCACCCGCTTTTTCCATTTCAGAAAGACCCGCAACCTGCCCTACTCCATCGAGGAGGTCAAGACAGTGACCAGGGAATGCCACAACTGCGCGGAGTGCAAACCGCACTTCTACTGCCCTGAACGAGCGCACCTGATAAAGGCTTCCTGCCCCTTTGAACGTCACAGCATGGACTTCAAAGGTCCCCTCCCCTCCAACAACCGCAACATGTACTTCCTCAATGTGATTGACGAGTACTCCCATTTCCCTTTCGCCATCCCCTGCCCCAACATGACCACAGCCGCCATTATCAAAGCCCTACACACCATCTTCTCCCTGTTCGGTTACCCCGCACACATTCATAGCGATTGGGGGTCCTCATTTATGAGTGACAAGCTGCGTCAATTCCTGCTCAGCAGGGGCATCGCCTCCAGCAGGACGACCAATTACAACCCCCGGGGTAACGGACAGGTCGAGAGGGAGAATGGTACGGCCTGGAACGGTCCAGAAATCTCCCAGTCTCCCACTGGCAAGAGGACCTCCCAGACACCCTCCACTCAATCCGGTCACTTTTCTGTACCGCCACTAACCAAACGCCTCACGAACGTCTTCTTGTTTTTCCCAGGACGTCTTCCTCAGGGACCCGCTCCCGACCTGGCCGGCTACCCCCGGGCCCATTCTGCTCCGGAAACACGTGCGGGTGCACAAGTCGGACCTGTTGGTCGAAAGAGTCCAGCTACGCCACGCAAATCTGCAATACATGTATGTGGAGTATCCCGACGGCCGACAGGACACGGTCTCCCTGCGGGACCTGGCACCCGCCGGATCTCAGCCACACCCCCCAGCACCAGCCTCCCCCCCCCCCCCCCCCCCCCCCCGATACCCACTGTCCCCAGCACCGACGCACCCACAGCTCAGCGGACAGGAACCCCCTCCCCCGGCCTGGATCCCGCTAGCTCCGACCAGGGGTACGGACACAGAAACAAAATCATTGCTCCCGGAGTCACGGACGACCACCGCTCCGACGTCACCGGCACCGCTGCGCAGGTCAAGCAGGACATCGAAGGCGCCCACGCGACTGATTGAATCGATGTGGCCTACAGGGGCCTTCTGTCTGCGGATGGACTCTTGTGATTTTTCTTTTGTTCCTTACCTGTTCCCCCATTCCCCCCCCCCCCCCCCCCGTATTTGTGCACACTGTTCATAGTTGTTGTTTTTCCTTTTGCACATAAATTAAGAGTCAGTGTGCAGCCATCGATGCAACGGTATGACCTAAACATCTTTAGTCATACTACCAGTCTCACGTACTCACGGGACACCGCGTCCCCCCCCCCCCCCCCCCCCCCCATGCCCGCGTCCCCCCCGCCCCGGCTTTTTCAACAAGCAGTGAATGTGGTAGTATGACTAGGGGTATTACGGTACCTTAGAAGTGAGGTGCTATTGGTGCAGAGGACTCGCTGCCCATTGGCCCGGGTAAGTCATGTGCCTCTCAGCCGATGGGCTGAGTGGTAGGTAGCTCCGCCTACAAGGCAGGATATAAGAACCCGTGCTTCCCGGCAGTCGGCCATTCTTCTGTACGTCAGCTGCCGAGCACACATCTTGTGCACGAAAGCCTATCGTTTGAATCTCATCTTCGTCTCATGTCCAATTGATGGTGCATCACTCACGGCGAGCGATCATCACTCTCCTGTCTTGTTAACTGTCTTGTGACCTGCTGACAGTGATAACACAGGTTGTGGAGTGTCCTGGAGGGGAAACAGGGTGGTCGGGGAGGGGGCAGTGTGATGGGAATGGGTTGGGGGAAGAGGGTGTGTGTGGGGGAAATGGGGGTATTAGGGGAAGTGAGGGGGGGAAATGGGATGTGGGGTGTTGAGTTGACAGGCACAGCCTCGTCCTAAGAGAACCTAGGGATGATGGGGGCCTCCTTGGTCCCCCTGGCATGTCGGACCCTGTTATCCATCCTCCAGTTCCTCCTCAGGGTCAACCTCCAGCCTCTCCTGGTCCACCTTCTCCTCTTCACTCAGCATGTCATCCTGTTGGCCTGTCACATTGTGGAGAGGCCAAGGCGCAACACGCCCAAGGGCCAGGACACAGATATGCATAAGATGGAAGATTCTGGGTCAGACATGGAGACAGAAGCATCCATAGTCTCAGATGACAATTTGGCCAGGGAGAGACAGCCGACAGCACCTGCCAGATGATTGGTGTGGATGCGACGCCCCCCGATGCGTTACTCACCCCGACTCAGTCCCACAACCCACTGGGAAACACAGCTGCAGACAAAGCGACAGAGACCTCATCCAGCTCAATGTCAGAGGAACTTACGGATTTCGGGGTGGAGGGTGGGATGTACAAGACCCACGGGGAGACCCAATTGATCTCCTCATGGGGCTCATGGAATACAAGCTCCCCTGCTGAGGGCGGAGGCCTAATAGTTGGGGCCCATTGAACTGGGCAGTTAAAAAACAGCCAAGATTGGAACCAGCACTTCAGATGGTCCTGGCTGGGACTGACGTAGTGTCTGCTGTGCTGTGGCCTTGTTTGTCTTTGACAGAATAAACCTGTGTGTTTAAGCCTTCTTGGGGCTACTGTGAATATTATGCATTGTTTAAGGAAGGGCCAACACGACAAGACTTTGGGGTTTCCAGACTTCCTGTTTCCAAGGGGCTGGTTTAGCTCACAAGGCTAAATCGCTGGCTTATAAAGCAGACCAAGCAGGCCAGCAGCACGGTTCGATTCCCGTACCAGCCTCCCCGGACAGACGCCGGAATGTGGCGACTAGGGGCTTTTCACAGTAACTTCATTGAAGCCTACTCGTGACAATAAGCAATTTTCATTTCATTTAATTTCATGTTTCTTACTGGAGTAAAGGGAAGATTGAAAGTCAATGGCTTCTGTCAGCTTCCCATTGTATCACGGTGTCTTCCACCGTCCAAATTAGACTGGATGAGACTCAGGGAGTGTTAACCAAGCAACCATGTGATTGAAGCTGGTTTAAGGGAATGTATATTCTACTTAATTAAAGAATTCAGCAGCAAACTTTCATGAGTTTAAAAATAAAGGATATTTATTCTCATATTCTGTAATTATGCAGCTCAGTCTCCATAGAACCATAAAATCCCTACAGTGCAGAGGGAAGTCATTTGATCCATCGACTCTATGCCGACCCTCTGAAAGAGCACCTTATTACCCTTATTACCCAAGGACCCGCAGATCCATCAGACATAAGCCAGTCTGAGAAACAGACTCTGAGACTAGTTGCAAGTCATCAAGTTGCTTCACTATTTAACCTGTTCCAGTTTCAAAGATCACCTGAGAACCAACTTCCTAGATAGCCAACTACAAGTAGCCTCACAGCTTGCCCTTCGCTTTACAAGACCCTCACTACAACTTGAAATCATCAGACCCAATCAAGAAACCACAGGCCTCCCACGTGGAAGATCAGCAATCATAAATCAGAATCATAATTAACTGTAATGTGTGAAAGTACATTTTCTTTATCAATATTCAAACTGTGTGTGTATGCTTGCATGAAACTTGCACTTTCTATCTGTGTCAAATTGGGTTTCCTCTGGGTGCTGCGGTTTCCTCCCACAGTCCAAAGAAGTGCAGGTTAGGTGGATTAGCCATGCCAAATTGCCCCTTAGCTTCCAAAGAAATGTAGGTTACGTGAGGTTCGGGGGTTAAGGAGCCAGGGCGGGGTGTAGGCCATAGGTAGGGTGCTCTTTCAGAGGGTCGGCATAGAGTCGATGGGTCAAATGACTTCCCTCTGCACTGTAGGGATTTTATGGTTCTATGGAGACTGAGCTGCATAATTACAGAATATGAGAATAAATATCCTTTATTTTTAAACTCATGAAAGTTTGCTGCTGAATTATTTAATTAAGTAGAATATACATTCAAAAACTAAGAGACTCACCTCTTTCCATACAAAACATACCGATTAAGGGCAGCAAGCGAGCACATACTTTCTGTCCATGGCAGGATTCAACGGTGTTGGGAAGAAGCAGGAAGCTTCATGAACCATATGTTCTTTACTTTTTCCATCATTTATGTCCTAATGCACCATATTATGAATAAAGAACCCTGCAGCCTCACCATAACTGAAGGAAGTGTGATGAGTATTCACTGAGTGGTGCATTGCTGCAGCCTCTTTGGACCACAGAAGTAAGGTGAAGTCACCATCGTCCCAGATGACCATAGGCTGCTTTTCCCTTTGAGGGGGGAGAGCTGACTGGTGGTGATTTAACCTGAGGCACCTCAGAAGAGGGGCAAGCTTGAGGAGGCAGGGCCTTCACGAATAACCGCAGCAGATATGGGAATTGACCCATGCTGTTGGCCTCACTCTGCATCATGAACCAGCTGTCTAGCCAACTGAGCTAAACCGAACCGCAGCAGTGGGTGTCCAAGTGCAATATTGTTGTCTTAGTCTGAGAAACAATAGTTTATTGAAGAAAAAGGGGCATCATTGTAATATTACTTTTAATAATTCAATACCTATATCACAATATACTCCTTATACACACACGGCTGTGTGGCAGAATTTGGCTCCAACTCCATCTGCACGTTTGCTGATGACATGACCATAGTGGGTCGGATTTCAAACAGCGATTAGCCAGAGTATAGGAGGGATATAGAGAACCGAGTGGCATGGTACAATGACAATCTCTCTCTCAATGTCAGCAAAACTAAGGAGCTGGTCATCGAATTCAGGAAGCGATTTGTCGTACACATCCTGTCGGCATCAATGGTGCTGTGGTGGAGATGGTTGACAGCTTCAAATTCCTAGGTGTAAACATCACCAACAATCTGTCCTGGTCCACCCACGTCGACGCTACAACCAAGGAAGCACAAGCGCCTATGCTTCCTCAGGAAACTAAAGAAAGTCGGCATGTATATATTGATTCTTACCAATTTTTACAGATGCACCATATAAAATATTGTATCTGGTTGCATCACAGCGTGGTATGGCAACTGCTCAGCCCAAGACAGAAAAACTAGAGACGTGAACAGAGCCCAGTCTATCATGCGAACCCACTTCCCATCCATTGACTCCATCTGCACCTCCTGCTGCCTTAGGAAAGCAGGCAGTACAATCAAAGATCCCTCTCACCCAGGTTATTCTCTCTTGCATTCGGCAGAACATACATAAGTCTGAGAACACGCACTAACAGATCTAAAACAGCTTCTTCCCCGCTGTTAGACTCCTGAATGGCCCTCTTAGGGACTGAACTGGTCTCTCTGTCTATGTATCTTCTCCAACAACTTCTGTTGTAGAAGTGTATGCTTCATCCGATGTCCATGTATTTACATTGTGTATTTATCGTATGTCCTATGTTTTTCATGTATGGAGCGATCTGCCTGCACTGTACGCAGAACAATACTTTTCATGTATCTCGGGACACGTGACAATAAATCAATAAATCTAAATCCTAAATCTAAAATTGATTAAAAAGTATAAAGTTAAAGTCTTGCAGAGAAACATTTCACTTAAACCAATTGCCCCAAACCCTTCGTTATGGTTTGTCTTACAGGGGGCAATTATTCAAACCACCATCAATGCATTATTATTATTACTGGTGGTTTCTGAGAATCGTACTTTCAATTCAAAACCAGCAATAGTAAACAAGGAAAGATCTTTGTGCAATCACTAAGAAGCGGTGCATTAGAGTTTACTTTTGATTTTAAGTGATTTATCTGGGCATTAACTCTTCATGGTAAACTGGATTTGAATTGTAAATTAGAGGACAGGAGACCATTCAATCTCACATGAGTTTCTGGAAAACTCATCACTGTGTAGTTAGATAACAATCTACTTCCTGAGACTCTTACCTGGTGCTCAGCTTTACCAACTGGTTGAATCCTTCCTGCAGGGTGTCCATGTATCTTCATTCCCACATTAAGTGCAGTTTAACACTTTTTTTGGACAAGTGCACACTTATACATTTTATTCTGCCAATGATGGCACATGTGATGATGTCTTTAATGGAAGTGCCTTCATAGCTTACCAAATGATGACTACTGTCCTAGCATTGAATATTAAGATTTTGATGCTGCAGTATTGATGTTCCCTGTGAATAAATGTCTTGTTGTATTTCGTGCTGTATAAACACTACGCGAAACTCTTCAGCTGCCATATCCAGTCTTGAAGCTGAACCCTCAAACCTTCAACAGCTCAGTCCAGTATCAGTTATTTTCTCCAATACTGAGGCCAGTTCCTGCCCGGAGAACATTTCAACTAATTTTAATAGGGTTTTCATCTCCAGTGGTGCAACCAGAGGGCTAAGTTTCCTGCTGACAAGGAGGTTGTGGGTTTTTGAACACAGGTTCAAGCTTTTATGTTCTGAATGTTAAATTCCAACGCCGGCATCTCCATGCCATCATTTAAATTATAAATGCTTAGTTAGATTGTTTTTTTTATTCGTTCATGAGATATGGGTGTCATTCTCTGGACCAGCATTTATTGCCCATCCCGCCATGTCATTTTTTCCCCATTTTTAAAATACATTTAGTGTACCCAATTATTTTTTTTTCCAATTAAGGGGCAATTTAGCATGGCCAATCCACCTACTCTGCACATCATTGGGTTGTGGGGAAGAAACCCACGCAAACACGGGGAGAATGTGCAAACTCCAGACAGACAGTGACCCAGAGCCGGGATTCAAACCTGGGTCCTTTGTGCCGTAGACAGCAGTGCTAACCACTGTGCTGCCGTGCTGCCCCCCCTCCCCCCTCCCCCCCCCCAATGGCATTTAAGAGTCAACAACATAAGTCAAATATAGGCCATACCAGGTAAGGGTGACAGATTTCCTTTCCTAAACAACGATTAACGCTCTGGGGACCACGGTTAAAATCCCACCACAGCAGATGGTGAAATTTTGAGTACAATTTTTAAAAAAACCTGGAATTAAGTCTAATAATGACCATGAAACCAGGGGCCCCATGGTGACTAGCGCTGCTGCCTCACAGCGCCAGGGGTCCCAGTTTGATGCCAGTCATGGGTGACTGTGTGCAGTTTGCACGTTCTCCCCGTGTCTGTGTGGTTTCCTCCCACAGTCCAAAGATGTGGTTAGATGGATTGGCCACTCTTGCCCCTTAGTGTCAAAGATGTGCAGGTTAGGTGAGGTTATGAGTTGCAGGGATAGGGCAGGAGGAGTGGGCCTAGGTAGGGTGCTCCTTCAGAAGGTCAGTGCAAACTCAATGGGCTGAATGGCCTCCTTTTGCACTGTGGGGATTCAATGAACATTGTTGATTGTCATAAAAACAATGGTTTCATGGCCATCATTAGACTTTCATTTGCAGATTGAATTTAAATTTCACAATTTCCTGTGGCGGGATTCAAACCTGGGTCGCCAGAGCATTACCCTGGGTTTCTGGATTACTAGCCCAGCAACAAGACCACTACGCCACTGCCTACCCGAGCAGTAATTGTATGGTTAATTTGAATGACAATGAAGGTGCAAATTTCTTTCACACTTCTGAATGAAGTCTCCTATCAATCTTTGTCCTCCAACTTCCCAGGCCCAGTGCTTACCCAAACTAGTTTTTCTCTACATCACTAATAACTTCCAACAATTTATCTACATCACTAATAACTTCCAACAAAGGATTCAAGACTGGATCATATTCTGCCACAGAACCCCACCCACATTAGTTGTGTCATTTTATATTTAAAGACAAAAGAAGCAAAGGGAGCAAGAAAACGAAGAAGGGAGAAAAATCGAATTGAGAATTGATGGAGATGACCATTTTCACTTGCGGAATCGCGAGAATGATGCAACTGGTTAAGCTTTACCTTTTTAAAAAAAATTTAGAGTACCCAATTTTTTTTCCAATTAAGGGGCAATTTAGCGTGGCCAATCCATCTAACCTGCACATCTTTTGGGCTGTGGGGGTGAAACATATGCAGGCATGGGGAGAATGTGCAAACTCCACACAGACAGTGACACGGGGCCGGGATCGAAACCGGGTCCTCAGCGCTGTAGACAGCAGTATTAACAACTGCGCCACCGTGGCGCCCATGGTTAAGCTTTACCTGACCTCTTTTAAGAATATTCATCACTCACAAAATTACTGCTTGTATTTATTTGAACTGTACTACATGAAAGATATCAATTACATTTTGAAAGACTAGTTTCATTCCAGTCAACGTTCTTGATTAATAGTGGAAAGTGATGAGACTTGTGTCTGTGGATCTTTTTTACCCAATCAATACTGGTGATACTTTCATTGGACAGCCCCATAGACACCGTCTTTTGCACACATGACTACTGGAAACAACGTCATCAAACTTTCAGAAAAACATAGCTGTTAAGCGCTAACTGTTGTTCATCTGATGTCACATGCGATGTTGCTTGCCTCCCCCGATCCACTAAACTCAACCAAAAAAATATATACTTTTTACATTAAGTGACTGACTGAAGTGCCACAATAAACAGAAAACCATTTATTCAGCGTGATCTTTCAGAGATGCATTTTCAGACCAATTCTTTTATTTATGTTGTAAGTTATCTGAAATTGTTATAAACAGTGCAATATAGACAGGGGCCCCTCAGGCTCCGTGCACAAGTTTGGTTAGATTCCTGTACAAAACTGATGAATTATCATTACGACTGTGCCTGCTCATTCACAGGAAGGAAAAAACCCAGGCTGGGTATCTCTCCCCTTTTCAGTGAAAGCAGAAACAAGCGACCCATGTCAAAAATTGGCCAAACTGGGAGTAAGGTTCACCCCTCTTCCCCATCATGCTTAAACACAGCTGAACAATACTGATCTCAATGCAAACATTCAAATGCATGTTATATTTACAGCAACAATTTGCCATGTATGCTTATACATTTGGACTGATTGTGTAACTCTGCAGAATACAATTCCTGTTTAACTGGGTTTCAGGAACTCCAGAATGTGTTGTCTTTGCGTGTCCAAACATGGTCCCAAAACAATTTCACAGTCAAAGATTTGAAAGGAACCAAAGTTGGAGGAATGTGATGAAACTGGTGAGCTTGCTGTTGGTGGCAGTGTTGGAGAGCTTCATGGTAGATTGCTTCATCCACAGGTTTGACTAATAGTGCTGAATTTGTACGGACAGTGACTGCCTGCTGACCATTTACTGAATGCAAAGAGCGAGGATTCACCAATGTCTTCAGCAATAACTCCCCATGTTGAAAAATTCTGATTTATGTTTCCATTTGATTTTTTTCCAATTTCTATGGAGGAGTGGATTGTTTCTTTATAGACGCAGGAGGCTAAATGCACAAGAATTAAGCATGGTCGAAAAGTGTTTTCAGTGAGCTCCTATCCTGTTTATGTTATTTCACACTCGGTCTACACTGAATCACACCAGCACACTTCCAACCTTTGTCCTCCTGTGTAAGTGTGACAATGTGGAAATCTAGCATAAGGAATAGCACAGACGCATTTGAGGGAAGCTAGATCAACACGAGGGAGAATGGAATAGAAGGATGTGAGCGTAAAGCTTGGTGGGAGGAGGCATGTGCAGAGTATAAAAGCTGACATGAACCTGATGGGACTGAATGGCTATTTTTTTGTGCTGTATGTATATACCGGTATGTCTGTGCAACCATGTCAGTGCAGGATTGCGCCCTGATTATTGAACAATACAAATTCATGGTTACTCCCCATCTGTCAGTGTGAAGCTAACACCTCCACACATTGACAATGTATTCATTCATGCCAACATACTGGTACAACAACACGTTCAGAGTGATACATGGTAAAGTTAGTTCTTCCAACAGATTAATCAAAGTCTAGAAAAGCTGCAGCAAATTATCTTAAACATAAAGTGAAACCATTTGTGGAGCAAGGAATGCAGCCCAGACAAAGCAGCATATGGTTTTTCTGAATCCAATTTACCACAAATATATTGCCACATCAACAGCAATTCAACCCTCAATATTCTCACAACTGCAATATTCATAATGGAAAAAACCATCAGCAGAATTTTTACGTTAAAGTCCATATTTAAAATAAAAATTTGATTATCAATCAATGTCCCCATTAATTTGTCAAACTGGTTTAGTGGGCTGACTAGAATAATAACTTGCGCCGTTTTTTAAAGATTGAGTTCTCTCATGCTTCCAAGGAGGTCATTAACTGGCTGTAAGAGGCTGGAACTCTGAATCCAAAACAATATGGTCTAACTCATCAATAAAAGACCCTTCAGGGAGGAGTGAAGACATCTCTCAAAACCTATTAACCCCCCCCCCATTCAATACCTCATATATCAGCAGAAAAGAGGCACAAGATTATTTTACCAAGTCAGAGAACAAGTAGGCAAAAAGACATTGGGGATCGACCCTCAGAAAGAGCCTTCTCCCCCGTCCTATCCCCACAACTCCACCTAGCCTGCATACTGAGGGGAAATTTAGCACGGCCATTCCACCTAACCTGCACATCTTTGGACTGTGGGAGGAAACAGAAACACCTGGAGGAAACCAACGCAGGCACGGGGAAAGGGTGCAGACTCTGCACAGACAGACTTGCATTGATGCCTTTGAGGCAGTAGCACTGTGAGCTGCTGCCCACTCGGCCCACGTGGAGTTTTTCAATATCAATCAAGCGGCACTACACCAATGGATCTCTCCCTCACTGAATGCACTGCCAGTATGAGATGGTGTGTTCACTCTGGCAGCTACAGAGAAACAATTAATTTGTATTGTCCAATAATGATTCAGTACCAGGGCACAATCCTGCACTTACATGTTTACACAGATTTATAAGTACTTGGTATTTACAGATTAGAAACTATTTAGCCCAAAAGATTTATGCCAGAGTTTATGTCCCACACGAGCCTCCTTCCATCTTGCTTCATGTCTTGCTTGTTGAAAAATGAAATGAAAATCGCTTATTGTCACGAGTAGGCTTCAATGAAGTTACTGTGAAAAGCCCCTAGTCGCCACATTCCGGCGCCTGTCCGGTGAGGCTGGTGTTTTAATCCACAAACACATAATCTACCCCGCTTCTATACATTGCCCTCACCTCACAGAAAACATACAATTCTTTGCAGATAGTATGCCGAAAAATCTAAACAAGCTTGGCAGTGGGTATAACTCTTTCACTTGTATCTGAAAGAAAATAAATAATTCATGACCAGATGCAGTTTTTTTAAGTAATAAAAATGATACCGTTTAAGACATTAATCAAAACATTACTGTTACATAAAGTGCTCAAAAATGTTTCACAATCATCTCCATTTACTCTACAATCCATGCAAGTACAGTCATTGCTGTTTTATGGTAATTAAGCAAATGAATCACAGCACTGGTAAGGCTGGGAGCAGACGCTGTGATGATGGAAAGCAGAACTGTAGGGCTGGCAGCCAGAAGCAAATGGGTAAATCTCACCAAGCTGATCAACTCACAGGAGAAAGATCAGTACGGCATTGGGGTTCTAGACAGCCGTGTTGAATCAAAGAGCAAGCAACATAGAATTGGAGGGAAATTGCTACATTTTTAAAGATTTACTGACATACACACATTCCTCAGCAGAAATCATCCTTAATGCCCGTAATATGCTCCTGGAAAGTGAAGTTTCCGTGATCATGGGTCTTATTTTACATTCTCCGTACAAACAGCAGAAAGTGATTGTCAGGCACTATTAGTGAGATTATAGGTGGTGCGTTATAATTTTGGAGACGGGGGTCAGGAGAGAGATGTGAGTGAGCATTGCCACTGGGGGATGGTGCTGATGAGCACTAGCCGCGAGATACAGATGGGTCAATGGTGAGCAATGGAGAAAGGGATGCTCTTGGAAAAGTAAGATGAGGGCAATCGTTGTTAAATTGCGTGAGAACCGTCACTGCTATTTGTATGATAAAGAGCAGAGAGATGATTATTAATGGGGAAAAAGAGATAATTAGTAGTAGTGACTTATGATGAAGAGCAGGTCACTATTGTGGGGCATGGGAGCAGTGTCTCTTTTCTGCCATCTATTGCGTTGAGTTGTTTGCTGAGATGGGAAGTCTCAAAATGAACAAATATCTTCTACTTCATGGCAGCAATTTGGGAAGCCAGGTTCTCCTGAAGATAGTAGAGCAGATACAGTTCATAATGTTCACCGGATTCTGGAACACGGATACTATGCCGCTCCTGAGGATACACCTTGAACGGTTGAAAAACATCAATTTATAAATGAAAAAAAATACAAGTATCCTTATTCTATAGCTGCAGATAATTATTAGTACTCTTTTCCATTTCTTTGTGTCCTGAGTACATTTTTTCCAGCTGAACAATTTGTTTTTTTCTCTCCATGTTTTGCCCTAAATTGGAATTAACCCATAATGTTTCTGTCATGTTAAAGCCAGTCATTTCTTTCAACAGTAAGTCAGCAGCCTGTTTGGCATAATAATTGGGTCCGCTAGTCAGTGTGAAGTAGATAGGATCGTAAGAAATAGGGGCAGGAATAGACCAGCTGCCCCCTTGACCCTGCTCCACAATTCAACATGAACATGGTTGATCGTCAATTCCTCAACTCAACTTTCCCACCCGCTCCTCGTATCTCTTAATTCTGAGACATCAAAAATCTGTCCATCCCAGCCTTAACGATACCTAACGCTGGAGCGTTAGAGAATTCTAAAGATTCACAACCCTCTGAGTGAAGAGATTTCTTCTCATCCCAATCCTAGACACTTGACCCCTTATCATCACAAAATCCCTACAGTGCAGGAGGAGGCCATTTGGTCCATCAACTCCGCACCGACTCTCCAAAAGAGCACTCTACCCAGAGCCACTCCCCCGCTCACCCTCCCACCCTATCCCATAACCTAACCTGCTCATCCCTGGACACTATGGGGCAATTCAGCATGGCCAATCCATCTAACCTGCACATCTTTAAACTGTGGGAGGAAACCAGAGCACCTGGAGGAAACCCTGGCAGACACGGGGAAAACGTCACACTCCATCCACACAGTCACCTGAGGCCGGAATCGAACCTGGGTCCCTGGCGCTGTGAGGCAGCAGCGCTAACTACTATGCCACCATGCCGCTGCTGGGGAATTACTGTGTCAAATCTCAGATGCTCCAAGCAAAGGAGGATATTGTAACCGGTCCTACGAGTGCGAGTGTATGTCAGATCAATCTACGATTCTTTGAAAACACAAGACCTAACTCAGGCAGTCAAACTCAGGGGCGCGACTCCTGGGTGGGAGAGTCGCGGAGCCATCCTTAACGGTGCTCCCGATCGCCAAATCCACACGCAACAGCCAGCTTTTAATAATGCCGGCTGCGAACGGCCTTCAAAATGGCCAGGAACAGATAAAAACAATTTGGCCGCACTGCGCATGTGTGCCCAATCATCGGTGAGCATGCGCAAAACTATGCCCATGCGCACCGATGATCGGGCATGCCTGCGCAGTGCGGCCGCATTTTTTTTATATGGTCACAGCCTTTTTTGTTAAAGTTCGGGGGGCCAAAGCGACTATTGGGGCCAAAGGGACCCAAAACCATTTCCTCCATTTTTGGCAGCAACAAACAAGGTAGGAGAAAATGGTGGGTCGTGCAGGGCTGCTGGCATGGGCCGCAAAGGTCGGCCGGCGTGGGTCGCGAGGGTCGGCCGGTGTGGGTCGCGAGGGTCGGCCGGTGTGGGCTGCGAAGGTCGGCCGGTGTGGGTCGCAAGGGTCGGCCGGCGTAGGTCGCGAGGGTCGGCTGGTGTGGGTCGCGAGGGTCGGCCGGTGTGGGTCGCAAAGGTCGGCCGGGTTCGGTCCTGAAGGTTGGCCGGTTGGTAAAAATGGGTCCCCGGAAAAAAAGTTTGAAAAACACTGACCTAACTGATACAGCAATTTTGCTCACTTGCGGTGTAAAAGATTACCTGCAAGTCGTACGGCCTCCCTGATCGAACGAGGAAGCTAAGCAGTACAGTAGTATGAGAAAAGTGAACATTTTCATCGAGAAATCCATGTAAGAGCAGCAGCCGATTGGGACTACAGGTGGGAAAGAAAGAAGGAAATGTGGTCACTGTTCATTATCCTTCACAATTCACATTAGGGGTAGCAGCAATTCTCAAGAGTCATGTTCTAAAACCTATTGCTGATGATAGTCCTCACCTACCGTCCTCGAGAATGTTCTTCACAAAATGATTCCTATTGCACAGGCTAACAATGTTCCCCTAATGTGCCTGTGCCACAAGTCCACAGGCAAATGCCGACTCTACTCATGTGCTGTTTTTTTAAAACTGTTAACTCAATTATCCAAAACATCAAGTCAAATTTAAATTGCAGTTGTAATATTGTGCAGGCACAGAGAGAGCAGGATGCATCAGAGACAGCTCACCAATTCCTCAGAAGTGGTTAAGTTTAGTTGAGCACATTAATTATCCGGTTTGAATCATCTTACTCAAATGAAATAACAAACTTTTTGGTTGATAAGTTAGACTTTAATTTACTTCACTGTCACCCTGACCCAAGTAACAGTGGTACTACAAATTATTAATTTTTTTTTAGGATGAGATTCAAATAAGAGCAAAATACTGCAGGTGCTGAAAATCTGAGATAAAAAAAGCAGAAAATGTAGTATCTGTGGAGAGAGGAACGGCGTTAATGTTTCCGGTCAGTGACAAGAAGATTCATACGGACTTGAAACATTAACTGTTTCTCTCTCCAGATTCTTCCAGACCTGCTGAGCTTTTCCAGCATTTTCTGCTTTTTATATTATATTTATTATATAGCATACAGCCTCCCTGGTTACAGGACACAGGATTTTATTTGTCTAAAGTTGCTAAACTCACTTAAAACTTCTCCACCCAACTCTAGCTAGATGCTTATGCCAAGATGATAAGACATTTCTTTCTCACAAAATGCAATTTATAAATTTTAAGGTTTACGGTTGCCAAAGGATCTTTAAGGCTCTGAATGCCAAGTGTCCATAGATAATATTCGATTGTCCAACACTTATGTTGGACAACCAAATTAAACACAATTTGAATTTTGAATGGACTTTGGGTTGGATTAGTAAAATAGTGGAACTTACTCAAGAGGAAATCGGTCAACTTGCATCGCTGCTGATCCAATGTCGTAGCCGCTCTCATTTTTATCTGGGAGACCCATGTAGCGTTCCGTGTATCCGGTATCATAGAAGATCCACAATGTTACAGGGGCTCCGGCTATGGCTACCTGCACAAAAACAAGGTTACAATTTGCAAGCTTCAAAGTACACCCGTGGCAAGATAATCAGAAAGGCCCAGAGCACATAAAAATAGATCAAAATGTTTTGACCACTATTTAGTTTTCCTCCAGAACAAATTGGGGAAGATTGTGGCCATCATCTTTGATCCTTGGTGCAAACTCCACACCCTTGTCACCGGATCAATCCGGATTGATAGAGACGTTGTGATGGAGAACAGTTAACTGCCAAACTTTTGTTTCAAATTCAAACCTGGAAGACCGACTCTGAATGGTCAAGGCATAGCCATGGGGAATGAACCAGGGAATGGCTGTCTCCCACGCTTTATTTGATTTATCTTGCGAGCCGTCCTTATGAGTGTGAGATGAAAACTTGTGACAATAAGTGATTTTCATTTTTTCATTTCAGGTTCTCCTGGTTGGACTTAAATTTTCTACCCTTCATAGGTAAAGATAAAGTTTCCATAGTTCCAGATGACCATAGAGAGCTGACTGGTGGTGATTTAACCTGCGGATCACCGTACCTCAAGCAAGAGGCAAAATTGAGAATTGAGAAGACAATTCATGAATAACCTCAGCCTGGCCGGTTTAGCTCAGTTGGCTAGACAGCTGGTTCATCGTGCAGAGCGAGGCCAGCAGTGTGGGTACCCTTCATAAACATCAGCTTAACAACAACTCTGCTTCCTGTATTTAATTTCACACGAATTCTGACTCACCCATGTATTTTGCTGACTTACGCACAATGCCCAAAGAGTCAAATTTAAAATTCATATCTTTATATTTAACACCTTCATCGGCCTCAACTTGCCCATCTCTGTTAGCTCTTAAAGCCCCTTCTACCTCCAAAATCACCTCCAACCCAGGGGTCTTGTGCACCCTCTCTTCCATTCACCCAGCACTGGAGACTATGACTTTAGCTGCCTGGGCCCCACGTTCTTCAGTTCCCTTGCTAAAAGCCCTCTGTCTGTTCACCGTCCTTTCCACCTTTAAAATCATTCTTAAAATCTACCTCACTGACCAAGCTTCTGACCAGCCCTCCTATAACTCCTCCTCTGGATCAGTGTCCTTTTATAGTATGCCACCATGAACTGAATTAAGTTATTTTAAGATTTTGACAAGTTTTGATCACGTGAATAGGGAAATAATATTTTCTCGGGTTGGCAGAGGGAGATGAGGGTGATCAAATTAAGTTGTCATGAGGGCGAGGAGGAAGGTTCGGAGAAATGTTTCTATCCAGTGAATTCTCTGACCTTTGTCACAGAGATTAGTTGAGGCTGAGATCACGGTTTGTTTACATGAAAAGTGGAGAAATCTGTAAAACAAGGGAAGCTATAGAGTTATGGGAACAGAGAATAGGCAGTAGGATTTGTTTTGGAATAATTCTCCGAAAAGCTGGCACAGGCGCGATGGGCTGAATGGCTTCCTTTTGTGCCGTGAATTGTGAGAAGTCAATGGCGAGCCATCAACCAATAGATAGGTCACATATGATTGGTCCACGTGGTAGCCAATCTGAAGAATGTAACTATGAACAATGAGTTCAGATTTAATAGCTGTAGAAACGTCGCACACCAATCAGTTTACATAAAATGGAAAATAGGACAATCTTTTTTTAACTTTTTGTATCTTAGATGCAGGCATTCCATTCACACATTACAAAGTCAGGTGATCAGTGGCAATCGTCACCATTAACGGGCATATCCAGTCACTTCGCTAATATTCCTTTTGTTCGAGCTGTGTGGATGAGAATGGGTAATGTACAAACCTTAAATATTTCTGGTCTCCTCACTAGACCCATGAGGGACAGATAACCTCCATATGACCAACCATGAATTGCAATACGTTCCATGTCAACAAAGCTGTACTTGGCGGCCAAATACTGTAGTCCTTCTACCTGGTCTTCAATTTCTACCTGACCCTGCGTGAGAAATCCACTAATTAGAATGCTAAAACACTGTGTGTTTAATATAAAATTACACCACACCATACTGAGCACAAGCACAGTTTGTCAAATAGATATTCAGCTTAGACCAGACTTCAGAAATCCAATTGCACCTTTGGAAGCCCAAATTGTATTCCGATTGAAAACTGATAAAAGTGTGTAGAGCACATCTGTTTAAGAGGCACCGGGGTCTTCAGGTAAAGGGAGTGAGTTACTGAGTGACAAAAGTGCAAGAGAATGAGTGAGTGGGTGAGCTTGAGTGTGATCAAATATGAGATTTAGAGGGCAGCACGGTGGCCTAGTGGTTAGCACAACTGCCTCACGGCGCTGAGGTCCCAGGTTCGATCCCGGCTCTGGGTCACTGTCCGTGTGGAGTTTGCACATTCTCCCCGTGTCTGCGTGGGTTTCGCCCCCACAACCCAAAAATGTGCAGAGTAGGTGGATTGGCCACGCTAAATTGCCCCTTAGTTGGAAAAAATAATTGGGTAATCTAAATTTTAAAAAAAAACTTAAAAAAAAAAAAATGAGATTTAGTGAGAGTGATGAGTGTAAAGAGCAAATGTAAGAGATGAGTTACTGAGTGTGAGGAAGGGGAGTTGTGAATCAGTACGGGTGAATGACTGATTGAGAAGTCCAGTGGGAATATGTTTGAGAATAAAAGGGTGAGGGTGAGTGTGAGGGGGTTGAATTACTGAGGGAGTGACTGAGTGAGAGATCGTTTGAGTGAGCAAATGTGTTAGAATGAGAGCGTGTCAGTGAATGTGGAAGAATGCGGGAGTCAGTCAGTGATGCAGCTTCAACCTAGGTGCCCGTCTTGTCACCAAGGTGAGCCATGATCCCCTAGTTGTGGGCAAGGTAAAAGATGAAATTTAGTCCGTACAAACTGCACCACTTGACCACTCAAATATATAGGGTGCCTCGTGTCAACTAAAGCATGCAAAGCTAGTTTCTGAAATGGCATACGGTTCATGAATGAAAATAAGATTTGTGTTTCAAGATGTTTATAATCTTTTGTTGCCATTACTTTTATGCTCTCAATTGCTCACCGATTTCTAAAACTATCTTTACATTTCCTATTGCAGATGTGCCTTTTCATGACTGCACACATGTGGATCAGACACTGATAAGTATTTGTTATCACTGGCCACTAAAATGTCAGTGCCAAACCGAACCACTACACAAGGACCTCATGAGGCTAACGGCACCCTTGCTTCGAGGCCTCTGCTGGTGCTTGCTGACAGGGGGTATGCGAGGGCATCCCACCAATGGCTCGCCCTTTGACCAAGATGCTCAGCTTACCCTCACAGCTCTGTACCCAAGATCAAGAATTTAGCAAAGACCCCGTTACGTAGCAATCCAGTTGATATGCTCCTGTGTTACCCGTCAAGTTGTTCATTAAGCTATTCCAGGCTCATGTTAAAAGGACAAGCCAAAGGATAAGGCACCTACCATCTTGTATTTCAAGGCACCTTCAAATTTAAGGCCTCTGTGGCAGGATCCCCTGGAATCTATGACAACCACAACATAACCAAGTTCTGCCAGTGTGTTCAAGCGCAGGTACTTAACTCCCTTAAAGCGATTGTTTACTAACTGTACCTGTGGGGTAAAAAGAATAAGAGTTTTGTCTATTGCATCACATGTTTAACAACTTTAAACATTACTTTTACTTGGGATTAAGTAATAAGGCAAAACTATATTTATTTTCAATGTTATGGTATTAGTGAGTGCAGAAAAGATTCAGAAGGATAGTTCCAGGTTTGAGGAACTTCAGTTACACAGAAAGATTGGAGAAGCTGAGACTCGTTTCCGTGGGGAGAAGGTTGAGAGGAGATGTGATAGATATATTCAAAACCTTGAGGGAGAGTGTAGATAGGACAAAGCTGTTCCTACTGGTAGGTGCAGTGAGAACGCGAGGGCACAGATTCAGAGTAATTGGAAGAAGAAACAATCACAACATGAGGAATAGCCTTTTCATGAAGTCAATGCACTGCCCGAGAGTGTGGTGGAGGCAGATTCAATGAGGCATTCAAGCGGGAATTGAATCATCATCTGAAAAGAAAGAATGTACAGGGCTACAGGGAGTGTGTGTGTGTGTGTGCAGTGGTGGTGGAGTGGCATTAGGTGAATTGCTCCTTCACAGTTAGCACAGACATAATGGGATGAATGGCCTCATGTGCTGTAGCCATTCTGTTAAAGAAACTATAAGTAAAGGCTATAATTAAAGACTATAATTAGACGGCTTTTGCACCTGATCTGCCATTCACTGCTTGGTGATCTCAACGTCATCATGGTCCTGAGCAGGAACCATCACTTTCTCACACGGAAGGAGAGGGAATTAGCAAAAAGTCGTTCGTGGCTACTCTCTGATCTCTTCTCTGATCCTGCAGCCAACTGCTGTGCAGCTGAGGACCAGATGGTCCAGCTTTGGTGCGGAAATTTTTAGTAAATGCCGAAAGATTTATACGACCTGAAGAGAAGCCCTAGAGTGGACACTGCATGAGATTGACGGACCATTAAAAGCCAATAAAGATGCACTTTAAACAGTGACATTTGACCTCCAAGAAATATCCATCTGAAACCTTTTAAAGGGGGTTATTTCTAACTCATCTAATATACAAAGTGCACGATTGCTCTTAGATTGATTTAAAGAGACAGGAAGTGGCAAAACAAACACAAAAATAGTGAAAGGAATCACAGGAATAAAGACGTAAAACATTAAAGGAAGTAACTAATCAATAGGTAAGCAATTGGGATGGAAAATGTAGCACATGAGGGAGGGACTATCCTACAAATCTCAACAGGTAATGGACTAGTTCATTAACTCACTCAATAACCTAACAAACTGTCAAGTGAATTCCAACACAGGTCAAGTTGGCTAGACGATGGTTAGTGCATGGATCAGATTAACACCAACAGCACGGGGCTCCATCTGAGGTAGATACAGGGCCTACTTCCTCACCCTACCCACAGTAAATAAAAAAAATTCACATCACTTTACTGTGGCATGGTGAATAGTTGGAAAGGGCCTGCCCATGGGAAAGGAACTTGAGAAGAATTGAGAGGTATTACATCTTGGTAAGAAAAATAAAGGGGGTCACATATATTTCTTGGAAAATAACAATCACAGCAAAGGGGTCTGGAGGAACAACAAATAGACAATTGACTAAAGTAGTGAAGAAATGTAATAAAACCCTAAAGAAAGAAACCACGCACCGGAGCTTAACAGGTAGAATCGAACAGTCGCGATGTTACGCTACTTGTATCGAACCAAGGTTGGTTCACACTTTGAGCACTGTGTACAATTCTGGCCGCTCTAAGTATAAAAATGATATAGAGGCACTAGCGAGGGGGCAAAGAATATTCAAAAAAATGGAACCAGAAATGCAAGCTTCTATCTATCCAGAAAGAACAAACTGGCCACGTCTCTCGTCTCCAGAGACGGCTGACCTAAGCTTTAACATTCTGAAATTGGATAAGAGCAGACACACTTGCAGGAAAGAGCAAAATTGGAAGCTTTAAGCACAAGATCATCACCAAGAAGTCAAAAGGGGAATTCAGAGGAAACTGAATCCCAGCGGACAGCAGCCAAGCCCAATGATCCCAACAGAATTTAAAAAAAAAAATCATAAATTTAGAGTATCCAATTCATTTTTGTCCACTTAAGGGGCAATTTAGCGTGGCCAACCCACCTACCCTACACATCTTTGGGTTGGGGCGGTGAAACCCACGCAGACACGGAAAGTGCAAACTCCACACAGACAGTGACCCAGGGCTGGGATCGAACCCGGGTCCTCAGCGTCGTAGGCAGCAGTGCTAACCACTGTGACACCCAACAATCCCAACAGAATGATTGATTGATTGATTTATTGTCACATGTACCGAAGTACAATGAGAAATATTTTTCTGCGGCCAAGGGAAGTACACAGTACGCACATAGTAGACAAAAAGAATAATCAACAGAGTACATTGACAAATAGTACATCGACAAATAGTGATTGGTTACAGTGCGGAACAAGGGCCAAACAAAGCAAATATATGAGCCAGAGCAGCATAGGGTGTTGTGAATAGTGAAAATCCCAAAGACATCACAACAGGGAAACCAAACAGTGAATTACCCTTGAACACACATTCTGCCCCAGCAGAGGCAGAGCAGACCACCAGCTGCTTGCCTGGATGTTCAGGTGTTGTGGGTGTGGTGTTCGACATACAGAAAGGGTGGAGAAAAAGAAACACAAAATGGAGTTTAGGGGAAATGGAAATAACCCTACCTGCGGGCCCCCGTATGTGTAGAGCAGAGTAGGGTACTTTTTTCTAGGCTGTAGATTGTGTGGTTTGAACATCATTCCATACAACATATACCCGGACTTGCTGTGGAAACTGAACATCTCTGGAGGAATGTAATCTGGAGGGCAACCTGCAATACAACCAGGTTAAGAGCATAAGCTCGTAATGGAACCTATTTCAACAGCCAGGCTATGGGCTACTTATTCTGCATGACCAGAGAACCATTAGGTGAATTAGCCCCAAGTTACAGAGTCTGTCTCTGATGTATACATATCACTTTCCACACACCTCAGTGCCTCCTATCAGCATATCATTTATCTCTGTGACTCCCTCCTGTCTCTGCATGCCTCAGGGAGAACAAGAAGCAATCGCACAATGGAGGATTATCCATGAGTTTTTAAATAATAAGTCGTCTTACCTGGAGACTCTAACATTGTGGCCCAGAATTCTCTCTGTTTGTGAAGAGGGGCTTCTTCTGATCCAGTCAGTCGGAAGATGTGTACAGAGTCTGGATGCTCCTGGTTGCTGTACTTGCTGACAAACATATCAAAGTTCTACAAGCAAACAGAAGATGTAAATTGTAACTCTGTTCCACTGTAAACTCCTAAAGTAGTTCAGCAGTTCATTGTTCGGTTTCCCTTTTGTGATGTCTTTGGGATATTCACTATTCACAACGCCCTATGCTGCTCTAGCTCATGTATTTGCCTTGTTTGGCCCTTGTTCCGCACTGTAACCAATCACTATTTGTCGATGTACCATTTGTCAATGTACTCTGTCGATTATTCTTTTTGTCTACTATGTGCGTACTGTGTACTTCCCTTGGCCGCAGAAAAATATTTCTCATTGTACTTCGGTACATGTGACTCTTCCTCTCAGAGTGGTGCAGGCAAGGTCACTGAAGGCAGAGGTAGATATATCCTTGACTACCAAGGCAGTCAAAGGGTATAGGAGGCAGGCAGGAAAACTGAAGTTGAGGCCACAAGCAGGTTAGCCGGGACCTTATCAAACAGTGGAGAAGGCTCGAGGGGCTGGCTGACACACTCCTACTCCTAAATCAGAGGTTTGTCTGTGTCATTACTCCCCCCTGTGCACCAACAAACAAAGTGTGAACCAACCTTGGTTTGATACAAGTAGCGTAACATCTGTAGGTGTAACACTATATATCCTAAAACTGTCACTATGTCGACTTTCTTAACATTCTTCAAATGCATATCTCAACGAGAAGGGACATGGCAATAAACATTCTTGAGTTGGATCACGATATTAATTTTCTGAGGTAGATCCGAAGATGAACAAAAGTCTTACCTGGCTAACAAAACAGTTATGGGAGTAGCCTAACTGCGTCAGTCGTACAATCTCCATTGGACTTTCATAGCTCACGACATAGAGGTGGTGCTCCAAAGGTGTGTCCTTAGTACCTTGAAAATACACCAGGTGGGTAGCTTCATTGACCCATATCTGTCAAAAACACAGTTTGAGACAATGCCATCCCGGTCATATAGAACATGGAACATACAGTGCAGAAGGCCATTCGGCCCATCGAGTCTGCACCGACCCACTTAAGCCCTCACTTCCACCCTCACCCCGTAATCCAATAACCCCTCCGAACCTTTTTTTTGGTCACTAAGGGCAATTTATCATGGCCAATCCACCTAACCTGCACGTCTTTGGACTGTGGGAGGAAACCCAGAGGAAACCCACGCAGACACGGGGAGAACGTGCAGACTCCGCACAGACAGTGACCCAGCAGAGAATCGAACCTGGGACCCTGGCGCTGTGAAGCCACAGTGCTAATCACTTGTGCTACCGTGCTGTCCCAATCACTTGTGCTACCGTGCTGCCCTAATAATATAAACAATGTTTTACAATTATTAGCACAGCTTCGATATAAAGTGGATCCTTTTTGATACCAGCGCCAACCTGAGGTTTAAGTAACAAGAGTAGTGACAAGAGATAATAAACAGACACACATTCCAACAGAAAACCCTGCTTCACTCTGCTAAATACACGGCTCTGTTCTCTCCCACTCAGCCTGTTCTTCATTTGTGGGTTAAAACAGTGAGTGTTAGTGGACTGTTCAATTGCGGTACCCATAAGAGGAAAGCTGATCTCCTTCTTACCCAGGATTCACTTACATGCTCAGGCTAACCACCAAATGCACAAACACTGGAATATCCCCCCTCTCATGCCCAAGACGTCAAGTGTACCAGCTGTATTGCCAGCCTGCCTGACATCTCATTGAAAGACAGCATTGTTTGGTATCAGTGGCTCTTTTCTCCATCCATCTGATACACTGGTGCAGATAAACCCAGGACATTCAGTAAACAGCTGGAATGGACGCCCGTCTTCATGCCAGCATCCCCATTCTCCCCTTGTCTTTCACAGAATTGTTGCGATGCAAAAGGAAGCCATTCGGCCCATTGTGTCTGCACCAGCTCTTCAAATGGGCATTATGGTATCTCCATGTACCTCACGCCATTCCTTGACCAAAAAGAGAGGCAGCACTATTGCCAACGTTTTCTCAAAGCCACCAAGAGTCACACAACACCTACTCATTTTGCAGCATTCTGCTTCAACTCGATCTTTAAGAGGTTGCGGCCTTGCTCATTGGCATTCTACAAGACTGGCTGTCTGCCAGCTTTGAAAGTTTACAGTTACCCAATGCATAACCCCTCTTAGTTCAAAGATGATATTGTTGCCATAAAAGCTCAAAGTGATATCAAAATTGCCAGGATTTAAATTGCTTTCCAACATCTACGATCAAAGTGACTGCATTTCCTGAAGCACACGATCCACGTACCGTCGAACCATGTCTCCCGAGCACTTCCCATTCTCCACTGGTCAAAGGCAATCCTTCTTTAACTGGGCATTTGAAGTCATCTAGGAAAATGGCATGGGAATTAATCAGAAAGAAAAGAACAAAAATTGCATTTATATTGTACTCTTCACAGCCACCGAATGTCCCAAAGCGCTTTATAGCCAAGTGTTGTCACTATTGCAATGTAGGAAATGTGGCAGCAAATTTGCAAACAGCAAATTTCCAAAACCAGCGATACAACACTAACTAGAAAATCTGTTTACTCTGATGTTGGTTAATATTAGGAGAGGAAGACCACTGGGGTAACCTGCCCCACTCTTCTTCAAAATAGTGTCATGGGATCTTTTACATCCACCAGATGGGTTCTGGGTTTAATGTCTTGACCGAAAGAAGGGACATTGCACTGGAGTGCTAGCCGTGATTGTTACACCCAAGCCCTGGAGTCACAGAGGAGGCCATTCAGTCCATCAAGTCCATGCCAGCTCCCCGCAGAACAATCAAGTCTTGCTTTCCCATTCCATCTCTGAAAGTTTATTTCCTTCAAACCTGTATCCAATTTCCTTTTGAAACATTGATTGTTTTCACTGCCACCATGCTTGTGGGCAGTGAGTTCCGGGTCATTACCATTTACTGGTCATTACACATTCCCCTTGCATCTCTAGCCCAAAACCTTAAACCTATGTCTCCTGGCTTGGGCAGCACGGTGCTGCCTCACAGTGCCTGGGACCGGGTTTCATTCTGACTTTGGGTGACTGTGTGAAGTTTGCACGTTCTCCCAGTGTCTGCGTGGGTTTCCTCCAAGTGCTCCGGTTTTCTCCCAAAGTCCAAAGATTTGCAGGTTAGATAGATTGAACATGCTAAATTGCCCCTAAGTGTCCAAAATCTATGCAGGTTACGGGGATAGGGCACAGGAGTGGGCCTTGGTAGGGTTTGCATTTGGAGGGTTGGTGCAGACTCGATAGGCTGAATGGCCTCCATCCGCACTGTAGGGGTTCTATGATTCTAGTCCTTATACTATCCAGGTGGGAGCAGGTTTTCATTGTCTACCATGTCAAAACCTGTCATAACCTTGTGCACCTCTATCAAAACTTGGGGAGGCAGTGGTGTAATGGTATTGTCACTGGACTAGTAATCTCAGGAACCCAGGGTATTGCTTTGGCGACCCAGGTTCAATTCCCACCACGGCAGATGATGAAATCTGAATTCAATTTTTTTCCGAATCTGGAACTAAAAGTCTAATGGTCACCATGAAACCATTGTTGTGAAACCCCATCTGGCTCACAATGTCATTTAGTGAAGGAAACCTGGCCTAGATGTGACCCCAGGCCCACAGCCATGTGGCTGATTCTTAAATGCCCTTTGAAATGGCCTAGCACGCTACTCAATTAGGAATGGGCAATAAAGTCTGGTAACATCAGAATATTTAAACAAAGACTTAAATTACATTAAGACCTGGGGCGGGATTCTCTTGAAACTCCGCGCTGAAATCAAGGTCGGCGTGGGGGCGGAGAACGGGGAGTCAGGCCCGCGATCGGGGTCCGGAGAATCGCCGCCAGTCACGCGCGCGGTCGACGTGGCACGGTCGGGGGCCATTGAAAGAAGCAACACCACTACACAGAGGAAGGATACCAGTGACCCGCTATTGCGGAGTGCGCCAATTCGAGCCGCTTGCATGTCACTACCACTTTTTCGAGGGCCATTCGGGATGGGCAAAAAATACTGACCTTGCCAGTGATGTCATGAAATAATTTTTTTTTTAAAGCCATACTTTCAGCTGCCTAGTTCCCAAATTCTAGAATTCACTCCCTAAACATTTCCGCCATGCTACCTCTCCTTTCTCCTCACAACCTACCTCTTCAACCAAGGTTATGGTCACCTATCCTAATATCTCCTTTGTGGCTAATTCTGTTTGATATTGCTCCTCTGAAGTACCTTGGGATGTTTTACTATGGCAAAAGACCGATATAAAGTTGTTGCTGATGCAAGTGCACGGGAGCATTAACAGAGGGAGCGAGTGTTGCAATCACAATGGCTGGCAGGAATAGCAATCCTCCAGTCAGAATTTCATTTGTCAGCATTTACCTAGCAGCTTCAAAGTAGAGGATGAAACAAACCTCACTGGGACGCCGAGGACTAATTCATCTCAAAGAACAGTTCCAATCCAACAATTATAACATAACAATGTACAGGACCAGATAAAACTATTGAAGTCCACCTGACAAATGCTGAAATTTGAAAAGTAACGTAAACCTCTCTGCTTCTCATATGCCTCAATCTCTTTCTATACCAAATATTTATCCAGTTCCCTCTTGAATTTAAAATATATTTTCTAAACCTCCACTCCTGAATGCCACAAAAAAAAAACAGGGGAGCTTAAAAACATTACCTACAATATTCTCTGAATAATAAAAATTTGACCCGGTCAGATACTTGACCTTCAGTGAAATAAACAACACAATTCTTTAATTGCTGGCGCACTGATTCTTTTGCATTTTCTTTATCTGAAACTCAAATCAACTTTAAGAAAGGCTCATCTTTCCTTGAATGTCAGTACCTGGAGAGGGGTAGCTCCCACCAGAACGTTTATACTTGCACTGCTCCAAGACTGTTGTAATTTTGTAAAGGTGTCTAAAGCCAGTCTTACACTCAGAGGCAAAGATAAACTGAATCTCATCCGCCTTCACCTGAGGAAATATGTGAAGTATATCGTGCACCTGCAAAAGTAAAAAAGAGAGGTTTGCATTGATACAGAACATTTCATGACCACCGACCATCTCTTTATAGCCAATGAAGTACTTCAATGCTCATCACTGTGATAATGCTATCCAAATTAGTATTGTGAGTGATAGATTAATTGTAAGCCTGACTTTTTCACATTGTAGAAAATGGGTGATGGATAGTTCAAAATGAAACTTCTCCTTTGTCAGCTCTGGTTCAGCTGATAGCACCGTTGCCTTTGGATCACGGCAGTACGGTAGCACAGTGGTTAGCACTGTCGCTTCACAGCGCCAGGGTCCCAGGTTCGATTCCCGGCTTGGGCCACTGTTTGCGCGGAGTTTGTACGTTCTCCCCGTGTCTGCGTGCGTTTCCTCCGGGTGCTCCGGTTTATTCCCACAAGTCCCGAAAGACATGCTGTTAGGTGAATTGGACATTCTGAATTCTCCCTCCATGTACTCGAACAGGCATCGGAATGTGGCGACTCGGGGCTTTTCACGGTAACTTCATTGCAGTGTTAATGTAAGCCTACTTGTGACATTAAAGATTATTTTTAAAATGTATATATTAATGCGGGAAACGCAGCAGCCAATTTGTGCACAGCAAGCTCCCACAAACATTGATGTAATGACCAGATAATCTATTTTTTTTGTGGGGTTGATTTTTTTTTTAAATTTAGAGTACCCAGTTCATTTTTTCCAATTAAGGGGCAATTTAGCGCGGCCAATTCACCTAGCCTGCACATCTTTGGGTTGTGGGGGGTGAAAGCCACGCAAACACGGGGAGAATGTGCAAACTCCACACGGACAGTGACCCAGAGCCGGGATTGAACCTGGGACCTCAGCTGCAGGGCTAACCCACTGCGCCACTGTGGGGCTGATTAAGGGGTTACACCCCTGCTCTTCTTCAAAATAATGTCACGGAATCTTTTACCTCCACCTGAGAGGGCAGATAGGGGCTTGATTTAACGTCATATCTGAAAGATGGCACCGCCAACAGTGCAGGACGGAGGGAGTACTGCTTCGGCCTGAATTTTTGTCCTGTGGTCCTGGAGTGGGACTTGAACCCAGAACCTTGTGATCCAAAGGCAGCGGTGCTCCCAGCTGAGCCAGAACTGACAAAGCAGAAGTTTCATTTTGAACCACTCATCAACATTTTTCCACAATGTGAAAATGTCAGGCCTACAATTAATCTATTACTCACAATACTAATTCTGATAGCAGCTAGTTTATAAACTTACAGTGATGGATTCTACGTACGTTTATCCAAACATCTGTTGTTTCCTCATATATAATCAACGGCGTTACACAATCGGGCACAGATCCCACGAGTTGCTGATGTTCCACCAGATCCTCCACCACTGGGATAAACAAAGCAGGAGGAATCAGAACGATCTGGAGCCTTGTCTGGGGTCGATCCAACAGGACGGCCCATGCACTGAGAGAAAATCAGTATTTCATAAATTCAGATATGTTGGCAATATTTCTGTCTGCTCTTTTTATAAAGAAAACAAAGTTTTGTACAAGTGAAAAATATGCAAAAATAAAATGTTACGCTGAATAGAAAGGTTGAAAGGGGTGAGTTTTTTTAGAACTTGTAATTTTTGCATAAAAGTTAACATGCCTCAAACTGCCAGGTGAAAAGTTATCCTCATAATAATTAATTATGTGCACATGAGGCCTTATAGACATGGATCTACTGACTGAAGACATTCATCCAATAGTTTAGTACCAGGAGACAATGTTCAAAAATATATCTGCTGAATGCCTACTGCAGTTAATGACTATTTTAACATCCAGGTATGACATGAATAATGAGTACAATTTCAGCTGCTGGTATCAGAGGACATGGGCTTTATGGAGTTGCAAGAACTGGATATCTATCATCGGAAGTTGAGACAATCAGAACTCTAATAGGGCTGTTCCTTAAGACTTCTCATTTGTGCTTATAGCTGTGGACCGAAAAGCAGACAGACCCTGAGAGACATCGGTAACATACGCACTATTTTCCTTCTCGAGTCCATCCAACCCGTGCAATGTACTCCGTTCCACTAAAAATAACCTCAAATGGCTGGACCAATTCCTTGTCAACGACACTCGCAATCTGAAGAGGAGTAACACAGCACCATTGATATTGTCATTAGAAACTTAGCATACTTGAAATTTGGTGTTTATTACAGGCGCTCACCCTTCCATTAGCGTTTATTGTTACTTCGGACATCTTGAAAGTTATCTTTGGATTTAGAGTCCCTGCAATATTGAAAAAAAATTAATGAAGCATAAACAGTATGGGTAAATTCAGAATTCGATAATAATTAAAGTACAGAAGTATATCTTCTCCACCTAATTTATTAATTAATGTCAGAGTGAGAAAATGGTTAACAAAATAAATTAAATTTATATTAGATTGCTTTAATGAAATTATTCTGTCTCAATCTATTTGAACGCTGAACTTTTGTACTTAGATTAATACCAGTACTGTGGACGGCATGGTAGCACAGTGGTTAGCACTGTTGCTTCACAGCTGCAGGGTCCCAGGTTCACTGCCCGGCTTGGGACACTGTCTGTGCAGAGTCTGCACGTTCTTCCTGTGTCTGCGTGGGTTTCCTCCGGGTGCTCCGGTTTCCTCCCACAAGTTCCGAAAGACGTGCTGTTAGGTAATTTAGGCATTCTGAATTCTCTCTCAGTGTACCCGAACAGGCGCACTTGTGTGGCGACTGGGGGATTTTCACAGTAACTTTATTACAGTTTTAATGTAAGCCTACTTGTGACGATAACAAAGATTATCAACCCTTACCCAAAGTTTGATATTCACAACGTTTGTAGGTGACTAAGAGTGGCATCAACATGGCAAGTGTTTACACTATATTAGTATTGTTAATGAATAGTCATGAAACCCACATGTAGATAGGTGAGTGGACATATGGCTGTGACCTGCCTATGAGAAGCGGGTGTTAAGTTAAAGTACAAACACTTTATACCTGTACTGCATTCCTACTGTGAGGGGTCACAGTGGGAAATGTCTGTCCCTTTGAGTTTCAACAGAGAATGGATTGTATTTGTACTTACTTTGTACTGGAGTAACTCACTCTGAGAATTATAGGGGACAGTGTTTATGGCAGCAGTAACACAAATCAGTAGTGGTGGGGGTGGGGAGTGTTTCCCACTGCGGAGGCTGACAGGAAATCCCACGGTATCTTGCAGCCCATGTCATTAATTTTGCAGTTGGGGGTTCCCGACATCCTGCACGGCAGGACAGGATATGAGGTGTGTGCCCTGCCGTCATATCTGGGCACTATATTTAAAAGGCGCCCGGACAATTTCACTGTTGATACAAACTAGGGAGGTGTCTGGAAGGGATGGGGAAGGTCCAGCACCAATGTTCAGTGACGCCTCCCTGCGCATCCTCCTGGACCATGCAGCGGATTGGAGGAGGAGGCCAAGTCGGCAAACCAACCCTGCTGTAAGTACCCAGGACGTCCAGCACAGGTCAGCCATAAAATGCCGCAAAAGGACGAATGGCCTCATCCGTTCTGTTAGGCTAAGTAAAATCTCCAGCTGTGGCAGCAACCACAATGAGACTAATATATCAGGGTACATGGGCCTCAGTGCCAACAACACCGTGCCTCCGAGCCCCACTGCAACGCATCCACTCTGCGGTTCAGTGGCCACGGTGCCTCTTTCATCGTTTCATATAGAGAGATCACCTTCCAAACCCACGACCACTACCAGAAGGAGAAGAGCAGCAGATACCTGGGAACACCACCACTTGGAAGTTCCCGCCAAGTCACTCACCATCCTGTCTTGGAAATATATCGCCGTTCCTTCACTGTTGCTTGGTCAAGATCCTGGGATTCCCTCCCTAATAGTACTGTGGGTATACCTACACCTCAGGGATTGCAGTGGTTCAAGAAAGCAGCTCACCACCACCTTCTGAACTAGGGATGGTCAATAAATGGTGATCCACTCAGCGATGCCCACATCCCGTAAATACATTTTTTAAAATAAGAACTTAAATGAACACTAGCCCTCAATCAAAGCTGTTCAAAGGAGCACACTGGAATTGATAAAGGATGCGCCACTCCTGTGTTGAGTAATAATGTATTGACTGTGTACGGTTTGCATGAGAGAACCAAGGTGACCATTCTGGGGTTACTGAAGCGTATTAGATACTATCACACTGCCACATTCCCAGTTACCTCGATATTACACTCGTAAATAAACACATCAAACCACCACAAATTCTTTCAATGTTGAGCCATGTTCAAACCAAAGAGAACTTTAACGAAAAAAGGAATAGCTGCAGAGTTAATACCTTTCCACATCAAATACCACTGGCAACCTGCCAAAAGAGGGCATAAACCCAGAACAGAGTTAAGCCCATTGGCTAAAACAGAATGTGCAATATGGTGTTCCTTTTTAATGTCAGTGATCATCACATTTTTAAAATCTGTGAAGCCGCTTACGTTAATGAACAATGGTAACCCAAAATTGTACTGTCCAACTGCATTAAAAAACTTTTTTTATTTAATAAGACTGATTGTCAGTTCAAAGTGATATCAGAACGCATTCCAGTGTTGAAAAGGCAGAGCTATTCAGCTGAAGGCTCAATAAAGGCTTTGGGGAGAGAGATCAACAACGATGCAGAAAGGATTCAGCTGAAGGATACATAGCAGGGAGATTATTGGAGGGTTATGGGCGAATGATTTATTGAGGATATTAACACTGTCCACAATCTTGACACACTTGTTGATTCTGAGTGGAATTCCAATGCCTTATCCTTTCCATCAAAAAGACCACCTGCTTCCACCTCTGTTAAAGCAGCTGTCTTTCTCCCTGCCTCAGTTAATCATTGCTGAAATACTTCTCCCTCGCTTTCTCACCTCCAGGTTGCAATAGTGTAATACTCTCTTGGCCATCCACCAACCTACCCTCTCGTTTTTTTTTTGTCATGTGCAGCCTGCTCGTTTGTGTGTGTGGGCCCTTTAATTTCTTTTGGTCCAGCTGTGCAGGCATGGTAACGTGTAGGGGCTGGCTTGTGCACAGCCCGCGAGGGGGCATTTCACAGTAACTTCATTCAAGCCTACTTATGACAATAAGCGATTATTATTATTATGAGGGAACTTTAGGGTTGTTGCACAGCTTAGCAGGAACACTGCCATCTGCCAACCTAGATTTCAGCTCATCCAATGCTCAACTTCACCAATGCTCTGGGGCATTAAGCTCCATTCAGCTACAAACGAACCCTGTGCTCACTAACCTACTTTAGCTCCTGTCCCACAATGCCTCAAATTTAAAATTCTCATTTTAAAATCATAGAAAGTTTACGGCACAGAAAGAGGCCACTTGGCTCATCGTGTCAGCGCCAGCTGCAAAGCAAGTCGCCCAGCCAATCCCACTTTGCAGCATTTGGTCCATAGTTCCGCAAGTTACAGCACTTGAAGTGCATCGCCAAACACCTTTTAAATAAATTGATGGTTTCTATCTGTGCTATCCTTGCAGGCAGTGTTTTCCAGATCCCCACAGTTATTGACCTCTCTGCTGAAGTAAATAGGCCCTTCCCATCCACTCTATCCAGGCCCTTCACAATTTTGTACATCGCAATCAAATCTCCCCTTCCCCTCCTCTGTTCCAAGGAGAACAACCCCAACCTATTAAACCTTTCCTCATAGCTTCAACTTTCCAGTCCTTGCATCATACTCTGTAACCTCTCTAATGTAAATATTGCCTTTCTGTAATGAGGTATCTGAAAATGCACACAATACTCACGTTGAGACCTAACTAACATTTTATGTAGTTCCAACATAACCTCCCTGCTCTGATACTCCATGCCTTGGCTAATAAGTGAAAAGATTCCATATGCCTTCTTCACCATATCACCCAGTCCAGTCAACCCAAGGGATCCGTGAACATTCACTCCTCTACATTTCTCAGTATCCTCCCATCTACTGTGAAATCCTTTGCCTTGTTTGACCACCCTGAATATATCACCTCACACTTCTCCGGCTTAGATTCCGTTTGCCACTTTTCTTCCCACCTGACCAGTCCATGGTTCATGGACTTTTTCTTCATCTCTATAACCTTGGTCATCCCTAAATCCTGAGATCTCTGCGTTCCTCCAACTCTGGATTCTTGTTCATTCCAAAATTAATTTGTCACACCAATACGGCCTACATCTTCAGGGGCTTCAGCCACTTAGGCCCCATCCACCGGCGCTACTGCCCTAAGCCTCTCTGCCTTTCCGCTTCCTTCTTTAAGACCCTCCTTAAAAACCACATTTTTAGCTAAGCTTTGGTCACCAGTCCAGTACCTCCTCCTTTGACTCTGTATTGATTATGCTTCCACAAAGCACTTTGGGACATTCTCCTGTGTTAAAAGTGTTATATAATGCAAGTTGGTGTGTGGGAGATATAGCGACCAATATATCTGACGAACATACACGGCCTAGCAAATTTCACAAAGTGTGAAATAGGATCTCAGCAGATTGCAGATTATTTCCCCTGTTCTAACTGCACACTGTCTAAGTAACAGAAATATAATTGACAAACATTAAGGCAAAAAAAACAAATTTTTCTAACCCCTTTATGCACCATTCAAGTGTGAACTCACCTGAGCCTGCACTGCAAACGAGCTGATTATTACTGAGACATAAATACCAGTGCAGGTCAAGATAAATACAGAATTTATATTAGGACAATGCTTTTCAACTCTCTTTTATATTGGGAAATACCTTCCTTCATAGGCATAGTGTTTTTACAACTAATTAAGTCTTAAAAGGCACCCTCTCTTCAGGTACATCTTGCTGTCTCTTCTCTCTAAGTGAGTGCATTCTCAATCTGTCATAGGTGCTTTTCATTACCACCTGACTTGCTTTGCCCAGACCCCTGATGGTCCCTTGCCCCACATCAGTGCGACCATCCCATAGTTGAGACAAGTTTTTTTGTTGTGTTTTACTTAACTGTGGTTGACGCATAACTGTTCGATGGTGACTGCAATACTGCAGTCCTTATTCAGGCACGCACACCTAATTTTGGAGACATCAGAGAGATCACAAAATGCTGAACCAATGTAAACCATACAGAAAGAAAGGGATCCCTTACCTGTTCGTGGGTACCTATATGAATCACACCTTCGTGTTTCAAGCATGGGCGAAGTCACATGGATAATTTCCACATTTGACTCATCATTCTCTTCATAAAGTATCCTGAAAATCCTTCCTCCATCTGGAGCTGGAAAAGAATATTAATTTCAGCATCAATGGAACAACCGTTAATGTTAAACTGATTAAGTTGGGGTTTGTACATTATTTGGAAGGGTGTTTGGCAGAAAACTTAAAAGTTTAATTTTGATGTATTCATAGGTCAATTTATAAAGTTCCAGAAAACCTCAGTAGTACACAGGGCATTTCAAAGAGAGAGCCTGGATTCTAGTTCTTAGTTTGAAACTACATAAATCTGCCCATTCTCAATCTCATCCACAAGGCATAACAAATTAAATATCATCATTCTTATGTTCAATTTCCATTCAGTAACAATTTTTTAAAAATTTGTTCATGGGACGTGGGCATTGCTGGCTGTGCCAGCATTTATTGCCCATCCTTAATTGCCCTTGAGGGGGCAGTTAAGAGTCAACCACATTGCTGTGGGTCTAGAGCCACATGTAGGCCAGATGGGGCAAGGGCGGCAGATTTCATCCCTAGAGGACATTAGTGAGCCAGATGTTTTTTACAACAATTGTCAATGGTTTCATGATCATCGTTAGACATTTAATTCCAGATTTTTATTGAATTCAAATTTCACCGTCTGCAGTGTTGGGATTCGAACTCGGGTCCCCAGAGCATTACCCTGGGGTTCTGGTTTACTAGTCAGTGACAATACCACTATGCTACCATCGCCCCATAATCAAGTATTTGAATGTCATTGGCTAATTTTAGAATCTTGCCACGTTGTTACACAAAGAAACTAGAAAGCTGATCACCGTCAACTCAACATCAGCAGCCCAAAGAAATGATTCATGTTCAGAGAAAATTCACTATCGTGTACATGGTCAAACCCAGAGATCATTTTAATAGGAGCAACTGGACAAATCCATATGATTGACAATATAAGATGCAGACTGGCTGCCACCAAGTCTCCAAAATCTCCCATTATAGTCAAATGAGGTAGAAACGTGCTGCTTAAAAATCCCTCCATAGTTTGCTCCCTTACCCATCCTCTCCAGCCCTACAACCTGCTCTACGCTCCCTAAATTCTGGCCTTTTTGTACATCCCTGATTTTAATCACTCCACCACGAGGGGTCGTGCGTCAACTGCTTAGGATCGAATCTCTGAAATTCCCCTCCCCCTAAATCTCTCCTCTGCTCTACTTCTCTCTCCTTCTTGAAAGGCATCTCAAAAAGAGCACCCTACCCGAGGTCAATAACTCCACCCTATCCCCTCAACCCAGTAGCCCCACCCAACATTAAGGGCAATTTTGGACACTAAGGGCAATTTATCATGGCCAATCTACCTAACTTGCACATCTTTGGACTGTGGGAGGAAACCGGAGCACCCGGAGGAAACCCACGCACACACGGGGAGGATGTGCAGACTCCGCACAGACAGTGACCCAAGTCGGAATCAAACCTGGGAGCTGGAGCTGTGAAGCAATTGTGCTATCAACAATGCTACCGTGCTGCCCTTCAGAGTAATCCAGAGTAATGCTCCAGAGACCTGGGTTCAAACTCCACCATGTACAAATGGTGAATTGTGAATTCAATAAAAATCCAGAGTTAAAAGTCTAATGAAACCATTCCGATAAAAATCCATCTGGTTCACTCATGTCCTTATGGGGAGGAAATCTGTCGCCCTTACCTGGCCTGGCCCAAAAGTGACCCCAGACGTGCTTCACAGAAAGAGGAGCTCATTGAATCTGCACCAACCCTCCGAAAGAGCACATAAATCTCCCACCCCACCCAATTCCCTTAACCTAACCTGCACATCCCTAGACATTAAGGGGCAATTTAGCACGGCCAATCATCCTAACCTGCAAATTTGTGGACTGTGTGAGTAAGCTGGAGCACAGGGAGGAAACCCACGCAGACACAGAACATGCAAACTCCACAGTCATCCAAGTCCCTGGGGCTGTGAGGCAGCAGTGCCTCACTGTGCCACTCATGCCTAAATGCTCTCAGGAGTGGGCAGTGAATGCTGACCCAGCCAGTGATGACCACATTGCATAAACAAATAAAAAATAAAATGCAAGTTCTTGTTGTTTTAAGCAATTTGTTATATCCTAATTATTTATCAGTCCAGGATTCACCTTAAATTAAACACATAAGACGTTTAAATTGCACAAAACATTTCCTAATATATCTGTTTGAACCTTCAGCATCTCCATAAGTGATGACTGATCTCCATTACCTTATACTCTGCTCGACAGGCAGTATAAGAAGGATAATTGGTTGTGTAAGACATTGAAGATAAACCTGACCTAAAATTGGTTTTGTCTAACATCCCCTCATTTTCAAGTGGGTGTCACTGGATTGAAGACAGAAATGGGAACCAGACTAACTTTGTCCCCACCCTGCTCAGGGTCACTGGTCCCAAATCATACTCCCTTTCTTGTGAATTAAATCCAAAAATCTTTCTGCTCTTGAGTGGCTATGTACCATACTGGCTAGTGGAAAGCTAATTCCAATTCAGCCCCCCGAATGAGTGTACTTACTGCCTTCAGCTGCAGGACACCACCAATACCCTGTATACCGGTCAAACTCTTCCTGGAGTACAAAGCTGGAGATTCCTGCAGATTTGGGATCATCCTCTAAGTTGGGCAAACCTTATTGATAGAAGTTTGAGAAAGCAAATATCAGAGTACAGAAATAAAGAACACCTGCAAATTTGAAACAAAACTCAACAATATCACCCTGTCCTTTTTCTCTGCAGGCGTAAGCTTTTTCATAGCTTTTACGGTCAGTTACTAAGTGTTCTTCAAAGATCAATCCGTCTTCTATGTGGTAATATATTGTTTAAATCAATTTAGAGACCCAAATTAACCTCTTCATTCCTACCTTTACTCTGTCCCGGGGGCAAAACCCAGATCACCCAAGTTAAAAAAACAAATCATTTTGTTATGAATTTAGCTCACCCAGTTGTGAAACTCTGAATAAAGTTACCATTAAATTTACCCAATTCTTTTTTTTCCAATTAAGGGGCAATTTAGCACAGCCAAGCCACCTACCCTGCACATCTTTTGGGTTGCGGGGGCGAGACCCACGCAGGCAGGGGGAGAACGTGCAAACTCCATACAGACAGCGACCCGGGGCTGGGATGGATCCCGGGTCCTCGGCATCGTGAGGCAGTAGTGCTAACCACTGCACCACCCTGCCGCCCTTCTATGTGGTAATATAAAACTTACTTTTGTTAAACATAAAAAAATAATGGCTTTTTATTCCTGATTGAAAGTGTCTATTTTTGGCTTGAAGTTGGCTTATAGCTATTGTAGTTTTGACAAACTTTGGATGCGAAACACACTGGTTTCGTAAAGGCCACAAAGTAGCTTCCAGCAGATCAGAAGTGGTTCCTGCACAATCCTGACAATTTGTACTTCCTTCTGGGAATTCTGACACACGATTCTTTCCTTTGCTTTCCTTTCTTCTTTGTCCATGTTTCTCCTCTTCAGTTTATTCAGCATTATCTGTTAAGTTTTAATGATTAATACCAACATGAGCTACCTGTGCCTATCGACCCCCTCACCATCAAGCCCCACTTGGGTCATGACATTGAATCCCCGTTCAAATTCCTTCACTTCCTACTCTCCCTTTCTGACAGGCAATAGGAATATGAATGTGAAAAATTGGCTCGATTAATCGTAAATTTCCTGGGGGGTCATCAGATCTGTCTGTCCATCAACAGTTATTCTCGTTTTTTGCACCACATCAATTCGCTAATTGGATTGAGAAAAAGGTGATGGAGCTGATTCTTTAGTGAGGAAGTTAGGAAATATCAATATTTGCAGGAAATCCTCCGGACTAAAAATAACGAAAACCATTGATGCAAACGTAAGTTGTTGACAAAACTCATTCACAGGGAACGAGGGCTGTCTGTGTTGACTTGCTGCTGTTGGATGCCAAGGATTGGAGACAAAATCATAGGAAACCTCCCCTTGGTTGTCCCTGCAGTGCACTTACCTTCCTCTGTTCTTGATATCAGACTATTAGAGCACTTTCCATTTATCACGGAGGATAGAAGGCTATCATAGGCTGATTTCATTGGCTGATTTCATTGGCTATAAAGCGTGTTGGAAGCACCCCGAGGATGTGGCAGGAGCTACGTAAACACATGCTTTTTTTGCCAGACCAAATTCCATTTTTCACCGGAACGCTATCAGAACAGATCCCATACGTCACTGGTATTTAAAGGGCGACTGGAACAGATCTCATAACACTGTGGATACAGTAAGAAGTACAGGTTTAGAGTAATGTAGCAATTTTGTGGGACTCATCAGTACCTTTATGCGCAAAGGTTAGTCGTCTTTCTTCGCCCGTTTCAATGTTGGAAATCCACAAATCGTTGCTGTGGATGAATGAAATCCAAGATGAGTCAGCAGGGCAGATTTTGGGATCCATCCTGATGTTGGAACAGCTGGTTTTCACCGGCGAAGGGTTTAATGGTTCATTCTGAAAAATGAAACAGCTCAAGGTATTTACTCACATCTATTTATTGTTGTATCATCTCAAAACCTTACAATGATTTTGTTTCTGGACAGGCTGTTCAACTTGAGGATCACAGACAGCTTCCTCCTTACTGCAACGGATTGTTTTGTCCATTTCCTGATGGGAGGTCCCGGGAGGTTTCTCAGAGGCATTACAAAACAAATTTTGACACTGAGCCATAGAAGGAGACATTAGCCACAGACAACTAAAGCTTGGACAATGAGAAAGGCTTAAGTACCTCAAAGGGGGAAAGTGAGGTGGAGAGACGGAAAGGTTTAGGGAGGAATTCCAGAGTTTAGCGTCCAAGCAGCTGAAACCACAGCCACCAATAGCAGAACAATTCAAATCCGGTGTTCTGAAGAAGCCAGAATTGGAAGCACACAGATATATCAGACGGTTGTGGGGCTGGAGGTGGTTACAGAGACAGTAAGGAGTTTGAAATCAGTCTGGCAAACATTTGCTGCGCTCTCTCTATAGCTAGAATATTGATAGAAATCAGCTTTTCTGGTTAGCTAAGATGAGATAGATAAATAGTTTAATTGAGAAATCATTCAGAGTAACTAACTAGATCATATTAACCATGAGAGTGAGGAAAGTCGAATAGCTAGGAACTAATCAGATAAGACTCAGTAGATTAGGATTGTTTTCGTTGGAAAGACGGAGGTTGAGGGGGGACCTGATTGAGGTCTACAAAATTATGAGAGGTATGGACAGGGTGGACAGCAACAAACTTTTCCCAAGAGTGGGAGTGTCAGTTACAAGGGGTCATGATTTCAAGGTGAGAGGGGGAAAGTTTAAGGGAGATGTGCGTGGAAAGTTTTTTACGCAGAGGGTGGTGGGTGCCTGGAACGCTTTACCAGCGGAGGTGGTAGAGGCGGGCACGATAGCATCATTTAAGAAGCATCTAGACAGGTATTTGAATGGGCGGGAACAGAGGGAAGTAGACCTTGGAAAATAGGAGACAGGTTTAGATAAAGGATCTGGATCGGCGCAGGCTAGGAGGGCCGAAGGGCCTGTTCCTGTGCTGTAATTTTCTTTGTTCTTTGACTCTAAATTTTCACATTTTGCAAGTTGCTTGTGACTTGCCAGAGAATCCAAGGCCAGTGACGTCAACTGGCCCAAAAGACTCCATTGTATGCAGCTACTTTCCTGAGCCTGGGCAGTTCCGTTTCCATAGTGATACACTGTCAAAGGTCAAAATGCCGAGGGCAATGCAGGTGTCGATCAATCAGAAAATTGGCAAGCAATAGTATGACAAATTCATACCGACTTATTTAAATACATATCTCTCAAAAGAAATGACAGACACTTCGGTCGAATTGAGTGAATTAAAAATTAGTTAAAGCTAATCACAGCTGTAAAGAAGGCAAAACTTTACGATAATGATCTCCTTAAAAATCAATTGCCGGGATGGAAAAATCCATTCCAGAATCAATCTAACTTCTTTCTGAAACCTATGTCTTTGCTGCTTGCTTTTGCTAAATCCCCGTTTTTTATTTGTTTAAATCACTAAGTCATTTTTATACTGTGTATCATGATTTGAAGAATTACCACGATTTGTATTTTAAACTCAACCACTGTATTCACTAAAGACAATCAATCTGACCTAAGTTTGTATTGTAACCAAAGTTTACCTGTCGACACCAACGCTGACAATAAAGTTCAACAAAATTTTGTCAAAATGCACAGCCTGGAATCTCTGTTATTTGGTAACGAAGAAGGGATAACGCATATCCAGGGTTCCGAATAGACACAGAGATCCATCTAATATCCTTCCTCAGAAGACCAAAACTGCACACAATAATTCAGGTCTGGCCTCACCAAGGCTATGTATAAGACATCCTGGTTTCTGCACTCAAATCGAAGGTCAGCATACCATTTGCCTTGTAATGGAAGCCTGCTGCACCTGCATGCTTACCTTCAGTGACTGGTGTACAAGGTTACCCAGGTCTTGTTGCACATTATCCTCTCCTAATTTATGGCCATTTAATAGTCTGCCTTCTTGTTTTTGCTACCAAAGTGGATAACCTTGCATTTATCCAAATTATACTGCATCTGCCATTCATTTGCACACTCATTCAACTTGTCCAAATCACACAGGTTTCTGCATCCTCCTCACAGCTCACCCTCCCACCCAACTTGGTTTCAACTGCAAATTTGGAGATATTACACTTGGTTCCCACATTTAAATCATTAATATATATTGTGAATAGCTGGGGTCCTAGCACTGATCCCTGCGGGACCCCACTCGTCACTGCCTACCAATTTGAAAAAGACCCATTAATTCCTACTCTTTGTTCCCTGTCTGCCAACCAGTTTTCGATCCATCTCAATACACTACTCCCAATCCCACGTGCTTTTATTTTACATGCTAATATTTTTTGCGGGACTTGTAGAGACGGAAATAAACAATGGGACTCACAGTGAAACCCGTGTTACCACCATCCACCGTGAAGTAGATGTTGTTGCTCGCCTGGAACAGAAACATTCCACTTTCTTTGTGGAAATCATACGATGTAATTCCAATCGTTCCGATCCTCTTCCTTTCCCGCAACAGTTCTTCTTCACGACAGTAAATTCCATAGTCAGGAACGGACTGGGACATAAACACGAAAAGTCACTCAGCGTGCCCACAACTGGTGATCAGCAAAATGATTGCTACACAGTTTCCTTTACCTGAAAGTAATCCAGCAGAGGTTTCCAGGCGAGCAGCAGGACAGCGTCCTTGTTCACTGTATGGGGAATTTCGGAGTAGAACAATCTATTTTCCCGGTTTTCATTTGACATAGCTGGAACGGAATGACATATTACACATCAGCTCAATTCACAGTGACCATTGCCGAGCGGAACTCTTGAAATCAACAATTCAATGGACAATAAATTGGAGATTATCAGCCTTAGGGCAGCACAGTGGTTAGCACAGTTGTTTCACAGCTTCAGAGTCCCAGGTTCGATTCCCGACTTGGGTCACTGTCTGTGTGGAGTCTACACGTTCTCCCTGTGTCTGTGTAGGATTCCTCCGGGTACTCCGGTTTCATCCCACAGACCAAAGATGTGCAGGTTAGGTGGATTGGCTATGTTAAATTGTTCTTAGTGTTCAAAAATGGTGAGGTGGGGTTACAGGGATGGGGTGGAGGTGTGTGGATAGGGTGGAGGTGTGTGGATAGGGTGGAGGTGTGGGCTTGAGTGGGGTGTTCTTTCCAAGGGGCGGTGTAGACTCGATGGGCCGAATGGCCTCCTTCTGTACTGTAAATTCTCTGAAATTTTCAGCTTGTGAGTGTGCTCCTCAGTAGTAAATGCACAACACTTTAACACCCCTCCCATTAGAATATGTGCAATTAGGCACATATTAGGCATGCACAGCAAAACATTGGTTAGGCTGCAGCTGCATCCCTGGGAAAAAGTCATGGAAAAGGTGCAATGTAGACTGGCTAAGGGGAATGAATGTCAGGGATGAAAGGATACAGTTACGAAGAGAGAATTGAAAAACTAGTGTCCAAAAAAATGTTAAGTGGGGGTTACTGGGTTACGGAAGGGTAGATACGTGGGATTCAGTAGGGTGCTCTTTGTAAGGGCCGGTGCAGACTTGATGGGCTGAATGCCTCCTTCTGCATTATAAATTCTATGATTCTATGATGATTCTATGACTTGATGTGCTTGGGAGAAAAATGAATACTTCCATTCCCTCCACATGTCCACTCCTCCCATCGCCCACGAGCCCAGCCATCACCTTCACCCCCCTCTGAAACCTCATCCTCTTGTCCACCTATACCGCTAGCCCCACCCCTCCTCTCCCCAAGCCCTACTGTTGAACTCTGAATGGAAAACCTGACTCACCCAACCCTTCCTAAGACTCACCTGATCTTTCACCCTCAGGTGGGTTTCTTGCAGCATCTCCACTTCGGCTTTTAAACTCTTTAAATGTGTAAAAACCCTTGGACTCTTCACCAGTCCCCCTAGCACATTCCACATTACTATTACCTCTCACTTCCCTGCCCCGTCTATCGTCGTAACCATCGTAACCCCAGGCCCTGCACATCAGGCCTGACCCACCTGTCCCTTTGCTGCTATTGAAAACCTCCCCCCCCCCCCCCTCCCAGTATCCCATCCACTTCCTCTTGAAAACACCTCTCCCAGTATCGATCCCATTCCCCCACCTTTCACATCACCCAGGCCCATCGAAACCTGTTCGACCAGGTTCCAATGACTGCGGCCCCTCCCCCCACCACACTCCTGTTCACTAGCCAACCTTAGCTTGCTAGTTTGGAGGCATGTGCCCAGGACCCCCTCCTCCCAATTGCCTCCCCCATAATCCATTCCCTGAAAACAAAGACACTCAAACATAACCGGTGCACAATTTTGTTTAAGGCCAGGGTGGACAAAGAGGAGAGGTTGGAGCGGCAGAGGGTAATAGATGAGATGTTGGAGGTAGTTAGGAGTTATGCAGAAGATGGGGACCCAGCAAAGCTGGAAAAGAGGAAGGAACTACAGGCGAGCTTCGACCGACTGTCCACCAGGAAGGCGATGCGCCAACTGCGACGAGCAAGGGATGCAGTTTATGAACATGGAGATAAGGTATGTTAGCAGGTCAGCTCCGGAGGGAGGCAGCGGAAAGGGAAATTCTTCAGGTGAGTGATAGGGCAGGGAAGTTTGTAGTGGCTCTGGAGCTGATTAACAAGGTTTTTGAGGAGTTTTATGAGAGGAAAGTTTTATCAGAATGGAGGAGAGTTTGTGCAGGGGGTCGGGACTCAAAACACTAGCAACAGCGCCACTCCCGATAGCTTCGGGGAAATACTCAGGGAGTCCGGTAATAATAGCTTCATTGAAAATCTGGAGGCAGTTTCGCCAACACTTCAGGTTGGGGGCAGGGTCATGGGAAATGCCGATTCGGGGGAACCACAGATTTGAGCCAAGGAAGTGGGATGGAAGTTTTCGGAAATGGGAAGAGAAGGGGATTAAGACACTAAAAGATTTGTTTCTTAGGGGTCGGTTTGCAGGATTGAGGGAGCTGGAAGTGTAGTATGGGCTGGAGCAGGGAGAAATGTTTAGATACATGCAGGTTTGAGATTTTGCCAGGAAGGAGATACAGAGCTTCTCGGAGGAACCGGCCTCCACATTGCTGGAGGGGGTGCTGAAGACAAATGGACTGGAGAAGGGGTAGTGTCAGCGGGGTATGGAGCTGTTTTGGAAGAGAATAAGGCACCACTGGAAGGGATCAAAACAAAGTGGGAGGAAGAGTTGGGGGGGAGGAGGGCTGTGTATATTAAGGGTCACTATAGGTAATCCCTGATTCCTTTTTGGTCATTTGTTTGTGTAAACATGCGGGCTGATGTTTGGGGGTTGGTGGGAGGTCTGTTGCTGATTATTGTTGGTGGGTGTAAATTCGGGAGAAAATGTGAAAAAGGAGAATAAAAATATTTTTTTAAAAACATAACCGGTGCACAAAAAACATGCCCCAGGAAACCGCCATAGCCCCAAAAAGCCCAATGTTCCCGTACCCACTGTAGCCCATAACAGAGAGTACACTACCTGGCCCATCAACTACCCAAAAACTAAACCCCCAACTGTTCCCTCCACAAATGCAAAACAAACACACATCCTGAAACAAGAGATAAGGCTGTACACAACGATCAACCGTCCCTCCCTTCAGTCCGAAGCCAAACCCCAGTCCCATCTCCCACTTCTACCCCAGTCCTTCTGCCTTCACAAACACCTCCGCCATCGCAAAATGGAAGTCTTTCGAGTTATAGCTCATCCTCAGCTTCGCCGGGTAGACCACGCCGAACTTCACACTGTTGAATAGTGCCGCCTTCTACTGACCGAAGGCCACCCGCCTTATCGCCAACTCCAGTTAGGTCCTGGTAAATACGAATACCAACTCCTCCCCCACTTCACCTCACGCCAGGACCTTCTCCTTAACATGGAACTTGAGGAAACAAATTATAACTTCCCTTGGCGGCTGGTTTGCCTTCAGCTTGGGCCTGAGCGACTGATGAGCCTTGTCCAGCTCATACCGGAAGGGTTCTTCCCCTTCCCCCAATAACTCCACTAACATCTTTGCGAAGTACTCAGTCGGCCTTGGGCCTCCACCCCCTCAGGCAGGCCCATTTTCCTTAAATTCTGCCGCCTCGATCTATTCTCCAGGCCCTCCACCTTTGCTCTGAGTCCTTTGTTGGCCTCCACCACCTTCCGCAGCTCACCCATCGAGGTGAACTGGTCACTGTGTTGTGACAGAGCTTCCTCCACCCCCTTCATTTTCTCTGCTTGCTCCCGCACCTCGACCGACAACATCAACACAGCTGTCTTCACCGAAGCCATTGCCTCCTCCACCCACTCCTTCATCGCAGCCATCATCTCCTGTCGCATCACCTCCATGTGCATTACGAACTGCCTGTCAAATTCTTCAGCCATCACCTTGATCAGATCTCCACTGTGAGGGGCGCGGGCCCACCCAGCGATTCAGCCTCTGCCATCTTTCCTGCTGCCGGGCTGATCCATTCACTTTTGCTCACCCTCTTCTTCCCAGCTGCTTTTTTCTGGGTCTTAGACATTTCCCACCTTCCTTATGGCTTCCTGCACCAGTGTGTACAAAAACTGCCTCTGGAACAGAGCAGCAAACTCCAAAAACCAGAGCCTCAAGCAGGAGCTACCCAACATGCGACTTCTATCTACATGCCACCACCGGACGTCCCCCGTCTGCCACTTTTCGGAGATTGTCACAAATTCCCAGCAGGCTACTCCTCCACAAAACAGTCTGGACAAAAGTAAGTAAAAGCATTCTAATGCCTAAAAATGCAATTGTAACTGGCGGTTTCCACTCTGAAATCTGTCTAGGATACGGTAGATGTGGTCGGGAATAGGGTCGATTGATATGTTGGGAGGGTTTACCCCAAAATTTCTAGCAGGGTGACTATGAACTCACATTCTTGGAGTTGTTCCTTCACTAATACAACGACAAATATCAAAAAGCTAAATCTCTGTGCATCAATGAGTACCGTGTGCTTGTAAGTGTGAGACACGATTTGTACATTTATGGTAATTTTGGTGCATGCCTATTAATGTCCTTTTTATAATCTCTTGGATAATTTTTATATTTGAAACAAATGCACTTCTTCACTTTCTTCAATTTTATTTTGACCCCACCAAAACATTATTTTATTTAAGACTTGCAGTAACACACAATCAAACTTTGCCAGATACATCTGCCCTCTCAGGTGAACACCAAAGATTCCAGAACATTTTCTCACAGAACAGCAGCAGAGTTATCGCCATTATCCTTACCAATGGCAATCTCTCAAAAAGCATTAAGAGAACAATTGATCTGTTCATTATCACATTGCTATTTGTGGGATTGCGCTGTGCACAGATCACCAGCACCGGCCCTAGGGTTGCTGGCGCCCCGGGCAAGCTGAACTTCGGCGCCCTTCGGGCCGGGGGAGGGGGGGCTGGAGGAGGGGGGGGGGGGGGGGGGGGCGGGGGGGGGGGCGGCCAGTGTGAGCCTGAGGGGAGGAGGGAGGGAGGGAGGCCGGAGTGACCACCGGCGAGCCTGGAGCCATCCGCCATGTTTGTGAGGGGCGGCCTGAGGGAGGGCGGCCACCGCGCATGCGCTGGTTGGCACCGGCCCAACTGCGCATGCGCGGGACCCGAGACTTTTACGCGGCGCCCCTAGCACATGGCGCCCCGGGCGACTGCCCGAGTTGCCGGTACCTTGAGCCGGCCCTGCAGATCACCTCCCACTTTGTGAATATTACAACAGTGACTGCACTTGGGATAATCTCCCAGCTATGGTAGTGGAGTCGGACACTTTAGGAACTTTCAAGCGGTTATTGGATAGGCATATGGAGTGGACTAGAATGATTGGGAGTAGGTTGATTTGATCTTAGTTTCAGACTAGTCCGGCACAACATCGTGGGCCGAAGGGCTGGTACTGTGCTGCACAGTTCTATGTTCTAATAGTTAACTTAAATGTTCTTTATAAATAGGTTGACAATTTTGTTGCACATTCACGGAGGGAGGTTACACCACTCAATCCAGCTCTTACTCATCTTTTCTCTCCAATTGTTGCATCTGTTTTTCCTCTGTTACAACTTCAGTTTTGGTTTCCTAAAGCTGCACAGATCGCTCTTTAACTTTAATTTGACATATTTCACTGGCATCATTGCTTTTTCTCCTGAGCATGATGGAAGAATTCGGACGAGAAAACAGGCCCCACAAGAGCAGTGACTAAATGTGTACAAGCTTGCGTTCGAGAAAAAATTCCCATGCTGGAAAGGTGGTGGGAGGAGTGTTTTGACAATGAATGTGAACGAGAACTTCAGCAAAGGGGGGAGGGCGGGGTGATAGGAAAGGAAAGAAAAACAACCCTCGAGGTAGGCAAGGAGTGAGACAAACGGGATCTGATCCCTCAGGCTATTCCCATACGTATTAACACACTGCCAGTGAACTAAAGGTGCACAAGTGTCTCCCCAAGCTGTAATGGTTATCAAATAGTAACCCCCTGCGGTGTGCACGATGCTGACCTGGTTATAGAATGGCCTCTCTAAAGAGGAACAGTGTTTTCGTCCATGCATATATCTCAGTGAATATAGTGAATGTGTGAATATAGCATAAAGTCATAGAGGTTTGCAGCATGAAAACAGGCCCAACTTGTCCATGCCACCCAGTTTTTACCACTAAGCTAGTTCCAATTGCCCACATTTGGCCCATATCCCTCTATACCCATCTTACCCATATAACTGTCCAAATGCTTTTTAAAAGACAAAATTGTACCCACCTCTGCGACTGCCTCTGGCAGCTCGTTCCAGACACTCACCACCCTCTGAATGAAAAAAACTGCTCCTCTGGACCCTTTTGTATCTCTCCCCTCTCACCTTAAACCTATGCCCTCTCGTTTTAGACTCCCCTACCTTTGGGAAAAACACTTATCATTATTTCTTTGAGTGTGTATTAGTCAAGATACAATACTGATGTCTGAGTACATTAAAATGGAGTACTCGTGTCGACAACTTGTATGATATGCAAGAAATCCATCTTTGTGCACTATACATATTAAGTAAAGTCGCCATAGTCCCAAATGACCATCGGCTGCTTTCCCTTTTGAGGGTGAGAGTTGACTGGTGGCGATTTAACCTGAGGATCACTGCACCTCAGGTGAGGGGCAAGGCTGAGAAGGTGGGCCCTTCATGAATAACCTCAGCTGGTATAGGGATTAAACCCACGCAGTTGGCCTCACTCTGCATCACAAACCAGCTGTCCAGCCAACTGAGCTAACCCGATACATATCACCTGTCTGACTGTGTACAGAAACTACGTGCAGTACCTGCATGAATGCTATACAAAGTCAGATCTGATTACCGCTGGCTACATGAGGACAATTGCCAATGTATTTGATTCACCCCAAATAGATGGAACATCACAAAGTTTTGACATAAGGAGCAGTTAAACTAAAATGCACATCGTTTTTTTCTGTAGACCGAAGCTCATAACCCAACAGCCACAGGTATTTTGCAGAGGAACGCACTTAATTGTACAAAACCGTTCCATCTTTATTTTACACATTATCCCCTTCCACCATCCTCCACCAGAACGGTAATTACAAAGCAACCTCCTGCAAGGAGAGGATAAGGTCTCGAGCATGTGTTATTAATCTACTCCTGTCTCAAAGCGACTACTTACAGAGTGGCAATGCCGGATACTGGAGGGGCCAGTTTGGAGTAGCAGAAAAGAGAAATAACAGCTGATTGCTTGATCTGAGTTGGGTGAACTCAGTCAGGGGCGAAGGGTTATAATTAACCTGAGCAGTCTTGAGTAAGCGAGTGTCCCCATTGCTGATGGCTGTCTAATGACCCTTGTTGGAATTATGCTGCAGATGGAGCTCGATCAGCTTACTGTGATAAATTTGATACCTCAGGTCAAAATGGGCAGTGGGAGATAGAACATTGATTCCTCAATGAATAGGTGAGTAAATAAATAATACCAGCCTGTGTTCACAAAGAACAAGCATTTTCTGTATATAGTTTAGTGATCTAAAACTGGACAAGAATTCAATGCCACAAGCTGTGTAAAATGGCGAAAATTTTGCTTGTTAAAGTAGTCACATTATGGCACATGGAAGAAACAGTGATGACCTGATAGCTCTTAAAACAAAAGCTATGGTTGTTGCATGCATCACTTTTAACACTGGAACCACAAGCAAACAGAGGCATGCACATCTATATGTAACCTGATATGAACCAAAAATTACTAATGTGATTGCCAGTTCTGTAGAATAAGGTGTGAATTGTAACAGATTAAACTACAGGCCTGCTACGGGTGGGAGGGAGAGGCTGCTCACCTAGATAGTAGACCCTATCTGAATGAGGCCCTTCAGGATAATTTTTCTTTACAAAATAAAAATCATGAGGAGATTTTGCCATCATGTGCCCGTGCAGCTTCCTGCTGTCAGTGATTAACTTCCGTAAGCGACTCCAGGAGTACCTCTCCACATAATACGGCTCAGGTTCCTCTGACTCTTCAATGTCCTCGGCAGCACTTGCAGAGGCTGTTTCAAAGACCTCAATATTAGGTTGCTCAGTTTCCATTGCTGCAGCCATCACGTCTCCTAAAGGATGAAGATAGAGAATTAAGCGCAAACTGCAATGGTACAACAAAAGGAGAACATACCACAGCAATTGTAGCACAATGCGTTTGAAGGATGGCACACTATCCTTCTTCATGTCCATAACTCAAAGCAATCTGGCTCACAGGCTATAGTACCACACATTTCATTTTTTGAAAGAAGCTCTTTTGTTTGCAGATGGAAATATAATGGGTATATGCTTTTGTACATGAGCTGATCTGATGTAGAAATGCCGATGGAGTTTTCAGTATAAAGACACAGTGACTGATTGATTGGAGGACTGTTACACAACTGGAGGTCAGTCAGTCAAATAAAAAGAGGACCCACTGATTTGACACTTTGGTGCTGCTGGTGGCTGAAGATTTATACATCACTGCCTCAAGTCAGGTGTCAGCCCAGTCTCAATTGAGAGATCATGTCTCGGAGTTGTACAAAATGAGAGCTGTCAAAATGCTTTCAATTTTTGATTTTTCAACCTGACTGAAAACTGCAGAAAGCGAATACATTCATACAGATATAAAATATTCTGTTCCATAATTCGGCAGTTGCACATCTCAATCTGCTCCCTACATTATAAGAATAGTCACATTTCAAAAGTACTTCACTGGCTGTGAAGCATTTTGGGACAGTCTGAACTACATAAATTAGTTTGTTCCTTCTTTTACACATAGTAGTCTAATAAGTAAACGTGTTATGAGCTAAATTGGTGCAATCTGTTGTCCAGAAACAACACTGTCTACAGAAAACATGAATTGTCACTTCTTCGACAAAAACAAAATAGTGCAGATGCTGTCACTTTTCGTGAAGGTAACAGCCAGCCAGTAAGATCATGGACTGAATCCCGACAGTTCCTGCGATTATTTATTGAAAACATCAAGGAGGACACAGAAATAAGCGAAGAAAAATAAACCACAATTTTAAAGAAGTGTTTTTGTCCCTGCTTAATATCTCAAATTTCCAAAGGAAGCACGGTGGCACCGAGGTCCCAGGTTCAATCCCAGCTCTGGGTCACTCCCCGTGACTGCGTGGGTTTCGCCCCCACAACCCAAAAGTGTGCAGGGTAGGTGGATTGACTATGCTAAATTGGAAAAAATTAATTGGGTACTCTAATGACTCAAATTTCCAAACAGCCAAATCAAAACATTAAGCAGGCAGTAGCCCCTAATCATAATAATGTCATTTTTGATTTAGGATTTTAAAGAAAAAACAATCACAGAACTGCTACAGCGCAGGAGGCAGCCACTCGGCCCATCGTGTCAGAGTCTTCGAATGAGCATTCCCCCGGTGTTGTCCTCCTACCGTTCCCCCCCACCCCATAGATTGCTCCCAATTCCCCCGTCAACGCTTCTACAGAACCTGCCTCCACCACGCTCGTGGGCAGGGCTCTCCAAGCCTCGGTCGCCCGCCGGGCGAGAAACATTTTCTTAAATGTACATTGATTTACAAAACTGCATGCAGGTCAGTACTTTTCACTGTAACTCGGCACACGTGACGATACATCTAGATTGAATGTTTCTGGGGTGGGATCGGCAGGTATTCCGATATGGGGGTTGGGAATACGACAAAAATCTGAATTTCGATGAAGGTTCCTGAAGCCCTCCAAAGGTTTCAGCCGAGGAGCTAACCTGGAGATTGGAGCAAAACTGAATTTCACACTTGTTTGGCTCAAGAGAATTATTTTGGAAAATTCCAGATTTAGAACATTTCAACCAGCTGCTTTGTGAAGAAATCATGACAACAGCTGCAGGGCTTCAATGGTGAAGGAAGCACTGATTTTAGTCTGTAAATTATAAATGAATATGACCTTTTATTCAACCTTCCTGTGCCTTTTCCTGAAGTAAAAGGACAGTTTATAGGATTTTCTCACCCCGACTGGAACTCCCTCACTCTCTTCCGGGCCCCTTAGACACTTCCGCTTCCCACCACTTCCGCTGCCAACGATACATCTGGCCGAGGCAGGATGGACGCTCGGCAGCGGCTGCGCCTCCTCCCGGCGCTGCGCCCCCTGCGTCTGCAGTACCGCGCGCGCACCCTCCGCCCACAGCGCCACCTTCCGTCCAACGCTGCAGGCAGACAGCGACGATTAGCGCCACCTGCAGGGCCGCGGCGGCACATACAGCCCGCCCCAGCGCTGCAACCAAGGAGTTGTGTCTGGCAGGTCACTCAGAGAGCCTTGGGTTTTTACACAGGGAAATCATAGAAGGAGGCCATTCGGCCCATCGAGGCTGCACCTGCCCTTGGAAAAAGCACCCGACTTAAGCCCATGCCTCCACCCTATCCCGGGGGCGGCATGGTGGTTAGCACTGCTGCCTCACAGAGTCAGGGACCCGGGGTCAATTCCAACCTCGGATGACTGTGTGGATTTTGCACTTTCTCCCTGTGCCTCTGTGGGTTTCCTCCGGGTGCTCCGGTTCCCTCCCACAGTGCAGATTAGGTGGATTGGCCACTTTAGATTTCCCCTTAGTGTCCAAAGATGTGCAGGTTATATGGGGTTTCAAGGTTTCAGGGATAGGGGGGTGGAGTGGGACTAGGTTGCATGATCTTTATGATGGTCAGTGTAAACTCGACGGGCTGAATGGCATCCTGTAATGTAAGCATTCTATAGAGAGGAAAGGACACTACCACTGCACCACGAGACCTGTGATTATAGAACATTACAGTGCAGTACAGGCCCTTTGGCCCTCAATGTTGTGCCAACCTGTAAAACCACTCTATAGCCCATCTACACTATTTCCTTATCATCCATATGTTTATCCAATGAACATTTAAATGCCCTTAATGTTGGCGAGTCCACTACTGTTGCAGGCAGGGCATTCCACGCCCTTACTACTTTCTGAGTAAAGAACCTACCTCTGACATCTGTCCTATATCTATCTCCCCTCAATTTAAAGCTATGTCCCCTCATGCTAGCCATCACCATCCGAGGAAAAAGGCTCTCACTGTCCACCCTATCTAATCCTGTGATCATCTTGTGTGCCTCAATTAAGTCACCTCTTAAACTTCTTTCCTCTAACGAAAACAGCCTTAAGTCCCTCAGCCTTTCCTCATAAGATCTTCCCTCCATACCAGGCAACATCCTGGTAAATCTCCTCTGCACCCTTTCCAATGCTTCCACATTCTTCCTATAATGCAGCGATCAGAACTGAACCCAATACTCGAAATGCAGCTGCACCAGAGTTTTGTACAGCTGCAACATGACCTCATGGCTCCGAAACTCAATCCCTCTACCAATAAAAGCTAACACACCGGACGCCTTCTTAAAAACCCTATCAACCTGGGTGGCAACTTTCAGGAATCTATGGACATGGACACCGAGATCTCTCTGCTCATCCACACTACTAAGAATCTTACCATTAGCCCAGTACTCTGTATTCCTGTTACTCCTTCCAAAATGAATCAGCTCACACTTTTCTGCATTAAACTCCATTTGCCACCTCTCAGCCCAGCTCTGCAGCTTATCTATGCCCCTCTGTAACCTGCAACATCCTACCACACTGTCCACAACTCCACCAACTTTAGTGTCATCTGCAAAGTTACTCACCCATCCTTCTACGCCCTCCTCCAGGTCATTTACAAAAATGACGAACAGCAGTGGCCCCAAAACAGGTCTGGTTTCTGACTAAAGAATCATGTAGCTTTGCAAAGTTGCAGGTCTGCACTTTTAATGTAAGATCTGTTGTTTCACCGATTTCCTGCACACACATTCAAAACATATACCTTTCAACGGTCTCGTTAGTCTGAGTGTTACAATGATGATCAAATTGCTCTATTTACTTCTTATGGCTCTTTTTGTCCTCCGTGTCAAATTGACAAGAGTTAAACAATTCAATTGCGTGGGGACCCGCTACAGTTAAAAAAGTACCATTTTTCTTTCGTCCAAGGCACCTTCAAATCCAAATCTTGTAAGCCAGCCGGTACGTACAGCGTGAACTGCTGTCCAAAAATACACCAGTTTGCGTCTCCATTACCCGATGTGCGCAGGTAGTGTGGAGTCTTCAATCAAGCCTTCCATCTTTTATCTGCCACGAGGTACGTTATTTTCTTCACAGTCGGTCTTTGGATTTTTCGATATTCGCACATTTACTTTCTTCGCTGTTTTCTGTCCAATTGCCAGATCTAAATATTCCTTTCTTTCTGACACCCACGACCTGGTACCATGAGATGTTCTTTGTTTTGTTTAAATTAATATTTATAAGGTTGTAGTGTTGCTGCAAAAAACATGCAAACTTTGCACTAAATCAAAGTCAATTTATTTACACTACGGCTATAAATTGTGACTTCTTAAGAATGCCGAAAAAGCCAAGCATTTGATCAGATAACTACAATACACAGACCTACTGAAAAACACGACCGTCTCCAACCCTCCCTTCTAACTCACTCCAAGATCACGTGGACCACCGTGTTAGTTGTGAGGTGTGCTCTTATTCTATCTAGTGGTTGGATGCAATAATCTCACAAACTTCTCACAAACGTCTACAGATGTGCGATAGAGAGCATCCTATCCGGCTGCATCACAGCTTGCTATGGCAATTGATCGGTCCAAGATCGCAAGAAACTGCAGAGTGTGTTGCACTGCAGTAGTAATCCACTGACCCGCACTGTTGCAAGCAAGAGTTCAAATTTTCAACCTGGCAGCTGGGGAGTTTAGGTTTGGTTAATGAAATAAGCCTGGAGACAAATTTTTAATTGAGGTTTGAATTGCAGGAAGAGGCCATTCGGCCCCTCGAGCCTGCTTCACCATTCAATCAAAACATGGCTGATTTTCTACTGCAATGCTATTTTCCCACACCATCTCCATATTCTTAGGGTAGAATTTTAAGGATGGCAAGAAATGGACGCTCACCATCCTCAGAGTCAGCGCCTCCACGGTCTCCCCATGTCTGCGTGGGTTTCCTCCGGGTGCTCCTTTTTCCTCTCACAAGTCCCGAAAGACGTGCTGCTAGGTAATTTTGACATTCTGAATCTTCCCTCTGTGTACCCGAGCAGACTAGGGGCTTTTCACAGTAACTTTTCACAGTAACTTCATTGCAGTGTTAATGTAAGCCTACTTGCGACAATAAAGATTATTATTATTAATGTGCAGCTGTCGACTCTTGAACTCCCACTGCCATTTAACGCTTATTTGAGCGTTGATCGGCAGTGAGGGGGTTGGAAGGAAGTCTTGCCCATGAGATGGATGACAGCTCTTCAACCCAGCTACGCACAGTGCTGCACTGGCCAGAAGCGGTACTGCAAGGCTCCTTCTGGGACTAAGTCCTCGGACCTTCAGACAGGTAAGTTCCGGGGGGGCAGGAGGGTAGGCGACGCCTGGGGGAGTTGGGAGGACGGGCGAGCGTGGCATCAGGGGATTGGCTGGTGGGTGGGGGGGAGCTCCAAAGTCCTGGAGGGGAGGACGCCCCAACACTGTGGGGCCCCCCCCTCCCACTTCCTGCCCAAGATGGGGCAAAGTGTAAATGTCGCTTTCCCACCCGATCCGCCAGCCTAAAGAATGAGGCTGGATAGGAAAAGGCCTCATCAGTGGTCATTAAATGGCTACTTAAGAGTCTTGATAGATCTGTAAGCCTGTTGGCTCTGATGGCACTGTGTGAAGTTCATATCCAAGACATTTAAAACAGATGAGGAAAATTATTTTTCTTTCGGAGGGCTGTGAGTCTCAGGAACTCCCTTCCTCAAAAGGCGGTGGAAGCAGAGACTTTGAATATCTTTAAGGCAGAGCTGGATAGATTCTCGATAAGCCAAGAATTGAAAGGTTGTTGGGGACAGGTGGAAACGTGGAGTTGAGTTTACAATCAGATCAGCCACAATCTTATGGAATGGCAGAGCAGGTTTGAGGGGCCGAGTGGCCTACTCCTGCTCGTAATTCATATCCTAGTATGTACTTATAGATATACTCAGCCAAGTGTTCTATTGGTGAATGAGTGTAAATTCTTACATCGCAGTGATTTTAACAGTAGTTTATTGACTATGGCTGCAACAGTAGCTCTTTGATAATGTATGATTTGAGTGGTTGATTATTGGCTCCATAGAATTGCAACCAACTAGTGTGGGCAGTGGAGTACAGATTTTCTTTCTATAGTGGTCTTCACCATGGAATGTTAGTTACGTGGTATCAACATTTTAGCGGTTTCAGGGGCACAAGTGCTGTTGTATGTTACATGATGGACAGCTATCTCCAGGTCATGGTTCAGCGACTGCATAGGTGGCAAGATGACAAATTGCCGCCCTTAACAAAATCACAGTGTTCCGGTTTCCTCCCACAGTCCAAAGATGTGCAGGTTAGGTGGATTGGCCTCACTCAATCCACTAGGTGGAGCACAGCACACCGGGAGGGAAATCAGCTCATTGGAGTAAGAGCAGAGCCAATTGAATCCAATAGAAGTAGAACTGCTATTAGTTAAGAGCGAAATTGGCGCCAGCCATGGGTAGTCCTGTAAGTCCGATTATCTTGTGCACTCGATCAACTATTTGAGGAAACACAATGGAAAGTAACAGTTTGGAAAAAAGCAGGGAAATATGAAATGATCATAAAAACACATTACTTGCAAGAACTTGTTGTGCAAGAACTACAGCCAAACTATGCAGAATAAAATGAGAATGTCTGCCAATTTCCAACAGCTTTTTGGCTTTGTTTATTTCAAGTGTGGTAGATTGTAAACTCTAGTAACTCATGGGTACCGATATCTGTCTAGATCTTTCTTCCCCTCTCACCGTACCCCCTGTTTCAATCTTATCTCCTGCTGTGCATTCACTATAACCCCCCCCCCCCCCCCCGGACCTTCCCCCCCCACTGAGTCTGAAAGATCTCTCCTGAGCCATCGATCGAATAGACATTTTGCTCACTGGCCGGAATTTTCCGGCCGTTGGGATTCGCACGGCAGGCAGCGCACCCCTGCCCACGGGGTTACCCAGCAGTGTGGGGTGGCGTCAACAAGAAATCCCATTGACAAGAGAGATTCCCGCCGGCAGCAAAGGAAGCGCCGCCGAGAAACACGGGTCTGGGAGACGGGAGAATCCAGCCCCTGGGTTGAGCTTTTAGTTAAACAATTTCAGGCGGTGTTCCCCGCTGCCCAAGGGATGCGGGGGGGAGGGGGGGGGGGGGGGTTGAGTGGTGTTGCTGTTATGAAGGAAGGCCGTACAGGCTGGGCCTACGTCCATTGGAGTTTAGAAGAATGAGTCTGATTGAAACAATCCTGAGCGGATTGACAGGGTGAATGCTGAGAGGATGTTTCCCCTTCGTGGGAGAGTCCAGAACCAGGGAACACGGTTTAAAAATGGAACAATGAGGGGTCTCCCATTTGAGATGGGGACGAGAATTATTTTCTCTCAGAGGGTCAGAAACCTTTGGAACTCTCCTCGCCAGAGAGCAGTAGAGGCGGGGTCATTGAATAATCTTAAGGCAGAGGTAGATACATTCTTCACTAACAAGGAAGTCCAAGGTAATCGGGGGGGGGGGGGGGAATGTGGAGTTGAGGCCACAGTCAGATGAACCACGAACCAGACGGCACAGTAGCACAGTGGTTAGCACTGTTGCTTCTCAGCTCCAGGGTCCCAGGTTCAAAACCCGGCTTGGGTCACTGTCTGTGCGGAGTCTGTATGTTCTCCCCGTGTCTGCGTGGGTTCCCTCCGGGTGTTCCGGTTTCCTCCCACAGTCCAAAGATGTGCAGGTTAGGTGGATTGGCCATTCTAAATTGCCCGTGCTGTCTAAAAAAAAGGAGTTACGGGGCCGGTGCAGACTCGATGGGCCGAATGACCTCTTTCTGCACTGTAAATTCAATGATTCTGTGATCTGATTGAGTGCGAGGGGCCGAATAGCCTCCACCTGTTCCTAATTCTTCGGTTTTTCTGTTTTTGCCACATCATCGCTCCTTCTGGCCCTGCAGGGCTAACTATTTTTCTGTCATTTAATCTCTCCTGTTTTCCCTTTTCACCTGCCAAAACCCTGCTAAATTTTCCCAGTTCTGATGAAAGGTCACAGACCTGAAACATTAAATCTGCCTCTTCCTCCCGAGAGGTGCTGCCTGATCTGCCGAGTGTTTCAGCCCTTTCTGTCTTTACATCTTGTTGTTGTTGCAGACGTGTAAAATAAATGGCAGGTTTAGTGTCTCAGCGCGCACCATCCTGACTTGGGAATTTTGTGAGAGCCACGAGGAACCCCAGCACGCGTTTGCCGAGTCGAAAAGAAATAACTTTATTTACAAGTACATACATACAACAGCAGCAGTACCCCCACCACTGCTCTCTCTCCTCTAGCTGTTTCCACACTGGTCAGCTCCATTTATGCAGGTGACTCTGCTAATTATTTCTCCGCTCCCCTCATTGGGGGAGCTCACACTCACTAAGAATTGTGGGAGATTCAATAGCCCCCAGCCAATAGGAATCAGGCAGATTATAACAGGAATTTACCGCCATTTCCTTACTGTCGCTTGATCAAAATCCTCCCCAACAGCACCATGGGCATACCTACACCACGGGGACTGTAGCGATTCAAGATGGCCACCCACTAGCACCTTACCGCGGGCATTTAAGGATGGGCGATTAATGTTGGCCTAGCCAGCGACGCCCACATCACATAAATGGAATCTTTTCTTAAATGCGTGACACTGTAACCTCTCGCAGTCTGTAAATCTATTGTTGAGAGACGTCGCTTGACTGGAAATGTTTGGAGCAAATCCAAGCGTTCCCTTGACATCGGCAACATCGTTTTTAGTAAAGTACTTTTGGGAGAGGAAACATGGAAAATACAGTTTTTGGATAAGTGAAGCCGTTTTTATTGCTGCTTCATAATGTTATATCACTGTTCTATGGCACAGATGAATAGTTATACCAATGGTGTTTTCTGCTTCACACGCCTATCGGTTAGGCATTCTTCGAACGTCATTATTTCATCCAGAAAATTCTCAAATCCAGAAATGACTTGGTTCCAAATTTTTGGACTGGAGAGGTTGCAGCGTGGTGCAGAACAAAAGGGGGATATACGCCACCCCTGTTGCTCAGTATTGTTGCACTGTATCGCAGGTCAGTGCTGGCCTAGTCAAAGCCCTTTCTGACTTTGCCTCTCCAATGCCAGGATCTCATTGCTGGAATCAGTTGGAATTCAACCGATCCAATCGGCTAAATGCTTATTTAGCGCCTACAGTTCGCTGCTTCCGATCAAAATGAAACCTGATGCCACATTTGGATGGATGACCGAGCCTCAGGTCGCAGTCTACAGTTGCCAACTCTGGTTGGATGTGCGCCTGGGCATCGCGCCACTTAGCTTCACATTTCCAATCACCCTTGGTGATCAAAAGGTCATTTCCTCCCCCCCCCCCCAAATTTTGTTTTTGCAGTTAATAAATGGAAGTGTTTGAACAAAGCGTAACAATGCACATTTTTTTAGTGGCCCGTTAAATTCCAGTTAAGGACCATTAACTTTTTTGTTGTTGAAGCACAGATAATTAGAAATCCCAGTTACTCACTGAGATAATAAAGCCACAACATTCCATGGTTTTTAAACAAATCAATTATTTTACTATACGAGAGTCAACAAAGCAAACAGCTAATACAATCTATTTTATACTCTAAAATCCAGAATGAACCTGTGGTAAACATGAATTAACAGGCAAACTGGGGCTACTAACAAACAGCAGATACAACCGCAACAGAAGGGAATCTGTAAATTTTCTCAGCAGCCCAGCCAGACATCAGTGATCATTGTGAGTCGTACAAAATCCTTCAAACTCTGTCTTCCGCATGAGGACCCTCAGCTTCTCTCCTTTAGAGATCCGGCCACTGATTTCCCTTCAGCGGCAGCTCTGAGGCAGCCAGAGGACTTTCTAATTTCTTTGCCCTACAAATGAGTTGTCAGATAACAGGGCTGCAACTCAGAAAGCCCCAATTGCTGCTCACCTCTGACTGTTCAATCTCTTCACCCGAGACTGCGTCCCCATTGGGTTGGCCGGGCTGCACCCCTGTATCTAAGCACAGCTATCTAGGTGGGCAATTGTTTTTTGAAATGTAGAGTACCCAATTATTTTTTTCCAATTAAGGGGCAATTTAGCGTGGTCAATCCACCTACCCTGCACATCTTTTTGGGCTGTGTGGGTGCGACCCACGCAGACACGGGGAGAATGTGCAAACTCCACACGGACAGTGATCCGAGGCCAGGATCGAACCCGGGTTCTCAGCGCTGTGAGGCTGCAGTGCTAGCCACTGTGCCACCGTGCCGCCCAGGTGGGCAATAAACACTGGCCCAGCAGTGCTGCCAACATTCTAGGCAACCACAGCTCACCATGGGCCTCTCTGAGCCTCAGCAGCATGGCTCCATGGGGCTATCAACAGCCTCTTCAGCCTCACCAGGCTGACAACAACTTTCCAGCTTTCCTGAGCTGACCTTGCCCTCTAGCTGCACGAATCTAACAACTGCTCTTTTCAGCCTGTTACGTCAGAACTGACCTGTGTCCTTGTGAAATCTTAGAACAGAGGTCAGCCCCTGTTCTGAGGCAGGGTGTAATGTAGCAACACTTGGTACTTTCCGAACCTCAAATGTTGCAATATCCAGTTTCGGCCCACCGCAAATACCTACACACGCAATCCGAAAATATAGATTCCCTCACAACCTCAAGCCCCGAGTTGCGTACCCCAACATTTAATTGCTGAAGTCCCCAAAGCAAGCCTGAAGGGCTGCCAAGTTAGGCTGGCAGATGGTAAAATTGCTCCGCCAACTTGCTGTGCATTTTTGGGTGCAAGGTCCATTCCACTCCCCCCCCAAACCGGCCCGGAGCCATAAGACCATAAGACCATAAGACATAGGAGTGGAAGTAAGGCCATTCGGCCCATCGAGTCCACTCCACCATTCAATCATGGTTGATTTCAACTCCATTTACCCGCTCTCTCCCCATAGCCCTTAATTCCTCGAGAAATCAAGAATTTATCAATTTCTGTCTTAAAGACACTCAATGTCCCGGCCTCCACCGCCCTCTGTGGCAATGAATTCCACAGACCTACCACTCTCTGGCTGAAGAAATTTCTCCTCATCTCTGTTCTAAAGTGACTCCCTTTTATTCTAAGGCTGTGCCCCCGCGTCCTAGTCTCCCCTGCTAATGGAAACAACTTCCCTACGTCCATCCTATCCAAGCCATTCATTATCTTGTACGTTTCTATTAGATCTCCCCTCAACCTTCTAAACTCCAATGAATATAATCCCACGATCCTCAGACGTTCATCGTATGTTAGGCCTACCATTCCTGGGATCATCCGTGTGAATCTCCGCTGGACCCGCTCCAGTGCCAGTATGTCCTTCCTGAGGTATGGGGCCCAAAATTGCTCACAGTATTCTAAATGGGGCCTAACTAGTGCTTTATAAAGCCTCAGAAGTACATCCCTGCTTTTATATTCCAAGCCTCTTGAGATAAATGACAACATTACATTTGCTTTCTTAATTACGGACTCAACCTGCAAGTTTACCTTTAGAGAATCCTGGACTAGGACTCCCAAGTCCCTTTGCACTTTAGCATTATGAATTTTGTCACCGTTTAGAAAATAGTCCATGCCTCTATTCTTTTTTCCAAAGTGCAAGACCTCGCACTTGCCCACGTTGAATTTCATCAGCCACTTCTTGGACCATTCTCCTAAACTGTCTAAATCTTTCTGCAGCCTCCCCACCTCCTCAATACTACCTGCCCCTCCACCTATCTTTGTATCATCGGCAAACTTGGCCAGAATGCCCCCAGTCCCGTCATCTAGATCGTTAATATATAAAGAGAACAGCTGTGGCCCCAACACTGAACCCTGCGGGACACCACTTGTCACCGGTTGCCATTCCGAAAAAGAACCTTTTATCCCAACTCTCTGCCTTCTGTCTGACAGCCAATCGTCAATCCATGTTAGTACCTTGCCTCGAATACCATGGGCCCTTATTTTACTCAGCAGCCTCCCGTGAGGCACCTTGTCAAAGGCCTTTTGGAAGTCAAGATAGATAACATCCATTGGCTCTCCTTGGTCTAACCTATTTGTTATCTCTTCAAAGAACTCTAACAGGTTTGTCAGGCACGACCTCCCCTTACTAAATCCATGCTGACTTGTCCTAATCCGACCCTGCACTTCCAAGAATTTAGAAATCTCATCCTTAACGATGGATTCTAGAATTTTGCCAACAACCGAGGTTAGGCTAATTGGCCTATAATTTTCCATCTTTTTTCTTGTTCCCTTCTTGAACAGGGGGGTTACAACAGCGATTTTCCAATCCTCTGGGACTTTCCCTGATTCCAGTGACTTTTGAAAGATCATAACTAACGCCTCCACTATTTCTTCAGCTATCTCCTTTAGAACTCTAGGATGTAGCCCATCTGGGCCCGGAGATTTATCAATTTTCAGACCTTTTAGTTTCTCTAGCACCTTCTCCTTTGTGATGGCAACCATATTCAACTCTGCCCCCTGACTTTCCTGAATTGTTGGGATATTACTCATGTCTTCTACTGTGAAGACTGACGCAAAGTACTTATTAAGTTCCTCAGCTATTTCCTTGTCTCCCATCACTAGATTACCAGCGTCATTTTGGAGCGGCCCAATGTCTACTTTTGCCTCCCGTTTGTTTTTAATGTATTTAAAGAAACTTTTACTATCATTCCTAATGTTACTGGCTAGCCTACCTTCATATTTGATCCTCTCCTTCCTTATTTCTCTCTTTGTTATCCTCTGTTTGTTTTTGTAGCCTTCCCAATCTTCTGACTTCCCACTACTCTTTGCCACATTATAGGCTCTCTCTTTTGCCTTGATGCATTCCCTGACTTCCTTTGTCAGCCATGGCTGCCTAATCCTCCCTCTGATAACCTTTCTTTTCTTTGGGATAAACCTCTGTACTGTGTCCTCAATTACTCCCAGAAACTCCTGCCATTGCTGTTCTACTGTCTTTCCCACTAGGCTCTGCTTCCAGTCGATTTCGTCAGTTCCTCCCTCATGCGCCTGTAATTACCTTTATTTAACTGTAAAACCTTTACATCTGATTCTACCTTCTTTCTTTCAAATTGCAGACTGAATTCTACCATATTATGATCACTGCTTCCTAAGTGTTCCCTTACTTTAAGGTCTTTTATCAATTCTGGCTCATTACATAACACTAAGTCCAGAATAGCCTGTTCCCTCGTGGGCTCCATCACAAGCTGTTCCAAAAAGCCATCCTGTAAACATTCAATGAATTCCCTTTCTTTGGGTCCACTGGCAACATTATTTACCCAGTCCACCTGCATATTGAAGTCCCCCATGATCACTGTGACCTTGCCTTTCTGACATGCCCTTTCTATTTCGTGGTGCATTTTGTGCCCCTGGTCCTGACCACTGTCAGGAGGCCTGTACATAACTCCCATTATGGTTTTTTTGCCTTTGTGGTTCCTCAACTCTACCCACACAGACTCCACATCGTCTGACCCTATGTCGTTTAGTGCTATTGATTTAATTTCATTTCTAATTAACAAGGCAACCCCGCCCCCTCTACCCACCTCTCTGTCTTTTCGATAGGTTGTAAATCCCTGGATGTTTAACTGCCAGTCCTGAACCCCCTGCAACCACGTCTCTGTGATGCCTACCACATCATACCTGCCAGTCACAATCTGGGCCACAAGCTCATCTACCTTGTTCCGTACACTGCGGGCATTTAAATATAGCACCTTTAATTCCCTATTGACTGTCCCTTTTTGTTTTCTTAGCGTGGTGGACCTTGGTTTACTGAGCCTTTCCATACACTGTGTCATATTTTGTGAGATGGGGACTATCGTAACCTCTCCTGAGCTCTGTCTTTTCGTGATTTTTTGTAATCCTAAGCAGCTACGCTTCCCACTGATTCCTTCACCTCTTGGTTCCCTGACTTTCCCTTCCCCCCCAATCTCTAGTTTAAAGTCCTATTGACCACCCTATTTACTCTTTTCGCCAGAACACTGGTCCCAGCTCGGTTCAGGTGGAGACCATCCCAACGGTATAGGTCCCCCCTGTCCCAAAACTGATGCCAGTGTCCCATGAAAAGGAACCCCTCTTTCCCACACCACTCTTTCAGCCACGTGTTAACTTCCCTTATTCTTGCCTCCCTATGCCAATTTGCACGTGGCTCGGGCAGTAATCCGGAGACTATGACCCTTGAGGACCTGTTTTTTAATTTGAATCCTAACTCTTTATAATCTCTAAACAGGTCCTCTTTCCTAGACTTGCCTAAGTTGTTGGTACCGACATGGACCACAACAACTGGATCCTCCCCCTCCCTCTCCAATATCCTTTCAAGCCGGTCAGAGATGTCCCGCACCCTAGCACCGGGCAGGCAACATACCATGCGGGACCCTCGATCCTGCTCACAAAGGATACTATCTATCCCTCTGATAATAGAATCCCCTACAACTACAACTTGCCTATTTACTTCCTCCCCTTGAATGGCCTGCTGAACCATGGTGCCTTGGTCAGCTGACTCATCCTTCCTGCAGCCCTGTTCGCCATCCACACAGGGAGCAAGTGCCTCGTACCTGTTGGACAGGGTCAAGGGCTGAGGCTCCTGAGTTCCTGACTGCTGGTTCCCTTTACCTGCCTGACTTGCAGTCACACCCTGCTGTCCCTGGCCACTGGCAGGATTTAAACTATTTACTCTGACAGGTGTGACTGCCTCCTGAAACAAAGTGTCCAGGTAAGCCTCCCCCTCCCGGATGTGCCTCAGTGTGTGAAGCTCAGACTCCAGCTCATCAACTCTGAGCCGGAGTTCTTCGAGCAGCCAACACTTGCTGCAGATGTGGTCGCTGCAGCTCGCAATGGGATCTGCCAGCTCCCACATCAAGCAGCTTAAGCACATCACCTGACCAGCCATCTCTAATTAATTAATTTGTTTAATTTAAGTTTACGAGTTTTAAATTTGGGGCAGTTTGGTTACCAACCAATCAGATCACAGCTTCCCTCTGACGTCACTTTTGAAATAAAAAAAAGTGGAAAACAGGAAGTTACCGTTAGGTCTGTATACTCACCCAGAGACTGCTCCTCCTCCTCTGAACGGCTCCCGAAACTAGGCCTCGATCCCCGGGTTAAAGTGAGTTTTTATACTCACCCAGAGATTGCTCCTCCTCCTCTGAACGGCTCCCGAAACTAGGCCTCGATCCCCGGGTTAAAGTGAGTTTTTATACTCACCCAGAGACTGCTCCTCCTCCTCTGAACGGCTCCCGAAACTAGGCCTCGATCCCCGGGTTAAAGTGAGTTTTTATACTCACCCAGAGACTGCTCCTCCTCCTCTGAACGGCTCCCGAAACTAGGCCTCGATCCCCGGGTTAAAGTGAGTTTTTATACTCACCCAGAGACTGCTCCTCCTCCTCTGAACGGCTGAAACTAGGCCAACGGACAGAACTTTTTTTTTGGTTAGAGGAGGAGGATGGGTGGGAGACACTACGTAAGTAGTGTTTCGGGTAAAGCTGTCACTCGAGAACAGCCCCTTCACAAACCACCTTCAACTTACGCTGACTGCACTGCACGTATGCAAATGTCCCCGGAACAGCCAATCAGAAGCTCTGCTCTGCTGCCCTCTGCTGGATGCTTGACTTCCGTCGAACTCCTCGGGTCACTGATGCAGGTGCACCTTCAACTTACGCTGACCGCACTGCACGTATGCAAATGTCCCCGGAACAGCCAATCAGAAGCTCTGCTCTGCTGCCCTCTGCAGACTGATAATGTATGAGCGTTCCATTCTGCAGTGACACCAGATGGAAGGTGGAATGTGGGAGAATAGTTCAAAACTTGCTGCTGCAACTTTACAATGGTTGGCCCTCTCACTACTGATATAATCAAAAAAAAGGTTTTGAAGCAAGTTTTTAACTGCATTAAACAGTCCTGGTGTGCGAGTATCTCCTCAATGCTGCACTGTAATGAAATGAGATCAACGTGGAAATAATGACTCAGATAAATGGAAGGAACACCAGAAGGCTGAAAATGAGAAGGGATCCACTTAAAAATACAAAAATATCAACAGTTTAATCACTTATGCCAAAAATATATGCAATATCTCAACATGGTCGGCACTGGAATCCATCAGAAGAAATAATTTGTTTTAATGTGGTTTATTAAACACTTTCACCCATCTGTTGATGCTTCTGTGGAGGTTTTGACCCTTCGCTGTCAGCCACTATTTTACAGTAGCCGGAAAACACTGTCATAACTCTGGCAATGAATTATTTGTTGGCGAGACCGAGGGAGAATTGCTTATTGAGCAGAGCAGCAGAAAGATCTTGCGGTTGCTCCAAATTTCTGCCCATACCCCGCTGCACCGCTCCCTGCCCGTGGGTGGCCCTGCCTCTTACTTTTCAAATGAGATCAATTTTATGCTCTAATCCTTTTTAAGTCCCTTCATGCCTCATGTCTCCCTTTTGCTATAATCTCCTCCACCGCTATGTCAGTGGCTCCCACAATCCCCTTTCCCCCTCCCCACGCTTGCTATTAACTCCTTTGTAAATTCTCTTTATTGATTTCTGATAAACGAAAGGAGCAGGTAAACAATGTGCAATACGGTACGATAATGCATCCCCCCCCCCCCCATAAACAAACAAAAACTATCCCGAAAAAAACAGCAAAATTAACAGTCGGCAATAACTAACTCTTTACAGAAAGAGACAAATGGTTGCCATCTACAAAAACATTTCTCAGTGGATCTTCTGACGTACTGAATCTTCTCCAGAAAATGGAAAACGCATTACATCTTCCAACCAGGATGAAGTTTACAAATAAACACAACGCCAACAAACAAATAAGATAACCAAACCCCATCTCTAGTGAACCCCTCATCTGCCCTCCCAGAGCAGGTTTCACCGTCTCCAATTACAGGAACTCCATCAGGTCCCCCAGCCACACTGAGGCACAGGGGGTTGGGGATGTCTGCAAGCGATCAACGAGGTGAAGGCTAAGGAATCTTGCCCCGCTCCCGTCTGCAACTCTGGGAGGTCTGAAACCCCGAATATGGCCTCCAGAAGGTCCGGCTGCAAATTCACGTGTAGAACCTCAGACATGGTGTTGAAAGACGTCCCTCAAAATTTCTCCACCTTCGGGCAGAACATATGGACATGATTGGCTGAGCCCCTCACACACCACTCGCAGCCATCCTCCACCCCCTCAAACAACTGGCTGATCCTCGCCTTCGTTAGGTGCGCCCTGTCACCACTTTTAATTGAATCAACCCCAGCCTCGCGCACGAGGTCGAGGCATTGACCCTTCGCAGCACTTTGCACCGTAATCCATCCTCCAATACCACTCTTCCTCCTAATTGGCCTTAATCCCTTACATGGACACCTTCTCCATCTCCATGAGACCTGCGGGCTATCAATAAAACAAATGCAATGACATTTGCCTCAATCTCAATGGGCACCACAGTGGTTAGGACTGTTGCTTCACAGAGCCATGGTCCCAGGTTCGATTCCCGGCTTGGGTCACTGTGCAGAGTCTGCACGTTCTCCCCCGTGTCTGCGTGGGTTTCCTCCGGATGTGTGGTAGTCACCACGAGCAGTATTGCATGTATTACGATAAGGCACGTATAATAGAGATGCATGGGTAAATCCCTGCCTTCTGGCTCCGCCCAGTAGGCGGTGTATAAATGTGTGTGCCCGCCGGTGCTGCAGCCATTCTGGTTCCAGCTACAAGAGGCACAACATCTTTGCTCAATAAAGCCTCGATTATTCCATTACTCTCGTCTTTGTGGTAATTGATAGTGCATCAATTTATTGAGCAAAGATTTTTTTTAAACGATAGATCTCCGCATTGAGCTTGATCACCTGCAGCTGAGCCCTCAAGCAGCCAACGCTACGTCTGCCTTTGACCACTGGCTAGCCTGCTTCGAAAGCTACCTCCAAACATCCGCTGAGGAACCCTCGGACTCGCAGAAGCTCCAAGTCCTTTATTCATGGGTGAGCCCTGACATTTTCCTCTCATCCGGGATGCGCCCACTTACTCCGAAGCGATGGAGCTTCTGAAGGGACATTACGTTCGACCAGTCAATCGACTATATGCCAGGCACCTCCTGTCCACGAGACAGCAACTTCCCGGGGTGTCTCTGGATGATTTCTGGCATGTCCTGCACATCCTGGGTAGGAACTGTGACTGCCAGGCAATTTCAGCAGTCCAGCACACAGAACTTTTAATTCGAGACGTTTTTGTTAGGGGCATGAGGTCTGCGTACATCCGCCAGCGTCTACTGGAAGGGGGTACGCTTGATCTTGCGGGAACTAGGCAGCTCGCTGACTCGTTAGAAGTGGCCTCCCGTAAAGCCCAGTCGTACGCCCCTGACCTCGCGGCACCCTCATGGGCATCTTGGGCCTCACCAGCTGCCAACTCCAGCTCATCGCAAGCCTGCGCCGCACAGCAACCAGCCAACCCTGGGGGGGCCCAAGTGCTATTTTTGCGGGCACAGCAAACACCCCAGGCAGCGCTGCCCGGCACGGAGCGCAACCTGCAACAGATGTGGAAAGAAGGGACACTTTGTTTCTGTTTGCCAGGCCCGGTCGGTTGCCGCTGTTTCCAGGCCCGGTGTTCCTGTACCCCCCACGTGCAACCCAGGGGTGTCGCCATCTTCCTCATTGCCAGCCACGTGCGGCCCGTGGGCACCGCCATCTTCCTCATCGGCAGCCACGTGCGGCCCGTGGGCACCGCCATCTTCGGCGCCATTTTGGACAGCGCCTCAGGACCCCCGCTCCTCTGGCCGTTCATCGCCTTTCGCTACTTCCACCACCGCTGACCAGCCCGGGATCTCCCAGCATCTGCCGCAGCTCACCTCGATCACCCTGGATCAGTCCCGGCCCCACAACCTCACGACCGCAACAACGACGGTGAAAATCGATGGGCACGAGACAACCTGCCTTTTTGACTCCGGGAGCACAGAGAGCTTCATCTACCCCACTACGGTAAGGCGCTGCTCCCTCGCGGTACACCCCGTCACCCAGAAGATCTCCCTGGCCTCCGGATCCCATTCTGTGGAAATTCGGGGGTACTGCATCGCCACCCTCACCGTCCAAGGCGTAGAGTTTAGCAACTTCCGGCTCTACGTCCTCCCCCACCTCTGCGCTGCCCTGTTACTCGGCCTGGACTTCCAGTGTCACCTCCAAAGCTTAACCTTAAAATTTGGCGGAGCCCTACCCCCCACTCCCCTCATCGTTTGGGGCCTCACAACCCTGAAGGTTGATCCACCCTCCCTGTTTGAGAACCTCACCCCGGATTGCAAACCCGTCACCGCCAGGAGCAGACGGTACAGTGCCCAGGACAGGACCTTCATCAGGTCGGAGGTCCAACGGCTCAGACCATCAATCGGTACACGCAGCTCGACACATACCCTCTCCCACGCAAGTCTGACATGGTCAATCAGATTGCGCAATATCGGGTCTTTTCCACAGTGGACCTGAAGTCCGCCTACCACCAGCTCCCCGTCCACCCGGAGGACCGCCAATACACGGTTCCTTAGGGTTCCCATCGGCGTCACTAATGGGGTCTCGGTCTTCCAACGTGAGATAGACCGAATGGTGGACTGATACGGACTGCGGGCCACCTTCCCGTCCCTAGATAACATCATCATCTGCGACCACGATCAGCAGGACTACGACGCAAACCTACAAAAATTCCTCCAGACCGCCAGACCTCACGTACAATAAGGAGAAATGCGTGTTCCGCACCAACCGCTTAGCCATCCTTGGCTAAGTCATGTAAAATGGAGTCCTAGGGCCCAACCCCGACCGCACACACCCCCTCCTGGAACTCCCACTCACCCACTGCCCCATGGCCCTGAAACGATGCCTGGGGTTCTTCTCCTATTATGCCCAGTGGTAATGATGCGGACAAGGCCCGCCCACTCATTCAGTCCACAGTTTTTCCCCTGACGGCTGAGGCCCGCCAGGCCTTCAACCGCATCAAGGCAGACATCGCCAAGGCCACGATGCACGCGGTCAATGAGAACTCCCCTTTCAGGTCAAGAGCGATGCATCGGACGTATCTCTGGCCTCCACCCTCAACCAGACAGGCAGGCCTTCTTTTCCCTGCATGCCTCCGAAATTCAGAACTCCTCTGTCAAAAAGGAGGCCCAAGCCATTGTGGAAGCTATGAGGCATTGGAGGCATTACCTGGCTGGCAGGAGATTCATTCTCGTCACTGACAACAGTTGGTTGCCTTCATGTACAATAACACACACCGGGGCAAAATCAAAAACGATAGGATTTTGCGGTGGAGGATCGAGCTCTCCACCAATAATTAAGAGATTTTGTATCGCCCGGGGAAGCTCAAAGAGCCCCGTGATGCCCTATCCCGCGGTACATGTGCCAGCGTGCAAGTGGACCGACTCCAGGTTCTCCACTATGACCGCTAGGGGTCACCCGGTTCTTCCATTTCATCAAGGCCCGCAACCTGCCCTACTCCATTGAGGAGGTCAGGACCGTCACCAGAGACTGCCAGGTCTGCGCAGAATGCAAGTCTCACTTCTACCGGCCGAATCGAGCGCACCTGGTGAAGGCCTCCCGCCCCTTTGAGCGCCTCAGTGTGGACTTCAAAGGGCCCCTCCCCTCCACCGACCACAACACGTAATTCCTGAACGTGGTTGATTAGTACTCCCGGTTCCCTTTCGCCATCCCATGCCCCGATATGACTTCTGCCACAGTTATTAAAGCCCTGCACAGCATCTTCACTCTGTTCGGTTTCCCCCCCCTATGTCCACAGCGATCGGAGATCCTCTTTTATGAGCGATGAGTTGCATCAGTTCCTGCTCAGCAAGGGCATCGCCTCGAGCAGGACGACCAGCTACAACCCCCGGGGAAACGGGCAGGAGGAGAGGGAGAACGGGACGGTCTGGAAGGCCGTCCTACTGGCCCTGCAGTCTAAAAATCTCCCGGTCTCCTGCTGGCAGGAGGTCCTCCCCGACGCACTCCACTGCATCCGGTCGCTCCTCTGCACCACAGCGAACGAGACCCCTCACGAATGTGTGTTTGCCTTCACCAGGAAGTCCACCTCCAGGGTTTCGCTCCCAACATGGCTGACAGTTCCTGGACCCGTCCTCCTTCACAAGCATGTGCAGACCCATAAGTCGGACCCCTTGGTCGAAAGAGTCCACCTCCTACACGCGAACCCGCAGTACGCCTATGTGGCACACCCCGACGGGCGCCAGGACACAGTCTCCCTCCGGGACCTGACACCTGCTGGATCCCCACCCACGACCCACGACCAGACACCCCCCCCCCACCCCAGTTGCCACATTCACCCCTGCGCCACTCACCCTCCATCCAGCGAACCTCACCGCAGCCTCAGCCCCAGGAGGAACTGTCCTCCCACTGGTTCCACTCCAGGGTGACGAAGACGAGGACAACACGCTCCCGGAGTCACAGGTGACCAAGTCGGTGCCCACATCACCACCAGGACTGAGGCGATCACAGAAGAGGGTCAAGGCCCCTGACAGACTGAACTTGTAATGTTTTTCCACCACCCCGCCGGACTCTTTTTTTAACAGGGGGTGAATGTGGTAGTCACCACTAGCAGTATTACATGTATTACGGTAAGGCACGTATAATAGAGGTACATGGGTAAATCCCTGCCTGCTGGCTCCGCCCAGTAGGCGGTGTATAAATGTGTGTGCTCGCCGGTGCTGCAGCCATTCTGGTTCCAGCTACAGGAGGCACAACATCTTTGCTCAATAAAGCCTCGATTATTCATTACTCTCGCCTTTGTGGTAACTGATAGTGCATCAGAGTGCTACTGTTTCCTCCCACAAGTCCCGAAATACGTGCTTGTTAGGCGAATTGGACATTCTGAATTCTCAGTGTACCCGAACAGGCGCCGGAATGTGGGATTTTCACAGTAACTTCATTGCAGTGTTTATGTAAGCCTACTTATGACAATAATAAAGATTATTATTATCTTAGTGAAACTGACCAGTGCAGGTGAGACTCTAAATTAGACTACCGAAGGACAATGACTGGTCAATAACTGGAACTTTGGAAGGAGTGTTAAAGAAGGATGCCGGAGAACTGGCCAGCTTCAGACACAGCAGAACACGTGGATCTGGTCTGTAAGGGATAGTGAGCACCCGACACATTTGTTGCTTGTGTTGGAGAAAAACGTACTAACTCTGGCCTTGATAAAGTGAATTTTGTGCAGAGCTTTAAACTAAATTAAACTTAACCAAGCACAGGAGGATGTGGAGATGACCCTGAAAAGGGGCCTCCTCCCAACAGTCATCCATAATGTCGGGACGAAACGCCACTTCCTAATAATTTCTTACCTTATGGAGAGGGGAGGATACAGAGGCTCTCATGAGATCATATAACCTTGAAATAGAATCATTGCTGGTTTGAGGCAGTACCAAAATCCCTTCCAACAATGTATTGGAGGTAGTTGAGGAAAGGATGGACAGTGCAAGTCAACAAAACCATGGGCTTGAAAATAGCAGTAAAGACTAGATTCAGGTAAATTAAATTTGGCTGCAAGCTTGACGAAGCAGGCAAAGTTCTCATCTACAAACAGGTCAGTAAAGTATTTCTTCCGCCACAAGGCAAACTTTGGATCAAGTATGGAGAGAAAGAATAAGTGGTTATTAAAAATAGGACCTGTGGTGATATGCCTGGAAATAATAATACATGTACTCAGCAGTATTACCTCTCACCAGCAGGTGGCCATGTACTCAGCAGTGTGACCTCCCACCAGCAGGTGGCCATGTACTCAGCAGTGTGACCTCCCACCAGCAGGTGGCCATGTACTCAGCAGTGTGACCTCCCACCAGCAGATGGCCATGTACTCAGCAGTGTGACCTCCCACCAGCAGGTGGCCATGTACTCAGCAGTGTGACCTCCCACCAGCAGGTGGCCATGTACTCAGCAGTATTACCTCCCACCAGCAGGTGGCCATGTACTCAGCAGTATTACCTCTCCCCAGCAGGTGGCCATGTACTCAGCAGTGTGACCTCCCACCAGCAGGTGGCCATGTACTCAGCAGCGTGACCTCCCACCAGCAGATGGCCATGTACTCAGCAGCGTGACCTCCCACCAGCAGATGGCCATGTACTCAGCAGTGTGACCTCCCACCAGCAGGTGGCCATGTACTCAGCAGTGTGACCTCCCACCAGCAGGTGGCCATGTACTCAGCAGTATGACCTCCCACCAGCAGGTGGCCATGTACTCAGCAGTGTGACCTCCCACCAGCAGGTGGCCATGTACTCAGCAGTGTGACCTCCCACCAGCAGGTGGCCATGTACTCAGCAGTATTACTTCCCACCAGCAGGCGGCGTCAGACATTAGTCAGGTGACATCCGGCTACCAAGAGAAGGTTGTAAGGCATACATGAAGACAGTTGTACATCAGGGTAGTTCCAGGAGAGTGTAATGTAACTCTATGATAACTTGGTCTGTATCTGATCGTTACCTTACCACGTGTACATTAATAAGTCCTAGTTCTGGCTAGTTCTGTAGAATCATTGCAAGACACGATCACGGAACACAACAGGATCTAATGGCAAAAGAGTGGAAAGTTTACAATGTTGACAGAATTGTTTCCAAATTTTTCAAGTAGAAATCACAATGGGGTTTGATGTGTATTTAGAGGGGAGAAAGGTAGCAGGACACAAATTAAGGCGAGAAGAGAGGATGAGCAGCAGGAATGTGCTTCCTAAGACACCAGTTTAAACTTGGATCATGACACCTGTCATGAGAATGTCACTTTAAGAAATGGTAGTCTGCAGTGGTGTCAGAGTGTGGGTGGAGGGTCTGGAGAACCGTTCCAGAAGGCAAAATTTGCAGATCGTGGGGATGCCCAAAGGCGTCAAAAGGAGGGGAGGCCGGCACGTGTGTGGCCAAAATGCTGGAGAAGCTGATGGGGTCGACCGAGCGCACAGGGTGCTGATGAGGAGGCCGATGGCGGGTGAGCTGCCAGGGGTGATGGTGGCGCGGTTGCACCGCTTCTTGGACAAAGAGAAGATTCTTCAGCGGTCGAGGCGGACGAGGAAGTGCACTTGGGAGGGGACGGGAGGAGGGGTAACACACGGGAGGTGTTGGTTATCTATTATGTCGTACAATTTCACTTCTGCTCTTATTTGTTTTGTTTGTTTATAAAAATGCCTGAATAAAATATTTTTTTAAATCTTTATCGGGATGGAATTAGACTACAATGGTTCGGGGAGTCAGAAGGGCGAGGTTTCGATCGAAGGGTATGGTGGGCTCGGCCTAACTCCGGGGCATGAGGCAATGCATCATCCTCCACCACATTTTTGAATAATTCTGACGTAAGCTATGTTGGGGCTCGGACTTCAGTCCCTTCTGGCAGACCAACAATGCGGAGGATTTGTCGCCTTGACCGTTTTTCCAGGTCATCGACTTTGCCCCTCAACGACACGCTCTCGTTAATCGCTGCAGTCAGCCTGGACTCCAGCGTACTGATCCAGTTGCTGTGTTCCAAAAGGGCCTTCCCCATGTTGGTAAGTGTGCTGGCGAGGGAGTCGACAGCTAAAAGAATGGTGGCAAGGGGGGACGGAATAGGACACTGAGGGAGAATTCAAAATGTCCAATTCAACTGACAAGCACGTCTTCCGGGACTTGTGGGAGTAAACCGGAGCACCCGAGGGAAACCCATGCTGACACAGGGAGAATGTGCAGACTCCGCACAGACAGTGACCCAGCAGGGAAGCAAACCTGGCTGCTAACCCTGTGCTACTGTGCTGCCCTTAGGCTTTTGTGATCCCTCCTTAGATCAGTTGTTGATTTATTTCTTTAAATGTTTGGATTGCAGGGACACCTTGCTGTTTTAAATTAGCAGACCAGATTTTGAAAGGCAACTTCATATGTTTTTTCCAGGAAAGACATTATTACAATACAGAAAGGATAAAAGGAAGCCTTTCACTCCCTGGATTATGGTGTAATGTAATAGTTTTTTTTTAAATAAACATTTTATTGAGGTATTTATGGTTTTACAACAACAAAATAAACAATGTGCATGAATTTATAAACATAGTGCAAAAGCCGTCTTCCTCCCTTACAGGTCCCACCTTTACTAACCCCTACTCTAAACTAAGCTAACCCCCAAACCCCCCCCCCCCCCCCCCTTCTGCTGACGGTTAATTCTCCCCAAAGAAGTCGACGAACGGTTGCCACCTCTGGGTGAACCCTAACAGTGACCCTCTCAAGGTGAACTTGATTTTCTCCAAACAGAGAAAGCTAGCCATGTCCGATAGCCAGGTCTCCGACTTCGGGGGCTTTGAGTCCCTCCATGCTAATAGTATCCGTCTCCGGGCTACCAGGGAAGCAAAGTTCAGGACGGACCCCTTTTTCTCCTCCTGGATTCCCGGGTCTTCCGACACCCCAAAAATCGCCACCTCTGGACTCGGTGCCACCCCTGTTTTTAACACCGTGGACATGACATCCGCAAACCCCTGCCAGAATCCCCAAAGATTCGGGCGTGCCCAAAACATATGGACATGGTTCGCTGGTCCTCCCGCACACCTTGCGCACCTATCTTCTACCCCAAAGGACCGGCTCAACTGGGCCACTGTTATGTGAGCCCGATGATCGACCTGAAATTGTATCAGGCTGAGCCTGGCACATGTTGTGGACTCGTTGACTCTACTCAACGCATCCGCCAGAGACCATCCTCTATCTCTCCTCCTAACTCCTCTTCCCACTTCCGTTTCAACTCCTCGGTCTGCGTCTCCTCTGACCCCATGGGTTCCTTGTAAATGTCAGAAACCCTCCCTTCTCCCACCCACACTCTAGGAACTACTCTATCCTGTATTCCCCTTGATGGTAAGAGCGGGAAGGTTGAGACCTGCCTGCATGGGGATTCCTGCACCTGCAGGTACCTAAACTCGTTTCCCCTCGCCAATCCAAATTTCTCCTCCAGTTCCCTCAGGCTAGGAAAGCTCCCCTCCATAAACATATCCCCCATCCTCTCAATCCCTGATCTCTGCCATCTCCGGAACCCTCCATCCAGCCTTCCCGGGGCAAACCAGTGATTATTACAGATTGGAAAATCTCCCTCCGCTCCCACATGCCTCCTCCATTGCTCCCAGACCCTGAGGGCCGCCACCACCATGAGGCTGTTGGAGTACCGTGCCGGCAGGAACGGCAGAGGCGCCGTTACCAACGCCGCCAAACTGGTGACCTTGCATGATGCCGCCTCCACACGCTCCAATACCTACCCACCCCACACTTCCTGATTATGGCTATAATCGCCGCCCAATAATAATTAGTAAAGTTCGGCAGCGCCAGCCCGCCCTCTCCCGGCTCCGCTCAAGCATCCCCTTTTTTACTCGCGGGGTCTTGCCCGCCCATACAAAGCCAGTGATCACTTTGTTGAACCGTTTAAAGAAGGACCGTGGAATAAAGATGGGAAGACACTGAAACACAAACAGGAATCTCGGGAGAACCGTCATTTCACTGTCTGCACCTTCCCAGCCAGTGACAACGAAACGCGTCCCACCTCCGAAAATCTTCCTTCATTTGGTCTACTAATCGTGCCAAATTTAACTTGTGCAGCCATCCCCATTCCCATGCCACCTGGATGCCTAGGTATCGAAAGCTTCCCCCTACCACTCTACACGGCATTTCCCCCAATCGCCTCTCCTGTCCCCTTGCCTAGACCGCAAACATCTCATTTTCCCCCATATTTAGTTTATACCCCGAAAACCGGCCAAATTCCCCCAGAAACCTCATAATTTCTTCCATCCCTTGTGTGTCCGAAACATACAGGAGCATGTTGTCTGTGTAAAGCGAGACTCTGTGTTCCATTCCCCCCCCGGACCAGCCCCTTCCAGCCCCTTGAAGCTCTCAGCACAATTGCCAGCGGCTCTATGGCTAACACGAACAGCAGTGGGGAGAGGGGGCATCCCTGTCTCATCCCCCAATGCAGCCTGAAATAGTCCGATGTTGACCTGTTTGTCCGTACGCTCGCCACAGGTGCCTGATACAGCAACCTGACCCAGTCAATAAAGCCCTGCCCAAATCCGAACCATCCCAGTACCTCCGACATATATTCCCATTCCACCCGATCAAGAGCCTTCTCTGCGTCCATTGCGACCATTACCTGCACCTCTCTACCTTCCAGGGGCATCATGATCACATTTAACAACCTTCTTACGTTGGCAGCCAACTGCCTACCCTTAACAAATCCCGTCTGGTCCTCTCCAATCACTTCCGGAACACTGTCTTCAATCCTCGAGGACAAGATTTTGGCCAGCAGTTTGGCATCCACATTTAGTAGGGATATCGGCCTGTAAGACCCGCATAGCTCCGGATCCTTGTCCTGATTCAGGATCAATCAGACCGTGGCCTGTGACATCGTTGGGGGAAGCACCCCATGTTCCCTTGCCTCATTGAATGTCCTCATCAACAGCGGCCCCAATATCCCAGAGAACTTTTTACAGAACTCCACTGGGTATCCGTCTGGCACCGGGGCTTTACCCGCCTGCATGGCCTTCAGCCCCTCTGCTATTTCTTCCAACCCGATTGAGGCCCCCAGCCCTTCTACCAACCGTTGGGAAATTCAGCGCCCCTAAAAAGTGCCTCATCCCCTCAGGCCTAGCTGGGGGTTCCAACTCACACAGCCTACTGTAAATCTCCTTGAACGCCTTATTAACCCCTGCTGAATCTCCGACCAGGTTCCCGTCCCCGTCCTTTACTTTCCCAATCTCCCTGGCTGCCTCCCTCTTTCTAAGCTGCTGTGCAAGCATTCTGCTGGCCTTCTCTCCATATTCATAAATCGCCCCCCTCGCCTTCCTCAGCTGCTCCACCGCCCTTCCTGTTGTTAACAAGCCAAACTCCGCCTGTAGCCTCCGCCGTTCCCTTAAAAGCCCTGACTCTGGGGTCTCCACATACCTCCTGTCAACCTGCAATATCTCCTTTATCAGTTGGTCCATTTCTGCTCTGTCTGCCTTCTCCCTATGGGCCCGTATCGAGATCAGCTCCCCTCTAACCACCGCCTTCAATGCCTCCCAGACCACTGCTGCTGAAACTTCACCCGTGTCATTGACTTCCAGGTAGTTCTGAATACATTTCCTCAGCCGCCCGCACATCTCTTCATCAGCTAAAAGTCCCACATCCAGCCTCCAGTGCGGGCATTGGCCATCCTCCTTGCTCACCTGTAGGTCAACCCAGTGCGGGGCATGATCTGAGATTGTGATCGCCGAGTACCCCGTGTCCACTACCCCCGTCAGTAAAGCCCTGTTCAAAATAATAAAATTCAATCAGGGAGTACACATGTGAGTAGAAGGAGAGCTCCTTCACTCTCTGCTGCCCAAACCCACCCCCCCCCCCCAGCCCCCATTTGCTCCATGAACCCCTTTAGCTCCTTCACCATTGCAGGCATCCTGCCCGTCCTTGAGCTCGACTGGTCTAACCCAGGGTCGATAACTGTGTTAAACTCCCCTCCCATGACTAACTTATGCGAATCCAGGTCCGGGATCTTCCTCAACATACTCTTTATAAACTCCACATCATCCCAATTTGGCGCATACACATTCACTAGCACCACCGGCAACCCCTCCAGCTTCTCACTGACCACAATGTACCGGCCTCCCACATCCGCAACCATTCTTCCCGCCTCAAATACCACTCGCTTATTCATCAGGATCGCGACCCCTCTAGTCTTCGTGTGAAAAACCTGTCTGACCCATCCCTTCCTTAATCTAATCTGATCAGTTACTCTAAGGTGCGTCTCCTGTATCGTTACCACGTCCTCCTTCAGTCTCCTCAAATACGCGAACACGCATGGCCTCTTAACCCTCTTATTCCATGTGATCAGCCTAGTTGGGGGGCTCATCGCCCCCCCTTCACCGATCAGCCATCACCTTTCTTGGACCAGTCTCCAGCGCCCGCCCCACGCATCTGCCGGCCCGCCTCCAGGCAGCCACCGCTCCCGACCTCCTTTCAGTCCCACAGCAAATGTCCCTCTCCCATCATCAGAACATTCCCCCCCCCCCAGTATCAGCACTATGTAAACCAACCCCTTCAACAAGCATAACATCTGCTCACCCCCCACTGCACTTCCATGAGCTTGCCTGCCCAGCTAGCTTGGTGTTCCCCGCCCCGGGCACCAGACATTCTCTCACCTATTGTTCCCTCCCTCCCGCCCGGATACACATATGCAAAAGAAAAACAATTCCAACACAATTGCCCGAAAAAAACACGAAAACCAAAGAAAAGATCAAATGGAAGATCCAACATCTAACAAACACACCTCCATCCCCCAGCAGTGCAAATGAAAACTTTAACTCACTCATCTGTGCAACAGGCCCCAAATCAATACAGAAGACATTACAAATAACGTCCAAAAAACAAGAAACCTTTTTAACATGAGCGCTGCAGCAAAGTTCTGTTCTCCAATTACAACTCCGTGTCTGCCTGGCCCACCGTAAGATACGCTCCTTGTCCAAGTACCTGTGGATTCTCACCACCATTGCCCTTGGGGGGTCCCCCACTCGCGGCTTCCTGTTCATCTATTTCTCCCTTTGCAAGCACTTCTGCCCCGTCTCTCCATGCACCGATGTAGGAATCCACTCCACAATGGACTGCAGACTCAGTCCGCAGCCGCCTCGTGAGTATCGTGAATGACAGGACCATGAGTGGTCCACACCGCTGGGAATTCGGCCAGTCGGGGGCTGGTACGAGTACGCCCCTTTTCGTGGGGGGGGGGGGGGGGGCGGGGGAGAGAATCACTGAACCGCCGCCGGTCCTGATTTCATGCGGGAAACTGGAATCTCCGCCCTATCGCCAAACGCGATTTCGGTGGGGTGCGAAGAATTCAGCCCAAGGTGCTGACACGATGGGCTGAAGGGCCTCTTTCCGTGCTGTAAAACTTCTATGACTCTAAGGAGGCTGTGACAGAGGAATCAGCAAATTGTGGCGAAAAGTGCGAGCAGAACTCTTTGGATTACTAGGGGTACCTTGAGATGTTGTACCATCGTACTATAATTAAACTCAGCAGCCAGCTTTGAAAACCTCCTGTAGTGTTTTAACTGCATTTCAATTTGGTATCCGGCTTTATCTTAAGCAAAAATGCAGCCACCTGCCACTTACCTGAGAGGGAAGTTCCGATTAACTATTACGTTACATCACTTCCGGTGGCGGCTATGAAGGAGTAGGTCGCACATTTGGTGGCTCCCGCTTGGGCTGGACCTTTGGACCTTTTCCCCCAATTTTTTATTGGACTTTTCTATGACAGCTTCCTGCTAGCCCCCTGCAAGACGATGAATCTGTGGCCTTTTGACGCCAGTTTTACTGAAACGGAGAATCCAGCCCCTTCTTTTCTCTAATCTCATTTTCCAGCTCTTGATGATAATAATCTTTATTGTTACAAGACGGCTTACATTAACACTGCAATGAAGTTACTGTGAAAAGTCTCTAATTGCCACATTCCGGCGCCTGTTCGGGCACACGGAGGGAGAATTCAGAATGCCCAAATTACCTGACAGCACGTCTTTCAGGACTTGTGGGAGGAAACCCACGCAGACATGGGGAAACCGTGCAGACTCCTGACAGACGGTGACCCAAGCCGGGAATCAAACCTGGGACCCTGAAGCTGTAAAGCAGCAGTGCTAACCACTATGCTACCGTGCTGCTTCCATAGGCTTATATGCTTTGGCGACCATCAATTCACGCGAAACAGAGAGTAGATGTAAACTGTGGCTTTAATCGACTAGAACGGTGCCTGCCTGCGACTGCTCTGCTACTGAGAGCCGCCTGCAGGGCTGCTGCCCTTTATACCTCCCCTCAAGGGGCGGAGCCAGGGGCAGAGCCCACAAGGGCACCAACATGATACATTCCATGTAATATCGTACAATGGTCCATAGATGGAGCCCACATGGGCAACAGCGTGATACAGTGGCCTACATGGTGAATGGTTAATACAATACTTTCACCACAGGCATTTCAATAGCCCATCTAAATACTTCTTAACTGATGTGAGGGTTCGCACCTCTACCATCCTTCCAGGAGGTAAGTTCCAGATTCCCACCATCCTCTGGGCGAAAAGGTTTTCCTTAAATCCCCTCTAAACCTCCTGCTTCTTACCGTAAATCTATTCCCCTTGGTTATTGACCCCCTCCTCTTGGGAGAAAGATTCCTTCCTGTCCACCCTATCTCTGCCCCTCATAATGTCAATACACCTCAACCAAGCCCCCTCAAAACAATCCCAGCCTGTCCATTCTCTCTTGATAGCAGAAAGGCTCCAGCCCAGGCAACATCCTGGTGAATCGCCTCTGCACCCTCTCCAGCAGAATCACACCCTTTCTATAGTGTGGCGATGAGAACTGCACACAGTGCTCTAGCTGTAGCCGAACCAGCATTTTATAGAACTCCACCACAAACTCCCAGCTCCTATATTCCTTCTTTTTGTTCACCATGAGGGATCCATTTCTCCAAGCTCTGTGTATAACAAAATCGTAAACCCGTTTAGAAATAATGTTTATAATTTTGCTACTCACAATACACAGAAGGAATCTGTCCACAACCAACCCCCCACATCCTCCCCAATTCTTTCTCTGAACTCTCAGGCCACAATCTGCCTGGATGGATGGTTAAAGTAAAGTGCAAGGACTGTAAAGAGTGAACTGTACAATATGTCATAACATTGAGGGCATTCACCTCTGTAAAGTAATTACTTTGAGCAGGATTGCCAAACATGTGTCAATGTCAGCTCATTTTTTATTTGGCATTGTAAACCATCAACTTAGAATCAGCAGCATTAAACCATATCATTCTGCTCTTCAATGGATGGTGGGATCTCTATCAAGGCTACAATGGTAAAACGATTGCAATCAGTTCTGTTAATAGCTCAATGATTAGATAAACCAACATAACTTAATCCTTTATTTTATCAATTGAAACATGATTCCTCCTAATTTGAAAACTTCTAATAGATTGAATTGAATAGTTAACAGGAAGTCAACATGTGTCATCACCTGTGATCGATGGTGGTCTTATCGCATTCATGGACAGCATGGTAGCACAAGTGGATAGCACTGTGGCTTCACAGCGCCAGGGTCCCAAGTTTGATTCCCCGCTGGGTCACTGTCTGTGCGGAGTCTGCAAGTTCTCCCCGTGCCTGCGTGGGTTTCCTCCGGGTGCTCTGGTTTCCTCCCACAGTCCAAAGACGTGCAGGTTAGGTGGATTGGTCATGATAAATTGCCCTTAGTGACCAAAAAGGTTAGGAGGGGTTATTGGGTTACAGGGTGGAAGTGAGGGATTAAGTGGGTCGGTGCAGACTCGATGGGCCGAATGGCCTCCTTCTGCACTGTATGTTCTGTGTGCTTTGAAGTAATGGAATTTTGTCTCCCATTTGAATGATTTGTTTATTTTTTTTTAGAAATATTTTTATTGAAGGCTTTTGCATATGTACATACAAGTATCAGATAACCCAACAGTCCACAGCATCAAAGAACACAGGCCCACCACCCCCCTGATACCAACCCCCCAACTGTCCCCCTCCCCTGCTGACATCTCAATTAACCTTGTAGAAGTCAAACCTTGAAGAAGTCGATGAATGGTTTCCAGCTGTGGGTGAGCCCCTTCGCCACTCCACTCCCCCCCCCCCTCCCCCGCAAGGCAGACTTGTGCAGGAATTCTGCCAGTTCGCTAACCCATACCCCCCGCCTCTGGTGGCCCCGATTCCCACCAGCTCAGCAAATTCCGTCTATGGGCTTTCAGGGAGGAAAAGGCCATGACATCGTTCTCTCTTCCCCACTTGGATACTCGGATCCTCCGTACCCCAAATATCGTCACCTCCGGACTTGGGGCCACCTCTACCCCCAGCATCTCGGACATGACATCCGAGAACCTCTGCCAGAATCCCCTCAACATTTGGACACATCCAGAACATGTGGATGTGATTCGTAGAACCCCCGCACATCACCCACGCCTATCCACCACCCCGGCAAAGAATCGGCACATCCTCACCACCGTCATGTGGGGCCTTCGCAACACCTTAAATTGGAGGGGGCTTAACCTCGCACACGACGAGGATGTGTTTACCCACCGCAGGGCTTCCTTCCATGTCCCGGCCCTGGCCTCCCCCCACCCCCCACTCCCCTGACACACTTCTCCTCTCATTTGCGCTTGATCTCTTCCACTGGAGCACTCTTCCTCTCCATCAACTCTCCATAAATGTCCGACACTCTCCCTTCCCCAACATCACCCTTGGACAATAGCTTATCTTGCAGCACCAGACGCTGCAAAGTCCTCAAAGCCCCCGGGTCCTCACAAAGTCCCTCACCTGCAGGTATCTGATGCTATTCCTCTTAGGCCACTTATACATTTCCTCCAGCAGTTCCAGACCTGCAAACTTGTCCCATACAAACAAGTCCCTGAAATACTTCACCCCCATCAACCACCACCCGTGGAACCTCACTTCCAGCTCCGCCAGCATAAACCTGTGATTATCCCATACCGGCACCCATAGCAACATAGCAACCCATAGCAACATGCCCCCCCAACCCATAGTGTTCCAAATTTGCAGCACTTAGACCATCACCGGCCTCACAGAATACCGAACCAGCGAAAATGGAAGGGCCGCCAACAACAGTGTCCTCAAACCCATCCCCCTACACGACGCTGCCTCCATCTGCCCCCAAACCAATCCCTCCTCCACTACCCATTTCCTCGCCATTGCTATATTCGCCGCCCAATAATAGTTCAGCAAACTTGGCAACGCCAGCCCCTCCCCCCCCGCTCCAAAATCACCCTCCTCACCCACGAGATCTTCCCCGCCCACACAAGCTCCAAAATTATCCCGTTCACCTTCCTAAAAAAAAAAGACTTGGGAATAAAGAATCTGAGGTTCTGGAACACGAACAGGAATGTGGGCAGCACCGTCATTATAACCATCTGCACGCGCCCAGCCTGTGACAGCGGCAACACATCCCACCTCTTAAAATCCACCCTCAATCCCACTAGTCGTACCAAGTTCAATTTATGCAGCTGCGCCCAACTCCTCGCCACCTGAATCCCTAAGTACTGAAAACTTGCCCCCACCACCCGGAATGGGAACTCTCCAAACCTCCTCCCCTGCCCGCCAGCATTAATTGGGAACATTTTGCTTTTCCCCATGTTCAACGTATCGTCCGTGTACAACAAAATTCTGTGCTTGGCCCCACTCTGATCAACCCCTCGACAACCCCTCGATGCCCTCAGTGCCATTGCCAGTGGCTCTATCGTCAGAGCAAAATGTTTTTTAAAAATATTTTTATTAGGGTATTTGCAAGTTTTTATAATAATAACAATAACAATGACATAAACATGGTATGATAAACATTTCCACCCCCAACCCAATCTTCACACACCCCAACCATAAAACAACAATGCAGCCCTCTCCCCCCCCCCCTTTGGAATTCTGCTTCTGCTGACATTTTAATTTTCCCCGAGAAAGTTGACGAACGGCTGCCACCTCCAGGTGAACCCGACCTTTGACCCTCTTAAGGCGAACTTTATCTTCTCGGGACTGAGAAACCCAGCCATGTCACAAACCCAGGTCGCTACACCCGGGGGCTTTGAGTCCCTCCACATTAGCAAGATCCGTCTCCGGGCTACCAGAGAGGCAAAGGCCAAGACGTTAGCCTCTTTCGCCCCCTGAACTCACGGCTCTTCCGACACTCCAAAGATTGCTACCTCCGGACTCGGCATCGCCCGTGTTTTGTGTACCGTGGACATTGCCTTAGCGAAACCCTGCCAAAACCCGCTAAGCTTCGGGCATGCCCAAAACATGTGGACATGATTTGCTGGGCGTCCCGCGCACCTCGCACACCTATCCTCTACCCCGAAAAGCTTGCTCATCCTAGCCGCTGTCATGTGTGCCCGGTGGGCTACCATAAATTGTATCAGGCTAAGCCTGGCACATGATGAGGATGTATTAACCCTGTTTGGGGCATCCACCCACAGACCCGCCTCTATCTCTCCTCCTAGCTCGTCTTCCCACTTGCCCTTAAGCTCCTCCACCGGAGTTTCCTCTGCCTCCGAAAGCTCCTGGTAAATATCTGATACCTTCCCCTCTCCCACCCAGGTGCTGGAGACTACTCTATCCTGTATACCCCGTGGCGGCGGCAGCGAACCTGCTTTCTCAGGAAGTCTTGCACCTGCAAATACCTAAACCCATTCCCTGCTGGCAATTCAAATTTATCCTCCAAGGCTTTCAAGCTGCGGAAGCTCCGGTCTATAAATAGATCCCCATCCTAGCACGAGGCTAAATCGCTGGCTTTGAAAGCAGACCAAGCAGACCAGCAGCACAGTTCGATTCCCGTAACAGCCTCCCCGAACAGGCGCCGGAATGTGGCGACTAGGGGCTTTTCACAGTAACTTCATATGAAGCCTACTCGTGACAATAAGCGATTTTCATTTTCATCCTCCTCATTCCTGCCCTTTGCCATCTCCGGATCCTACCATCCAGCCTACCCGGTACAAACCGATGATTATTATAAATCGGGGTCAAAACCGCTACTCCCTCCACTCTCTTATATCTCCTCCATTGCCCCCAGATTCTCAGAGCTGCCACCACCACCGGACCTGTGGAGTATCGGGCCGGCGAGAACGGAAGAGGTGCCGTTATCAGTGCTCCCAAACTTGTGTCTTTACGTGACGCCGCCTCCAGCTACTCCCATACCGACCCCTCCCCCGCTACCCACTTCCTAATCATGGCTATATTAGCCGCCCAGTAGTAGTTGCAGAAGTTCGGCAGCTCCACCCCACCCTCCCCCCGACTGCGCTTCAGCAACACTTTCTTCACCCGCGGTTTTACCTGCCCACACAAAGCCCAAAATAACCTTATTCACCCGCTTGAAAAAGGCCCTTGGGATGAAGATGGGGAGGCACTGAAAGACAAACAGAAATCTGGGGAAGACCCACATTTTCACGGTCTGTACCCTCCCCGCCAGTGCTAGCGGGAGCATGTCCCATCTCTTAAAGTCCCTTTCCATTTTCTCTATCAGACGGGATATGTTTAACTTGTGCAGTGTGTCCCATTCCCGGGCCACCTGGATTCCCAGATACCGAAAGCTCGAAGCAGCAGCTCTCCCAGTCTCTTCTCCTGCAGTCTTGCCTGGATCGCGAACATCTCGTTTGTCCCCATGTTCAATTTTTACCCTGAAAAATTGCCAAATTCCCCCAGGTATCGCATAACTTCCCCCATCCCCTGCAACGGGTCTGAAATGTACACGAGCAGGTCACCTGCGGAAAGCGAGACCCGGTGCTCCACCCCACCCCCTAACCAGCTTGCCAGAGCATAATCAACGGAGAGAGTGGGCACCCCTGCTTTGTCCCCCGATGCAGCCCATGTACCCCAAATCCGTCCTATGCGTCAGTACACTGGCCATCGACGCCCTCTCCAGCTGCAGATGCCAATCCACAAAATCATGGCCAAACCCAAACTGACCCAGCACCTCCACAAATATGCCCATTCCATCCGATCAAACTCAGCTGGGAACCCATTCCGGGGCCTTCGCTGCCTGCATCAATCCTACATGATTCATCACCTCCCTCAGCCCAGCCCCTGCAACTTCCCCTCCTCCACCCTTGGGAACTCCAACCCGTCCAAGAACTGCCTCATATCCTCCTCCGCAGGTGGAGGTTCCGACTTATACAACCCTCAGTAGAAGGCCTCAAACACACCACTCACTTCTTCTGGATCCGACGCCACTTTGTCCCTCTCATCCCTCACCCTACCAATCTTCCTCGTCGCTACCTGCTTCCTCAAATGTTACACCAACATCCTACTTGCCTTTTCCCAATACTCAGACACTGCCCCTCTTGCCCTCTGGGATTGCCCCACTGCCTTCCTCATGGACACCAACCCAAACTCCATCTGGAGCCTCTGCCTCTCCTTTAGGAGCCCCTCCTCTGGTGCAACCAAATACCTCTGATCCACTGTCAAAATCGCATCCACCAGCCTTGGTCTCTCCACTCATTCTACCCTCTCCCTATGACCCAGATCAAGATAAATTCGCTCCGGGCAGCACGGTGGTGCAGTGGGTTAGCACTGCGGCCTCACGGCGCTGAGGTCCCAGGTTCGATCCCGGCTCTGGGTCACTGTCCGTGTGGAGTTTGCACATTCTCCCCAAGTCTGTGTGGGTTTCACCCCCACAACCCAAAGATGTGCAGATTAGGTGGATTGGGCACGCTAAATTGCCTCTTAATTGGAAAATAAAATAATTGGGTACTCTAAATTTATATTAAAAAAAAGAAAAAAAAAACTCTATCTCTCTCCATGGATGCTGTCTGACTTGCAGACTACTTCCAGTATTTTCTGTTTTGATTTCAGATTTCTAGCATCTGCAGTATTTTGCCTTTGCTGACGGAGTTGTGTTGCTACTGAGACCCTGGAAACTGCGAGGCAACCAGCTATTCTCTGATGTGAAAGGAGCGCGTGCCAACCCAGACAACCCACCCACCCACTCCTCCAACCACCACCTGCCCCATCCGTGACAGAGACTGCAGGTTACACATTGGACTCCTCAGTCACCTGAGAACTCACCTTTAGAATCATAGAATCATAGAATTTACAATGCAGAAGGAGGCCATTCGGCCCATTGAGTCTACATCGGCTCTTGGAAAGAGCACCCTACCCAAGCCCACACCTCCACCTATCCCCATTACCCAGTAACCCCACCTTTAATGTTGTGGTAGTCACCACTAACTGTATATTAGATGTAGTACGGTAAGGCTACTGTACTAGAGGTACATGGGTAAATCCCTGCCTGCTGGTTCCGCCCAGTAGGTGGCGTAGAAATGTGTATGCTCCCCGGAGCTGCTCTAATTCTGGTAGCAGATACAGGAGGCCACACATCTTTGCTCAATAAAGCCTCGGTTATTCACTACTCTCGTCTTTGTCGTAATTGACAGTGCATCAATTTATTGAGCAAAGATTTTAAAACGATGGAACTTTGCATCTAGCCTGATTGCCTACAGCTGCACCCTCAAGCAGCCAACGCCACTTCAGCCTTTGACCACTGGCTAGCCTGCTTCGAAAGCTACCTCCGAACAACGACTGAACAACCCTCGGACGCACAAAAGCTCCGGGTCCTTTGTTCTCGGGTGAGCCCTGACATTTATCCTCTCGTCCAGGATGCGCCCACTTACTCTGAAGCAATGGAGCTCCTGAAAGGACATTACATTCGGCCGGTTAACAAACTCTACTCCAGGCACCTCCTGTCCACGAGACAGCAACTCCCCAATTTCTAGCGTGCCCTGTACATCCTGGCGACGAACTGTAACTGCCAGGCAGTTTCCGGAGTCGAGCATACAGAACTTTTAATCAGAGATGCTTTTGTTACGGGCATGGGGTCAGCGTACATTTGCCAGCGCCTATTGGAAGGGGGTACGCTTGACCTTGCGGGAACCAGGCAGCTCGCAAACTCGCTAACAGTGGCCTCCCATAACGTCCAGTCGTACGCCCCCGACCGCACCAGCTACCGACCCCAGGCCACCACAAGCCAGCGCCGCGCAGCAGCCAGCCAACCTCGGGGGGCCCAAATGCTATTTCTGCGGGCAGACCAAACACCCCCGGCAGCGCTGCCCGGCGCGGAGCGCAACCTGCAAGGGCTGCAGAAAGAAGGGACATTTTGCTGCTGTGTGCCAGGCCCAGTCGATCGCCGCTGTTTCTAGACCCAGCGTTCCTACAACCCCATGTGCGGCCCGTGTGCGCCGCCACCTTCACCTGTGGCCCGTGGGCGCCACCATCTTCTTCCCCACAGGCCATGTGCGGCCCATGGGCACCACCATCTTTAATGCCGCCCGCCATGTGCGCACCCACGGGCGCCGCCGTCTTCGCTGCCATTTTGGACTGCGCCACAGGACCCCTGCTCGTCGGGAGGTTCGTCTGGCCACTCATCGCCTGCCACCGCCGCTGACCAGCCCGGGGCCTACCAGCATCAGCCGCAGTTCGCCTCAATCACCCTCGACTAGTCCCGGCCTCACAACCTCGTAACCGCAACGACCACGGTGAAAATCGATGGGCATAAGATTTCCTGCCTTTTTGACGCAGGGAGCATGGAAAGCTTCATCCACCCCACTACGGTAAGGCGCTGCTCCCTTGCGGTACACCCTGTTACCCAGAGACTCTCCCTGGCCTCCGGATGCCATTCCGTGGAAATCCAGGGATACTGCATCGCGACCCTCACCGTCCAGGGCGTAGAGTTTAGCAACCTCAGGCTCTACGTCCTCCCCAACCTGTGCGCTGTCCAGTTACTCGGTCTGGACTTCCAATGCAACCTCCAAAGCTTAACGTTAAAATTCGGCGGACCCCTACCCCCCCTCACCGTATGCGGCCTCACGACCCTCAAGGACGATCCACCTTCCTTGTTTGCAAACCTCACCCCGGATTGCAAACCCATCGCCACCAGGAGCAGATGGTACAGTGCCCAGGACAGGACCTTCATCAGGTTGGCAGTCCAGCGGCTCCTGCGGGAAGGCACCATTGAGGCCAGCAATAGCCCCTGGAGAGCCCATGTGGTAGCAGTAAAGACTGGGGAGAAACACAGGATGGTCATTGACTACAGGCAGACCATCGATCGGTACACGCAGCTCGACGCGTACCCCCTCCCACGCATAACTGATATGGTCAATCAGATTGCACAGTACCGGGTCTTTTCTCCAGTGGATCTGAAATCTGCCTACCATCAGCACCCCATTGACAAGGAGGACCACCCATACACTGCGTTAGAAGCAGATGGCCACCTCTATCAGTTCCATAGGGTTCCCTTCGGCACCACTAAGGGGTCTCGGTCTTCCAACATGGGATGGACTGGATGGTTGACCGGTACGGACTGCCCGTACCGAGACAACGTCACCATCTGCGGCCACGATCAGCAGGACCACGATGCTAACCTTTGCAAATTTCTCCACACCGCCAAACTCCTTAATCTCACATATAATAAGGAGAAATGTGTGTTCCGCACCAACCGGTTAGCCATCCTTGGCTACGCTGTGGAAAATGGAGTTCTAGGGCCCGACCCCGACCGCATGCACCCCCTCATGTAACACCCTCTCCCCCACTGTGACTTCTGCCACGGGCATTAAAGCGCTCAACAGCATCTTCGCCCTGTTCGGTTTCCCCGCTTACGTCCACAGCGACCGGGGTCCTCCTTTATGAGTGATGAGCTGCATCAGTTCCTGCTCAGCAAGGGCATTGCCTCAAGCAGGACGACCAGCTACAACCCCCGGGGAAACAGGCAGGTGGAGAGGGAGAATGGGACGGTCTGGAATGCCATCCTGCTGGCCCCACAGTCTAAAAATCTCCCGGTCTCCCGCTGGCAGGATGTTCTCCCCGACGCGCCCCACTCCATTGGATCACTCCTCTGCACTGCAACTAACGAAGCTCCCCATGAACGTCTCCTTGCCTTCCCCAGGAAGTCCACCTCCGGGGTTTCGCTCCCAACATGGCTGGTAGCTCCTGGACCCGTCCTCCTTCGCAAACACGTGCGGACACATAAGGTGGACCCGCTGGTTGAAAGAGTACAACTACTGCACGTGAACCCGCAGTACGCCTACGTGGCGCACCCCGACGGGCGCCAGGACACAGTCTCCTCCGGGACCTGGCACCAGCTGGATCCCCACCCACGTTCCACCACCCGACACCCCCCCCCCCCTCTCCGGTTGCCCCGGCGCCACTCACCCTCCCCCCAGCACACCAACCACAGCCCCCGCCCCAGGAGGATCCATCCTCCCACTGATTCCACTCGGGGGCGATAAAGACAAGGACAACACCCTCCCGGAGTCACAGGTGACCAAGTTGGCACCCGGATCACCACTGGGACCGAGGCGATCACAACGGAGGATCAAGGCACCCGACCGACTGAACTTGGTAAATTTTGCCTGAACTTGTAAATGTTTCCACCACCCCCGCCGGACTCTTTTTTTAACAGGGGGTGAATGTGGTAGTCACCACTAACTGTATATTAGATGTAGTACGGTAAGGCTCCTGTACTAGAGGTACATGGGTAAATCCCTGCCTGCTGGCTCTGCTCAGTAGGTGGCGTATAAATGTGTGTGCTCCCCGGAGCTGCTCCCATTCTGGTAGCAGCTACAGGAGGCCACACATCTTTGCTCAATAAAGCCTCGATTATTCACTACTCTCGTCTTTGTAGTAATTGATAGTGCATAAAACGTGGAAGCAAATGTGTGAGTTAGACAGAGAAATGCTGTCACGCGGAACATATTCCTGGGAGTACTGCTATTGATCCTCCCCCTACAATGTCGACTCCGGGAAGTTTGACATATTTCTCTCTTCAATGCTTAAGATGAGACTATGTGGTCTTCAAAACTCTTTTCCCTTCACCATTTTGGGAGTTTTTAAGACACATGCAAGGCACATGTGTGTGTGTGTGCTGTGTAACATCTGTCCGTGTTTAGCACTGGGATATTGGAATTATTGGCCCTTTTGGGGCAGTGGGGGAAATCAGAGGATTGAATGAGAACTTGTTTGTGCGAAAAATGTCACACTGTTTGATTTACAAGTCAGGACATCAGAACCATATGTTGTTCTCTGCTGTCATCAGAACAAACTCCTCAGCCAACAACTCTTGAGGCGCTGGGTACTAACAAAAACACTCGGGGAGAGAAATCCGCTCACGTAGCACTTCTTGGTCAAAGAGGTAAGTTTTAAGGAGCATCTTAACAGCTGGAGAACGGTGCAGAGTTGGAGGGATTTAGGGAAGGAACTTGGGAGCTTGGGATCCAGACGACTGAAGACACAGCAACCAATGGTGGGGTGATGGAACTGGGAGATGGACCAGAGGCCAGAATTGGAGGAAAGCAGAGTGCTGAGATATTTGTACAGCTGGCAGGGATAACAGAGTTCGGGAGTGAGCCAGGCCAAGGATGGATGTGAACAGGAGGATAAGAATTGTAAAATTGTATGGGAATTAGTGATTTATTAGTTTAGGCGATGTTGTATAAATGTGTGTTGTTGAAAAGAGAGACTTTTTAAAAATAAATTTAGAATACCCAATTCTTTTTCTTTCCAATTAAGGGGCAATTTAGCATGGCCAAGTCACCTACCCTGCACATCTTTGGATTGTGGGGTTGAAATCCACGCAGACATGGGAAGAATGTGCAAACTCCACGCGGACTCGAACCCTGGTCCTCAGCGCTGTGAGGCAGCGGTGCTAACCACTGTGCCACCGTGCCGCCCCGAAAAGAGAGACCTGCTTGCTGACCTGTTCTTCTTGCGGGCATAAGGACAAATGCAAGAAAGCCAAATTTTAAAGGATCACAACAATTTATACCATAGGCGAGAAGGGTGGTGATTGGTTGGCAAGTTGACTCTGATAGGCCAAGGTGTTGCCATGGAGAAAACAACTGGGAACTATAGGTTCCCCAAGCTCCTATGTAATTCCGAAAAGGCACAAGGCTTGAACCTATTTATTTTCATCATAGAGAGGGGATCCCTGTGTATGAACATACGTCACTTCTCATGTGCGTTAACGAGCTTGACTGATCATCTTAAATTGATTGTCAATGCACACTCAGGATTGCACAGCAAGTGCAGCCCAATTTCGGAATCATATCTAACAGGAAATATTATGACACAGAAGAAGATCATTCTGCCCATCGAGTCCATGCTGGCTCTTTGTAACGACATCCAGCCAGTCATTGTTGATTGCTGTGTGGAAGTTGAGCTGGAGTGGGACTTTTCACCGTAATATAACCTCACAGTCTGAAATATCATGAATTGGGCCGCAGTGATGTCGAGCAGTCATTCTCAAACTCAGGGTTGCGGCCCACCTGTGGGTCGAGGGCGGGTGTCAGAAGGGACGCGGACCATGCGCCGCGGCGTTCCCGATTGTGCAAAGTAGTGCCCAATGGCACGACCGGAATTTCAAAATGCCGGCTGCAACTGGCTTTCAGAATACCGGCTGTTCCTGTATGTGCGGCGCCTCAGCAGTGCGCAAGCCCAGAGCCCAGCAAGGAAGAACGCCTCCTACTGACGTCAGTGCGCTGACCAAGGTTCAATGATTCTAAAAATTGCTGGAGTTTTCCTGCCTGGAGTGGTGGCGGAGAGCAGGTCACATGAGCTGACGTCATGTGTTCTGGGCACAAGAGAGATTTCTCCATTTTGCAACACCCAGCAGGGCTGGTGTGAGCTCCAGGGCCTCTGGTGAACAACACATGAAGAAGAAGCTGAAATCAGGAACAGAGCAGCATAAAGATGATTTTTTGAGGTATGGGTTATTAATTGTGCAAATCAGGATTCAAAGTTCATGTGAAAAATGAAATGAAATGAATGAAAATGAAAATCGCTTATTGTCACGAGTAGGTTTCAATGAAGTTACTGTGAAAAGCCCCTAGTCGCCACATTCCAGCGCCTGTCCAGTGAGGCTGGAACGGGAATCGAATCGTGCTGCTGGCCTGCTTGGTTTGCTTTCAAAGCCAGCGATTTAGCCCAGTGAGCTAAACCAGCCCATGTGCAGGGAAGCAATGGCAAATGAAAGTTTAAAACCCTCAAAACATCAAAGACATTTGAAGACTGAACATGGGAGGGGTTCAAGGACAAATATCTTCACTATTTTCAACGATGCAGTGAGATCTCATCAGCTGTAGTCATTATCAGAAATGTAACATTGAATAACAAAGTAGAGTTTGCACATTCTCCCCGCGTCGGCGTGGGTTTCCTCCGGGTGCTCCATGTTGTCTTCCACAGTCCAAAGATGTGCAGGTCAGATAGACCGGCCATGTTAAATTGCCCCGAGGAGGGGGTATGGGGATAGGGGGTGGGATTCTCTCAGCCCGGGACCGGGCCGGAAAATCCCAGCACGCCACCCCGAAGCCGGCACGTGATGCTCCGCAGAGCAGAGAATCCCATTGGCGCCTGCGTGGTTGGCGCGGTACCAGTCGGGGGCCACTCTACACGGTGGGCACATGATTCTCGGCTTGGGATGGGCCGAGCGGCCATCGTAAGAACGCCGAGTCCCGCCGGGCACCATCCACACCTGCTCTCAGCCGCCGGAAACTCAGCGTGGAAGGGTCGGGGGGTGGCCTGTGGGGAGGAGAGGGGGTCCGACCCCGGAGTGGGGGGGGGGCACCAATCTGGCCTGGCTCGCGATTGGGGGCCCACCAATTGGCGGGCCAGCCTCTCTGGCTGGCGGCCTCCTTTCTTCCGCGCCGGCCCCAGTAGTGCTGCGCCATGTTGCGTCGGGGCAGAGCGCGTTGAAGGAAGCCACTGCGCATGCGCGCATTGACGCCGGTGCCACTGCGCATGTCAAGATCCCGAGGCACCCATTTGACGCCGGGATCAGCAGCTGGGGTGGCATGAACCGCCCCAGTGCTGTGCTGCCCCCCTGTGGGGGGCCAGAATAACTGATCCTGAGGCCGTGTTGACACCATCGGGAATAGCGACGGCGTTTCTGACGGCATCAACACTTAGCCTCAGGATTACAGAATCCCGCCCAGGGTAGGGGATTGGGCCTAGGTAGGCTGCTCTTTCAGAGGGAGGTGCAGACTCAATGGGACGAATGGCCTCCTTCTGCACTGTAGGAATTCTATAATTAAATGAAATGTGATCCTGACGACCCAGCAGGCTCATTAAAGGTAAGTGAAACTGGTGGGACGCGATGGCCGCCCAGTGTGCGTGGCGAAGGTCGGCCGGGGTGGATCCCGAAGAATGCCGAGTTGTTAAAAATGGTTCCCGGGTAACAAAAAAAAGTTTGAAAAACACTGATGGAGAGGGGAAGGTGAAATGTGAGTTGGAAGTTTGTGGGTTCTGTTGTGATGGCCGTGTAGATGTGCCCCAGTCCTTTTCCAGAGGGTTACATAATTCCTGAATACGTCCCGATCGTTGAGTAATATCGAGATTGGCGAGCGAAGGGAATTCTAGTTACTCAGTAAGCTGCTGGCGAGGTCAATGACACTGTGGGAGAAACGTAACGAAAATAATGATCCGTGGGAGGAAGACCAGACCCCACCCCAGCACCCCGCCTAGAACAGCAAAGAAACTTCATTCGACACCCAAGCTGAGCTTGCCCAGGTGAAATAGTCTCCCCACCACCAAGATGCTAGATTCTGGGCCGAGAAACAAAGGTTTAAATGGGAAGAGTGCCCCTTGACTGAGGTCTGTGCGAGGTGGAGGGCAGTGAGAGTCCACGAGGGAAGTCATGTCAGTTTCAAACTTCTGCAACCTCTTTTTTTTTGATCAAATGACCTTTCACTTAAAGTATTAACATAAACTTGGCGAGTGATTGGGCATTTTGCATTCCGTCGCCCACTTCCAGCCCCGGGAATTGTACTCCGGAATTTCCGCCGCCGATTCCCCGTGGGCTGCTGCTGCTGTGTCTCCTCCTTCACTGCGGACGGCAAGACTGGCGTGAAGTTAGCGGCGGATTCAGAGCAGCGTTTGGAGCAGACGGACTGGGATTTGGGAAGTTGATCCGTTGCCCCGTCCGACGAGGAGCAAAGGTAAGAAGATCGCTTTGTCTCCCGAATTATTGGTTGGGAGGAGGGGGGAGTAATCTTCCAAATGTTTGGGCCATGGTGTTGTTTCAGTGAGGGGTGCCAGGCCAAGTCAAGTGAATTATTCTAATGACTGTTTAACTTTGGAAGTGCATTCCAATGTCAGGTCAAGAAATTTGATAATGGGCTGAATATCCACACTGGGCAGGCGGCATGTTTGGCAGATTTGGCAGCAGGGTAGCATGGTGGTTAGCACAATTGCTGCACATCTCCAGGGTCCCAGGTTCGATTCCGGCTTGGGTCACTGTCTGTGCGGAGTCTGCGCGTTCTCCCCATGTCTGCGTGGATTTCCTCCGGGTGCTCCGGTTTCCTCCCACAGTCCAAAGATGTGCAGGTTAGGTGGATTGGCCATAATAAATTGCCCTTAGTGTCCAAAATTGCCCTTAGCGTTGGGTGGGGTTATGGGGATAGGGTGGAGGTGTGGACTTGGGTAGGGTGCTCTTTCCAAGAGCCGGTGCAGACCCGATGGGCCGAACGGCCTCCTTCTGCACTGTAAATTCTATGATAATCTATGATTAGCATTGCCCAGAAATCTGCCTCCACAATACCCAGGGATGTTTTTGGTAATGAAGTGATTCATGTTGGTATGAAGAGCATGGAGAGGCAGTGCAAACTAAGGTACATTTCTAAATTTGGGGCGATTCATTTGCATAAAACAGTGGAAACTCAGGGTGAAATTAACAGATTAAAGATGAGCAAGAAGGCAATGAATTCCTTAATTAACAAATTGAATGAGGCGAAAGCCCCTCACAAAATCTTAACGGAAACTTTTCAAACTTTAAATTGAAATGTGGTTCTGAGGGGTCGACAGTGCACCCCAGCCCCCCACAGTGCCCACCGATCATGGCGGCCTCCAAGGGGGAGTTTGGATACGCATGCTCCCTTTACAGGGAATACAGTGCAAACCAGGCGATGTAGCAGTGAACATGGGCCAAAACCCAGGATTGAACCAGGAACCTTTAGATCTTTGCCCTAAACTGCAGGACCTGGAGGTATCATTGAAAGGTGGCAGTGGAGGGTTGGGAAAGTGGATATCAAAGTAAATAGGGGCAAGGAGAGCTAAAGCAAAGGAAGTTCTGAGAAACTTGTAATCCAGACTGAATCCGCCTCAACTGGAGAATCGCATCTAGTTCCATGTAGCCCAATTTAGGAAGGATGGGAAGGCATTGGGGTGGGAGAAAAGATTCATGGAAATTATTCCAGGGTTGAGGAACCTCAGTCACATGGACAGACTGGAGACACTGCAACTATGCTTCTTGGAGAAGTGAAGATGAAGAGGAGATTTCCTAGAGGTGTTCAAAATCATAAGAGCTCCGGCTGGAGTCGCCAGCGAGAAATGCCACCTGACCCTGGATTTGGTTTACAAATCACCTTTCTCGCAAAGAACAAACTCATCCAAGTGCTTGTGACACAGACGTGCCCTTTCTCTCCTGCAGAACTGGAAGGCAAGTTGCCACTGGCAACACAGCGACTCTTTGCACCGCACTCCCACTTCACCAGTCTTCACCAGTTTGGCAGCACGGTAGCACAAGTGGATAGCACTGTGGATTCACAGTGCCAGTGTCCCAGGTTCGATTCTCCGCTGGGTCACTGTCTGTGAGGAGTCTGCACGTTCTTCCCGTGTCTGCGTGGGTTTCCTCCGGGTGCTCCGGTTTCCTCCCACAGTCCAAAGACGTGCAGGTTAGGTGGATTGGCCATGCTAAATTGTCCTTAGTGTCCAACAAGGTTAGGATTGGTTATTGGGTTACAGGGATAGGGTGGAAGTGAGGGCTTAATGTGGGTCGGTGCAGACTCGATGGACTGAATGGCCTCCTTCTGCACTGCATGTTCTATGTTCTATGTTAATGTCATCAAAACATTGGAGTGGCTGAAGTTTGGGTTCAATCATCAAACATTTAATTATACTGGGCGCGGTTCAGAGGAAAAAAGTGAAAGGCCGCTTTTGGGCGTGGTCATCGGGTGTTGCTCTGTGGCTGCAGCGCCGTGATTTGCCACGCTATTCTCCGCCACTTTACCAGTTGTTTAGGCCTTGCCAGCAGGAATGGCTCCACGCAGATCGGGGCACCACTTTGAATGGCAGCCCCGATCTCTGCCATCTCCCACTTTCTGGATCCCCCTTCACCACCCCCAAACTTCTCAAGGCCCCTGGAACCCAGCCCCCGGTACTGCCAGCCTGGCAATGCCGCCCAGGTGGCACTTCCAGAGTGCCTCGCTGGCAATGCCAAGATGCACAGTTCTGCACACAGCAAGTCTCTCCAATGGGCTTCCCTTCTAGCAGTACTCAGTAATCTGCTTATACAGCCTGGGCAGGCTGCACAGCTGATCCTCGTTGCACTGATTCTGACTCAGTCTGTCATGTGACTTCCTGTGACCATCTTGGTAGGGAAAGCTTCTGACCAGAAATTACAGGACAATACTGTCCTTCCAGCACCCAGCCTCTGGTGACACCACACACTAAACACAACCATAACATATGTCACCCGACTGTGCCACAAAGTGAAACCACCGACGCAGCACCTTGCACTCATGGCCGCTCCTACATGGCTGAGACTGAAGTGAAAGCAGGCTGCTTGCTGCATGTGTATGCCCGTGGCTGAGATGCCCATGGTGGCTATCCTTGATGTCGCGGTATGAGTGGCTATCCCACCTGCCAGCCACTCTCTGCCAAGCCAAATAATCTGGAGTACGCATTCATGGCTGTTGGGTGGCATTTAATATGGGTGTTGAAATCAGGCCTGCCAGGTCTAATTTTCGCTTCCTCATTATATCCACCACCCCTAATTGGACATGAGCTTGCCATCAGGCCACTAATTGGCCACCTCCTTGAAAGATGTGTCGAATGTTGGATGTTGACGTAGAGCAGAGTCAGAACCTGGAAGTGATCTTGACATTGAGGGCCTGACCCTGAAATGAAAATGTAGCCCAACAATATTGTTTACTCTGAGCTCAGCAGGCTCATAGTAATTGCAACAATGCAGTGCAAGCACCACAGTTAAGGCAAAAACTTCAATTTGATTCACTGAATAGATTGAACAAAGCATTGGAGAAAGCTGTTGAACTGTTGAATTTAATCTTCCATGTACAAGAACATGACCTCATGGTCTGCGAAGAATAAAAATCATTTCTTAGGCCTCAGCGAGAGTAGTCTTAAGAGATGTACAGCACAGAAAAGGCCCTATTGTTCTGGGCCAGGGTTTAGAGAACCCCAAAGTGTATCATGGCGTTCACCTGACCCACAACATTTAATAGATTGTGGTATGGGGAGCACACGGCCCACTCTACAGGTGTGGTACAGCAGAAATGGAAAAGTATTTTTTAAAGCAAAACAATGTTTATTCTATGAACTCAAGTTAACCTTTTTAAAACATACAATGAACATCTTAGCAACCATTAATTCAAATACAACCCCCAAAGAATACAACACTAAGCAATCCTTTAAGCTTTCCTTTTAATATCCATAAGACTTAGAACACCTTTTACCAGAAGTCACTACTGTTATTAGTTTTAAATCACTAGGATCGATTTACAGTCTTTAGGTTACAGAGAGAGACTCGAATACACCTTCTGGCTGTGACTGCAGCTATCCAGCTCTGAAAACGAAACTAAAACACACCCTGCAGCAAACATCCTAAAATGAAAGTAAAAAGTTGACAGACAGCCCAGCTCCACCCCCTCTCTGACATCACTGCAGTAATAAACACCCATTTCTTAAAGGTATTCTCACATGACACTATGGCCCATCATGTCTGCGCCGGTCATTGATCCCTACAACAAGGGGAAAAGTTTCTTCCTGTCCACTCTATCTGTGCCCCTCAAACTTTTATCAATTCTGGACGCTGCTTTTTCGGAAAGTTGTCAGGGCTTGGGTAGATTTGCTCGAATGATACCAGGGCTGAAGAACTTTTGTTTTGTGATCTGAGAAGCTAGCATGGTTCTACTTAGAATAATGAAGATTTGGGTAACATTTAACTGAGGTGTTCCAAATCATTGAGAATTTTGATAGAGTAAATAAGGATAAACTGCTTCCAATGGCAGGAGGATTGGTTACCAGAAGGTACCAATTTAAGGATAATTGGCGAGTGAGCCAGAGTGAAGAGGTGCTTAGAGCATGGAGAATTCATGCATTGGCACACATTGCATCAGCAGGGCTCATGGCAGGTTTAATGTGTGGGGGCAATTGGGAGGGATTGAACCTTGGGGTTTAGTGGGGCATACCAGGCTGGGATGTCAGACAGTCATAATAGTGCTTTAGCAGTAAAAACAGCGCAATGATTTGGAAGTCTCCAGTCAAACCTAGTGGAGCGGTGCAGCGAAAACAATCTACCCCTCAATGCCAGAAAAACGAAAGAGCTGGTCATTGACTTCAGGAAGCAAAGTACTGTACACACCCCTGCCAGCATCAACGGGGCCGAGGTGGAGATGGTTAGTAGTTTCAAATTCCGAGGGGTACACATCTCCAAAAATCTGTCCTGATCCACCCACTTTGGCGTACCACCAAGAAAGCACCATAGCGCTTATACATCTGCAGGAAACTAAGGATTCGGCATGGGAAACTCTTACCAACTTTTACAGATTCACTACTGAAAGCATCCTATCTGGCTGCCTCACAGCCTGGAATGGCAACTGCTCGGCCCAGGACCGTAAGAAATTTCAGAGAGTCGTGAACACAGCCCAGTCCATCACACACACCTGCTTCCCATCCATTGACTCCATCTACACCTCCCGGGAAAGCGGGCAGCATAATCAAAGACCCTCTCCCACTCAGCTTACTCACTCTTCCAACTCCTTCCATTGGGCAGGAGATACAACAGTCTGAGAACACGCATGAACAGACTCAAAAATAGCTTCTTCCCCGCTGTTACCAGACTCCTAAACGACCCTCTTATGGACTAACCTCATTAACACTACAACCCTGTATGCTTCATCCGATGCCGGTGTTTATGTAGTTACTTTATAGAACATAGAACAGTACAGCACAGAACAGGCCCTTCAGCCCTCGATGTTGTGCCAAGCCATGATCACCCTACTCAAACCCACATATCCACCCTATACCCGTAACCCAACAACTCCCCCCTTAACCTTACTTTTTAGGACACTACGGGCAATTTAGCATGGCAAATCCACCTAACCCGCACATCTTTGGACTGTGGGAGGAAACCGGAGCACCCGGAGGAAACCCACGCACACACCATAAGACCATAAGACCATAAGACATAGGAGTGGAAGTAAGGCCATTCGGCCCATCGAGTCCACTCCGCCATTCAATCATGGCTGATGGGCATTTCAACTCCACCTCCCAGCATTCTCCCCATAGCCCTTAATTCCTCGCGACATCAAGAATTTATCTATCTCTGCCTTGAAGCCATTTAGCGTCCCGGCCTCCACTGCACTCTGCGGCAATGAATTCCACAGGCCCACCACTCTCTGGCTGAAGAAATGTCTCCGCATTTCTGTTTTGAATTTACCCCCTCTAATTCTAAGGCTGTGCCCACGGGTCCTCGACTCCTCGCCTAACGGAAACAGTTTCTTTGCGTCCATCCTTTCTAAGCCATGTATTATCTTGTAAGTTTCTATTAGATCTCCCCTTAACCTTCTGAACTCCAATGAATACAATCCCAGGAACGCCAGCCGTTCCTCATATGCTAGACCCGCCATTCCAGGGATCATCCGTGTGAATCTCCGCTGGACACGCTCCAGTGCCAGTATGTCCTTCCTGAGATGTGGGGCCCAAAACTGGACACAGTACTCCAAATGGGGCCTAACCAGAGCCTTATAAAGGCTCAGTAGCACATCGCTGCTTTTATATTCCAACCCTCTTGAGATAAATGACAACATAGCATTCGCTTTCTTAATCACGGATTCAACCTGCATGTTTACCTTTAGGGAATCCTCGACTAGCACTCCCAGATCCCTTTGTACTTTGGCATTATGAATTTTCTCACCGTTTAGAAAGTAGTCTATGCTTGGATTCTTTTTTCCAAAGTGCAAGACCTCACATTTTCTCACGTTGAAATGCATCAGCCATTTCCTGCACCACTCTCCCAAACTGTCTAGATCAGGGGTGGGCAAACTTTTCCGTGCAAGGGCCACATTCAGAAATTCACAATTCACAAAGGGCCGCATAGTATATTAAGTAAAATAATTACTTCACCCGGTTATGATTCTGGGCACCTCATATAGAACATAGAACAGTACAGCACAGAACAGGCCCTTCGGCCCTCGACGTTGTGCCGAGCAATGATCACCCTACTCAAGTCAACGTATCCACCCTATACCAGTAAGTAACCCAACAGCCCCTCCCCCATTAACCTTAAAAAAAAATTAAAAAAAAAAAATTTAAAAAAAAAAATTTTTTTTTTTTTTTTTATGACTTGGTGGGCCGCAGAAATACCTTTGGCGGGCCGCATGCGGCCCGCGGGCCGTAGTTTGCCCACCCCTGGTCTAGATCCTTCTGCAGCCTCCCCACTTCCTCAGCACTACCTGCCTGACCACCTAACTTCGTATCATCAGCAAACTTCGCTAGAATGCCCCCAGTCCCTTCATCCAGATCATTAATATATATGGTGAACAGCTGCGGCCCCAACACTGAACCCTGTGGGACACCGCTGGTCACCGGCTGCCATTCCGAAAAAGAACCTTTTATCCCAACTCTCTGCCTTCTGTCAGACAGCCAATCCTCAACCCATGCCAGTAGCTCACCTCGAACACCATGGGCCCTCACCTTACTCAGCAGCCTCCTGTGTGGCACCTTATCAAAGGCCTTTTGGAAATCCAGATAGACCACATCCACTGGGTTTCCCTGGTCTAACCTACTTGTCACCTCCTCAAAGAATTCTAACAGGTTCGTCAGGCACGACCTCCCCTTACTAAATCCATGTTGACTTGTTCTAATCCGACCCTGCTCTTCCAAGAAATTAGAAATCTCATCCTTAACGATCGATTCTAGAATTTTACCAACAACCGAGGTTAGGCTAATTGGCCTATAATTTTCCATCTTTTGTCTTGATCCTTTCTTGAACAAGGGGGTTACAACAGCGATCTTCCAATCGTCCGGGACTTTCCCTGACTCCAGTGATTTTTGAAAGATCTCAACCAACGCTTCCGCTATTTCTTCAGCCACCTCCCTCAGAACTCTAGGATGTAGCCCATCGGGGCCAGGAGATTTGTCAATTTTAAGACCTTTTAGCTTTTTTAGCACCATCTCTTTTGTAATGGCAACCATACTCAACTCAGCCCCCTGACCCTTTATAATTTTTGGGATATTACTAACGTCTTCCACTGTGAAGACAGACGCAAAGTACTTATTAAGTTCTCCAGCCATTTCCTCATCTCCCATCACTAGCCTTCCAGAATCAGTTTGAATTGGCCCAATGTCTACTTTGGCCTGACGTTTGTTTCTTATGTATTGAAAGAAACTTTTACTATCATTTCTTATATTACTGGCTAGCCTGCCTTCATATTTGATCCTCTCCTTCCTTATTTGTCTCTTTGTTAACCTCTGTTTGTTTTTGTAGCCTTCCCAATCTTCTGATTTCCCGGTGCTTTTGGCCACTTTATAGGATCTCTCTTTTTCTTTGATACATTTCCTGACCTCCTTTGTCAGCCATGGCTGTCTAATCCCTCCCTGGATAATCTTTCTTTTCTTGGGGATGAACCTCTGTACAGTGTCCTCAATTATGCATACAAACTCCTGCCATTTTTGCTCTACTGTCTTCCCTGCTAGGGTCTGCTTCCAGTTGATTTTCACCAGTTCCTCTCTCATGCCCTCGTAATTACCTTTATTTAACTGTAACACCATTACATCCGATTTTGCCTTCTCTCTTTCAAACTGCAGACTGAACTCAACCATATTATGATCGCTGCTTCCTGAGTGTTCCCTTACTTTAAGATCTTTAATAAAGTCTGGTTCATTACATAGCACTAGGTCCAGAATAGCCTGCTCCCTTGTGGGCTCCATGACAAGCTGTTCCAAAAAGCCATCTTGTAAGCATTCCATGAATTCCTTTTCTTTGGATCCACTGGCTACATTATTTACCCAATCCACCTGCATATTGAAGTCCCCCATGATCACTGTGACCTTGCCTTTCTGACATGCCTTTTCTATTTCCCGGTACATGTTGCGCCCCTGGTCCTGACCACTGTTAGGCGGTCTGTACATAACTCCCATTATGGTTTTTTTGCCTTTGTGGTTCCTCAATTCTACCCACACAGACTCCACATCATCCGACCCTATGTCGTTTAGTGCCATAGATTTAATTTTGTTCTTAACTAACAAGGCAACCCCACCCCCTCGGCCCACCTCCCTGTCTTTTCGATAGGTTGTATATCCTTGGATGTTTAACTGCCAGTCCTGAACCCCCTGCAGCCATGTCTCTGTGATGCCTACCACATCATAATCATTCACGATGATCTGTGCCATTAGTTCATCTACTTTGTTACAAATGCTACGAGCATTCAGGTAAAGTGCCTTAATGTTAACTTTCTTATCAGTACAGATATTGGAAGTCCTAAGATGTCCAAAGTTATCCTTCCTTTTTGTTGCATTCCTAGTCAGCCTCAAGCTTAAATCCACCTGCCTACATGTTATCCTCCTGCGTATCTTGCCATTTAACTCCCTGCTCCCTGTCGCTTTCACTTTCCCTTCCCCCCAACTCAGAAGTTTAAAGTCCTACTGACCACCCTATTTATCCTCTTCGCTAGAACACTGGTTCCAGATCGGTTCAGGTGGAGACCGTCCCAACGGTACAGATCCCCCCGGTTCCAAAACTGATGCCAATGTCCCATGAAGTGTAATCCCTCTTTCCCACACCAATCCCTTAGCCACGTGTTTACTTCCCTAATTTTCCTATCCCTATGCCAATTGGCACGTGGCTCGGGCAGTAATCCAGAGATTATGACCCTTGAGGACCTGTACTTCAATTTTCTTCCTAGTGCTTGATAGTCCCCGAACAGGTCCTCCACCCTAGCTTTACCTATGTTGTTAGTCCCAACGTGGACCACAACAACTGGATCCTCCCCCTCCCGCTCCAGTATCCTTTCAAGCCGGTCAGAGATGTCCCGCACCCTGGCACCGGGCAGGCAACACACCATGCGAGACTCCCGATCCGGCTTGCATAGGATACTATCTGTCCCCCTAATTATAGAATCCCCTATAACAACTACTTGTCTTTTTACTCCCCCCTCTTGAATGGCCTTCTGCACCATGGTACCGTGGTCAGTTGGCTCATCCTGTCCAGAGCCCCTTTCCTCATCCATACAGGGAGCAAGAGTCTCATACCTGTTGGACAAGGTCAAGGGCTGAGGCTCCTGCACTCCTGAACTCAGGTTCCCTCTGCCTGCCTCACTTACAGTCACACTCTGATGTCCCTGATCAGTTACTGAATGTGAATTACTTAATCTCCCAGGTGTGACTGCCTCCTGAAACAAAGTGTCCAGGTAACTCTCCCCCTCCCGGATGTGCCGCAGTGTTTGAAGCTCAGACTCCAGATCATCAATTCTGAGCCGGAGATCTTCCAGCAACCAACACTTGCTGCAGATGTGGTCATTGCCATTCACAAGGGGAACAGCCAGCTCCCACATCATACAGCTACAGCACATCACCTGCCCAGCCATCTCTGATTAGTTAATTAATTTATTACTTTGTATAAATTTCAGTTAAAAAAACACGGGGAGGATGTGCAGACTCCGCACAGACAGTGACCCAGCCGGGAATCGAACCTGGGACCCTGGAGCTGTGAAGCATTTATGCTAACCACCATGCTACCGTGCTGCCCACTTTCTGTATCTTGTATTGCTCTATTATGTATTTTCTTTTATTTCCTTTTCTTTTCGTGCACTTAATGATCTGTGAGCTGCTCGCAGAAAAATACTTTGCACTGTACCTCAGTACACGTGACAATAAACAAATCCAATCCAAAGATTTTTCCACAACCGCTGCCATTTTAGTCCCTCGTTCAACAGCCTACTCAGCCGTTTAACTGCATGGAGGTATTGTGAGCAGCTCTGGGTGCCACACCTGAGGAAGGATATATTAGCCTTGGAGGGAGTGCAACATAGGTTTACAAAAATGATACCTGAATTACAAAGGTTATATTATGAGGTGAGATTACACAAACTAGTCCTGTTTTCGCTGGATTTTAGATAGTTAAGGGGTGATTGGATCAAAGTATTCAAGTTATGAACAGCGAAAGACGGTGTAGATAAAGATAAACTGGTTCCACTGGTTGGAGATTCTGAAACTAGGGACCATAGTCTAAACATTAGGGCCAGAAAAATTAGAGCCAGAATATTCATGAGAGACATTAGGAAGCACTTCTGCAGTCAAAGGGTGGTGTAGAGGTTTTGAACTCTCTCCCTAAGACAGCAATTAAAGCTAGAACGGTTGTTCATTTTAAACCTGAGATAGATAGGTTTTTGTTCAGCAAAGATATTAAGGGATATCGTCCAAAGGCAGGTATATGGAGTGAGGCCACAGATCAACCATGATCTCATTGAATGGCAGGACAGGCATGAGGGGCTGAATGGCCTACTCCTGTTCCGATGTACTCCAAGAAAATTTGTGTCCTTGTTCTGGTCCACTGCCAAATATTTGGGCTTCCCCAGTCATCCCTGCCTGTGGGACACCTTTCCTTATCCCACCAGCATTCTTTAAATGACGTGTATATTTGAATTGTGACAGAGGTTCCCTCCATAACTCTTGCTGAGGCATCGGTCCCACTCCACCACACTCATGCCAGTGGAGGGGAGCTTGAGAAATCTCCAGGGCATTGTAGTGACACCTCCACTTGCACTTCACAAAACAGCTACGTTGAGCTTGTTAAATCTGTGCATTCTCTGGGAGCGGAAACAGCAAACACACTGAAAGAGACTATGAGAATCTCTAGTGCATAAGGAGGCCATTCAGCCCATCATGCATGCACCGACCCTCTGATAGAGCACCCTACCTAGACCCATTCCACCGCCCCATCCCCGGGAACTGCATAACCCCACCTAGTCTGCACACCTTTTAGACACCAAGGGGACATTTTAGCATGGCCAGTCCACCTAACCTGCACATCTTTGTGACTGTGGGGGGAAACCGGAGCACCCGGAGGAAACCCACGCAGACATTGGAAGAACATGCAAACCCCACGCAGTCACCCGAGGCCAGAATCAAACCTGGGTCCCTGGCGCTCTGAGGGAACAATGCTAACCCTTGTATAATTACGTGATGATAAACACTGACCTTTGATTCAGTTGAATTTTTTTGAAGCAGTTTGAAGGATACATGCCAGTTGAGGTTGTTGGCTTTGGTGATGTCATTGACCTCAATGTTACAACAGAGTTGGAGGCCACATTTTTTGACTTTGGCTAATTAATGCAAGACTAACATGAGCAATGTCATTACCCTGCGTGAATTTCATACATATCCATCTTCTGTTGCAATCAACATGGCAGTGTTTAAAAAGGTATGACAGCGAACGATACAATGGGGAGGAATGAATGTTGCTAATATCAGAATGTATTCTGCTACTACTTTGATCAATATGCATAAGTAGGACACAATAATTGCTTTTGCACTTGCATCAATGTCTTTAAAAGTAAAACAGTCACTAGTTTAATTCTACCAATGTGACATATTCATTCTTCCATATTTTTTGGCAACACCATAGTAAGTTTTTTTCTTTCAAGTAGTGAATCCCATTTGGCATTACTTAACGATGAGTTGGGGAATACAGCAATTTGTAAGTGTCAAAGCCAATGCTTGGTGTTTTTCCTCAAATCAGTTAGAATCCACTTTCCTGGGGCCAAATTAAGTTCAAGTACATCCGGTGTATTCTGAGATCTGTAATCCTGTAAATCACTTGCAGCTGAAGGGGTAACAATGTTGTGTTTCAGACATTATGTAAAAATTAATTCCATAAAGTCTTTTAGTACATTAATCTAAAACCTGGATTTTCTCCTATTAATTTCTATGGAAACAGAAGCTGAATAGTTATGTGCAACAGTATCTTGTTGTGACACCGTGGATAGTACGAGCCAGGGAAACAAGAGCACAGATTGTCCCGCAGGACTATTATCAAAACAAATGTTTATTGCAACCAGATTTACGAGAACATTGTAAAATTGCATATCTGAGATTGAATTACTTTAGCCAATTATATAAAGCGCACAGGTTATAAATACTGCCACGGTTGTGATTTTGGCATTTATTTTTGTATTTAACTCATCTTTAAATACTAAAACATAAAAACGGTAAATATGTAAACTTTGAAAAATTCTCAGCAAGTCTAAGTTCTCCATTTCCTGCCATTGTGATCTGTGCTTTAAATGAATGAAAAAGCAAGTGTTTAACAGAACATATTTAGTACGTCAAAATACATGGAGAAGCTCTGTGTGATTCAGCTTGTTACACATAGTCATGTTGCATTTACAGTGCAGATCCTGGCCAATCTGCCCAATGGTCTAAATCAGCGTCTCTGCTCCACATGAGCCTCCTTCCACCCTACTTTGAATCAGAGAATCCCTACAGTGCAGAAGGAGGCCATTCAGACCTTCATCTAACCCTTTCAACATCTGGCTCCGTTCCTCTCCCTCTTTCCCTTAAATGCATCATTAAAAAAAATATATAGCTTTATCAGAGCTTTAGCATTTTGTTTTACAGAATACGCAACAAACTTTTCAAAGCACCGCTGGAACAGCACAGAACAAACATTTCTGCAGGATAGACAGGATAAATTCAAAATAACAATTCTTATGAACTGGTGTCTCTATTTACAGACCAAATCAATCAGAAAATGGCGGGGGGGGGGGCGTGGAATAGGATACGGCCAAATAAACATGATAGAAGACATAGAACATAGAACAGTACAGCCCAGAACAGGCCCTTCGGCCCTCGATGTTGTGCCGAGCATTGTCCGAAACCAAGATCAAGCTATCCCACTCCCTGTCATTCTCGTGTGCTCCTGCTCTGCAGTGCCTCAGCCATTCCCATCTGAGAGCGGGACATGTCCCGCAGAACCCCCATCAATGGTTTAGTGCCGGCGCGGTTCTCATTTTCAGCCTCTCCTGCTATTCGCCGGCCTCGTTGTGCTTGAGCGAGAGCATACCAGGTCAGACAAAGCGGAGCCTACAAATTTAAGATAGGGTCCCTATACCTTGAGTGGTCACTCACCATCCTGACTTGGAAATATATCCCCGTTCCATCACTGTCACTGGACCAACATCCTGGAATGTCCTCCCTAACAGCACAGCGGGGTACCTACGCCTCAAGGACTGCAGCAGTTCAAGAAGGCAACTCACCACCACCTTCTGAAGGGCAACTAGGGATAGGCAATAAATGTTGGCCACACCAGCGATGTGCACATCCCGTAAATGAATAAAATAAAACACTACGGAATGTATCCAACTTAGAACAGATCAAAGACGTCAAGAATTCCATCGGGGTACATTCCATGGCTATTTAATGCCAATTTTGAATTGAATGATACTTGTCACTAATCCAGGAGCACAGGATATTTTTATGAGCCGCAAGGGTTTTTTCATTAACATCGCCAATTCTCCGATCTGGAAGAGCTAGGAATTAGGAAGAAATGATCCAAGTCTAAGGCCTTGTCAAATAGCCTCTCCATCACTTTACCTACACCTGAATCCAGTTGACAGAATCTTCACCCAGCCCAAACCTCTGCCACATATAAATTAAGTAATTCCATTCCATACCACACTGTCTGCACTCGAGGCGATCACTAACCCATCCAACGGCCGCATTCAGTAGCCCCCCCTGACATTACTACAAAACAGAGCCTTTATCAACCCAGTCTGGTCCTCCTGGAGATCCTCGGGAAAGTCCCTCTAATTGAGGTACCAACACCTTAGACAACAATTTCAAATCAACATTCAAAAGCGAGATTGGCCAATAGGAGGCACACTCCAGGGTCTTGCCCGTCTTCAAAATCAGTGACATGTTTGCCACCTGGAACGCCAGTGGTAGCAGACCTGTCAGACGAATGGATGGCAGTACATACCGACTAATGGATGGCAGTACATACCGACTAATGGATGGCAGTACATACCGACTAATGGATGGCAGTACATACCGACTAATGGATGGCAGTACATACCGACTAATGGATGACAGTACATACCAACTAATGGATGGCAGTACATACCAACTAATGGATCAATTAACAGGTCCTTAAATTACCTGTAAAACTCTCACCAAAAACAATCCAGCCCAGAGGCCTTGCCCATTTGGAACTCTGATGGCCACAGCAGTAAGGGCCGAACGTTGATCCTCTGAAGCTTCAGGAATCTCGAAGGAAGAGAAGGAGCACTTCATGCGTGTTACCACATCTCCAGACTGGCCCAACTTATGCAGTTCATCATAAAACTCCCGAAATGTCCTATTAATGTATTTGGTTTTAATTAATCTGCTACCCCTAGAATTGTGCACAGAGGGGATAGCCCTAGGATAAGCCCTCTTTAAAGCAAGTATAAACTCGGCTTGTTCCCAAATTTGTACAATTTGTGCTTCTCAAACTTTAGACTCCTCTCAGCCCACTGGGTCAGCAAGTTGTATTAACCTCCCTCAACAACTGCCAGCTAGGATTCCTCCTATATTCATCCACCACTTCAACCAATTTAGCCTCCAACCAACACTGGCTTTCCAGCATTCTTCACATTTTGTGGGGTGGGGATGGGGAGGAGGCGCAAGCCCTCGAGTGAAAACTCAAGGAAGATGAGAGCATGGTAAGAGATCACGATGCTACCTATGGAACAGGAGGATACCAAATGTAGGATTGCCCTAGGCACAAAGAAATAGTCAATTCTAGTATGAGATTGATGAGGAGCCATGAGAAGTGTAATTCTTTATCTCTCAGATGTAAAACCCTCCACCTGCTCACATACCGACGCTAATGCCCTTGCCTATAGGGTGACCCTAGTTATGGAGTCCCCACCAGTGGAAACACTGTCCAATTGCCTGGATTAGGGCAGTTCTAACAAAACTCCAGAAACGCAACACTATCTTGGACAAAGCAGCCCACTTGATTGGCAACCCATTCACCATTCCCGCCCTCCACCATTGACAATGACAACGACAACGAATAAACGGGCATCGTGCGACTATCAACAGGCAGGACTGTTCCCTTCCAGTTGGGGAACACTTCAGCAGTCAAGGACATTCAGCCTCTGATCTCCGGGTCAGCATTCTACAAGGAGGCCTTCAGGAGACGCGACAACGCAAAATTGCTGAGCAAAAACTTATAGCTAAGTTCCGCACGCATGAATGCGGACTCAACCGGGATCTGGGATTCATGTCGCATTACATTCGGCCCCCACCAACAAGCCTGGACTTGCAGAGGCCTACCGACTGAACTGGCTTGGGACAATTCACACCTCTTTAACCTGGAGTTACCTCTCTCTCTGCATCTTTGATGATTTGATTGCCTGCAGGTGCTCGCATTCCGGGGCATCTCTGACTGTGTCTATATAAACATTTCTGGAACAAGCCTTTCCATTCACCTGAAGAAGGAGCCGTGCTCCGAAAGCTCGTGTTTGAAACAAACCTGTTGGACTTTAACCTGGTGTTGTAAGACTTCTTACTGTGCTCACCCCAGTCCAACGCCGGCATCTCCACATCATTGACAATGACAGCATACACAAGATGCACAGCAACAACTCGCCAAGCCTCCAAACAGCACCTTTCAAACCCACAACCTCTTCAACCTAGAAGGACCCTGGCGGCAGACCCATGGGAACAGCACCACCCGCAACTTCCCTTCCACGCCGCTCACCATCCTGACTTGGAACGATATCGCCGTCTCTTCCCTGTCGTGGATCAAAGCCCTGGAACACCCTCCCTAACAGCACCGCGGGTGTACCTACACCACACGCGCAGCTGCGGTTCAAGAAGTTGGATCACCACCACCTTCTCAAGGGTAATTAGGGATGGGCAATAAATGCTGGCCCAGCCAGTAATGCCCACAGCGTGAAAGAATAAAAACATCTACTCGACATCCAGTGACGGGGAAGTGCTGAGTAGTCACACCTCAGGTGGCTTTCCTCCTACGAACCCAAAAAGTCTCTTTTACCCAAAGTGGCCCGCTAAAACCGGGAAAAAAGTATTCCCTTACCCTAGCTAACAATAATACAAGAAATGAAGCCAAACAACAGTAACTCCAGAAGCCGTAAGGAGACAAGAAACAGAAGAAACCAGGAAAATAAGCGGCTGAAACGGCAGGCGCAGAAGGCGACAAAGTGCCGGCCACACCAGAGCAAGAAAGACCGGCAAACCGCACACGGGGTTTCGCCTCAGCGGAGGGCAGATGGAGGAAGTTCCTCTCCAGGGACCTAAGGGAGCTTAAGGGGAGAGATAAAGATCGATATTCAAGCTGCGGTTAAGTTGGCGGTGGCGGAGGCCCTGGCAACCATGCAGGTGGCCCTGGACAAGGCAGAGAGGTGTCTGGAGGACCTGGGGAACACCATCCAAGAATTAGAAAAAGCCTCAACAGAACAGAGCAACCTGGACCATCGCCCTTGAGATGGAAATAGCGAGGTTGGTTGTGATGCAGGGAAGTCTGAAGGGGAAATTAGAGGACTAGGAGAACCGGTCACTGTGGAAGGATTGAAGGCAGGGACCCCACAGACTATGTGGTCAAATACTGGGAAATGTGGTGGGAAGGGACAGCTTCCCCAACTTGCCATAAATAGAGCCCACAGGTTGCTACGGTCAAAACCAAAGGCTGGAGAGCAGCCGAGGGCGATAATCCTCAAAATGCACCAGTGCTGGGACCGGGAAAGAATCCTGCGCTGGCCAAATAGGCAAGGACCTGCAATTGGGAAGGGCACCAGATCAGGATCCACTAAGACATTGGGGAAGACCTGGACAAGCGCTGGGCGGAGTTTAACAGGGCGAAGGCGGCCCTGTGCAAAAGCAAAGTAAAATTTGGGATGCTGTGACTGGCTGAACGCTGGGTCACATTCTAGGATGCGGAGTTTTTCTTCACGACCCCTGCAGTGTGGACAGACTTGTCCCGGAAAATGGGCTGGGAAAACAGCAGCAGAGACGGCAGTGAGGTCACCCAAAAGGACTTTAATCAACCTGAGAGACACTTTGCGCAGGACCGCACTGCCTTGCGTTGAATATGGGAACTAAAGCGTAGGAAGGAAGGATTAAGGGCAGCGGGGCACAGGAGAGGGTGAGGAGGATGGCAGGAGAGGAAACCAGATAGCGAGCGAAGGGGAGAGAATGTGGCAACGAGGGACTTTTCACAGTAACTTCACTGTAGCCTACTCGTGACAATACGTGATTATTATTATTATTATATTATTTAACGGCCCAGTGAAAAGACCCAGAGTCTTCTTTCTGCAGCCTCTCCATGGTACGGGTCTGGGTTGGCCCCCAGCGCCCCCTCCTCCTGGTTGATCCCCCTAGGGCCCTGTGGTTCAGCTTGAGATGGAGGGGCAGCTGGTGTGAGGCCCGGCTGTCCCACGGGCTGCACCATCGTGTCGATGCCCTGGGCGATGCTCCACAGTGACTGGGATGTGCTCTGCAGTGACTCGGCAATGCCCACCTGCGACTGGGACAAGCTGCTCGGCCATGCCCATCTGACATGTCCTGCAGAACCTCATCAAGGTCAGCCTGTTACTGGGTGACATCCCCCAGCGGGGCAGACATACTGCCGAAACCCTCAAGCCATGGTCGTCACCGGCTGTGCGACGGCTTGGACACCTTCACTAATGGTGCCGACATCGTGCTCCAGGCTCTCCACTGTGGTCATCACAACCACCCCTAGCAGTATTGGCCTCAGTGCCACGCATTGCCGGTGACATCTCCAGCGCCTGTAGCCTCTGGGACTCTTCCAAGCAGCTATGGATCTGCTGGAAGACAAGGACATCTCCCTCTGAATGTTCCGACCATACCCTAACGTCTCCATCAGTTCCGGGTAAACCTCTTCCACAGGCTCAGCATCAGGCTGGCACCCAGCTGGGTCCTGGGATCCACCTGATGTACATCATCAGGAGTGTGGTTCTCACCAGATTGTGCCCCAGAAGCCTGACCACTAACATTTCCCACCGAGGTGTGTGTATCTGCGCTGGTGGAGGGTGGGGATGACAGCCGTGACGTGACTATTACGGTGGCAACCTCGGAGCTCTCCTCTGAGGTGGTCTCATGGGAGACTGGAAATGCCGGCGCTGTCGGCTGGAGGACCTGCGGGAGAATGGACATGTAGTCAGCGGGCGGAATGGGTCAGTCAGTAAGGCAATAACAACTCACGTTTAACAGGTCCTCCGGGTGGAGCCCCGTGGTTCCACACCTGCGCGTCCACCAGCCATCATGTTGGTGACCACCCTATCCTTGGCCACACCGGTCACCTCCAGGGCACACTCCTCAAAGGTGGTGAGGATTCTGAGGCGGGATTCTCCTGTGCGAGGACCAAATCCCCACGCCGGCAGGAAAACCAGTGCGAACCACTCCGGCGTCAACAGCCCCCGAAAGTGCGGAACTCTCCACACTTCCATGGGCTAGGTGGATGGCCGAGGGGTTGGCGCCACGCCAGCCAGAGTTGAAGGGACTGCGTGAGTTAGCGCATGCGCTGAAGGGCCGGGGAGATCTCGCGCATGCGCAGACCGCCCGGCGTGTTCTGGCGCATGCGCAAGGGGTTGTCTTCTCCGCGCCGGCCGTGGCAGAGCCTTACGGGCCCAGCACGGAAGTAAGGAGTGCCACCTCGGCACAGACCCGCCCGCAGATCGGTGGGCCTCGATCGCGGGCCAGGCCACCGTGGGGGCCCACCCCCGGGGTCGGATCCCCCCTTGCCTCCCCGAGGACCCACACCAGCTGAATTAACTGCCAGGTCCTGCAGCATGTCTAATCCACGCCGGCGGGACTGGCCAGAAATGGACGGCCGCTCGGCCCATCGTGGCCCGGAGAATTGCAGGGGGGGCCGCTGCCATCGGCCCCCGCCCGAAAACCGCGCTGGAGAATACGGCAGCCGGCGTCGGGGCGGGATTCGCGCCAACCCCCGGGGATTCTCTGGCCCGGGTTTAGAGATTCCTGCCCTTGATGTCTGGCATCTCACTGCCAGTCTGGGCCCTCTCCTGACAATTGTGGGAGAGCTTTTCCTGAGGAGACACAGAGGGCATCGTTAGCCACACGTGTGGTTTACAGTGGTGGGAGGGGTGTGCGAAGGGAGGGTGGGGGCTGAAGGAAGGATTGGGGGATTAAAGAGGAAGAGGGTGGAGGGAGGTTTGGAGGTAGGATGAAGAGTTGGGGAGGAGATTCACGTGGGGCCTGAAAGGTCACGGGGGGGGGGGGGGGGGGGGGGGGGGGGGGGGGGGGGGGGGGATGCATTGGTGTCTACTCGCTTGTGCTGCCCGGTGTAGGTCGTTGACCTTTTTCCTCCGCAGGAGGCCAGTCCGCCTGGTCACACTCCCAGCACTCACAGCCACCATCACCTTGTCCCAGGCAGCTTTGGCTGCTCTCTGGCTGACCCTCCTGAACCCTTGGGGGAATATCCCTCCTGGCCTCCACAGCGTCTAGCAGTCTACCCAGGTCAGTGCCCCGAATCTTGGGGCCTGGGCGTTATTGTTGCAAGCTTACTGAGGTTGGCTGTGTGTTGTTCCTTGTGTCTGAATAAAGCTCGTAGTCTTACAGTTGTAGTAGATGCTTTATTTTGAGTTTGTTCTCTCTCCAGCGCTTAAACTATTTACATCTGTGCTGCCTGTCTGTATCCTGCTCCCAGTTGCCGTTCCTGTGAAGTGCCCTCTAACTTCCTGTCTGTCTCTATTTATACCTCTCCCGTGCTCCCTCTAGTGCTTGCTCAGTTGTATTGCATCTACATTGACCCCCTTGTACAGGGGTGGGCAAACTTTTCCGTGCAAGGGCCACATTCAGAAATTCACAATTTTAAAGGGCCACATAGTAAATTAATAGTCCCGGTTGTAACCAATTAGCGTACGGCATATACCTCAGCGCTTCCGCCGGCGGCATCCTGCCTTTAGCCCTCTTTTTCTCTACTTTTCAAAAATGGCGCTTCACCCGGTTATGATTCTGGGCGCCTCATATAGAACATAGAACAGTACAGCACAGAACAGGCCCTTCGGCCCTCGATGTTGTGCCGAGCAATGATCAACCTACTCAAGTCAACGTATCCACCCTATACCAGTAACCCAACAGCCCCCCCCCCCCATTAACCTTATAAAAAAAATATTAAAAATTAAAAAAAAAAAATTTTTTTTTATGACTTGATCTTGGTGGGCCGCATAAAGACCTCTGGCGGGCCGCATGCGGCCCGTGGGCCGCAGTTTGCCCACCCCTGCCCTTGTATATATACAGATCACTACAGGCTGAGCAAGTGCTGTTTAAGTGCTGCATGACCTTGTTAGCGGCGGGGGGGGGGGGGGGGGGGGGGGGGGGTCGGGTGGGCACTGTGCTGGCGAGCCTTCATTTGTGATGAGAAGACGTGAGGCCTCATAAAGTGGACCAATTCACATTGAATAGCTTTGCCGGCCTCGCTGGGCCGAGCACCAGGAAGCTCATGGCAAACCCCGCTCGCTACAACACTTAGAAATCTTTCCGAGAATCGCGCCTGTTGATTTTGCATCAATCTCTGATACTCCCAGTTGCAGAGTGCATTCACACTTGGCATCAAACAAAAGATTATTGACCTCAGATAAACATTTCCCATAACATGTTTAACAGTTCAGCAACCAAAAGGTTATTACTGTCAAGAAAGACTGAACAAGCAGGGGCTTTTTTCACCAGAAAAGGGTATATTGAGGGTATTATAACACAGTTATACCAATAAATTAAACCATTAAACCAATGAAGGAATTTAATAGGGTAGATGTCGAGTCAATGTTTTAAAAAAATATTTTTATCAGGGTTTTTCTTTTTATACAAAACGCTGATGAAAGTGTACATACATAGAAACTATATGTATTGGTAACAATTCATATTTCTCTGAAAGTGCCTAGTTTTAACTTGGCCTCCTGATCCCAACTCCCCCCCCCTTTCTTCCCGATCTCACTCCCCTTCTTACTGCCTGGTGTGTCTTTGTTTGTTGGCGCTTCCGAGCTGGACCTGTTGGGGTAGCACGGTGCTACGTAGGCGGTTTCATGTTAGGTGTGGTTGAATTCTGTGCCTCTTTGTTACCTCCCGCCTTCCCCCCTGCCTCCCCCCCCCCCCCCCCCCACCCTCCCTCTCTTTTTGTTTATTTCTGTGGATCTGTCCTCCCTCTGGCTTATTGGCTGTTGGTCACAAATAGGTCTTGCAACAGTTGGGTGAATGGTTCCCACGTTTTGTGGAAGCCGTCTTCTGACCCCTGGATGGTGAATTTGATTTTCTCCATTTGGAGAAATTCCGAGAGGTCGGTCAGCCAGTCTGCAGCTTTGGGTGGTGCTGCTGATCGCCAGCAGAGCAGGATTCTCCGGCGGGCGATCAGGAAGGCAAAGGCAAGGGCGTCCGCCCACCTCCCCATGAAGAGATCTGGCTGCTCTGGTACTCTGAAGACTGCCACTCTCGGGCATGGCTCTACCCTCATCCCCACCACCTTGAACATCACCTTGAAGAAGGCTACCCAGAACCGACAAGTCTGGGACGTGACCAGAACATGTGGTCGTGGTTGGCCGGGCCTCCTTGACACCGTTTACATCTGTCCTCCAACTCCGGGAAGAAACTGCTCATTCGGATTCTGGTTAAGTGGGCTCTGTGACCCACTTTTAAGTGCATTAGGCTTAGCCTTGCACAAGTGGAGGTGGAGTTGACCCTATGCAGTACTTCCCTCCAGAGTCCCCACCCTATTTCAAACCCCAAGTCCTCTTCCCATTTTTCCCTTGACTCGCCCAGTGGAGAGCGTGCGTATCACAGCAGTCCTCCACACAGACCCCCGCAGTTTCCCCTCCCTAGGATGTCCACGTCCAGTAGGTCCTCTAATAGCAATTGTAGCGGAGGCCATGGGTATGTCTTTGTTTCCCGACGTAAGAAGTTTTTAACTTGAATGTATCTTAATTTGTTTCCCCGGTCATTTGGAACATCTCTGTCAGTCCCTCTAGTGTTGTCAGTCTGTTGTCTGTGGAGAAGTCCCTAACTGTCAGCGTCCCCCCCCCCCCCGTCCTGTCTCCACCTTTTGTTGGTGGCGTCCATTTTGGCTGGCGCGAACCTATGGTTGTTGCCTTAATGTACATCTGGGTTAGATTAAAGAGCCATCATAGTCGAGTCCTCAGCCGGAGTGTGGCTATCACTACTGGGCTCATTGAGTATCTATTCGGTGGGGAAAGTAGCGCTGCTGTGGCCAGGGTCTGGAAGGATGCCTGTGCAGGAGCTCTCCTCCATTCTTACCCATTCAGCCTCTGGTTCCTTCAATAATAATCTTTTTTGTCACAAGTAGGCTTACATTAGCACTGCAATGAAGTTACCTTACCCCCTTTACTCGTTGCTGCCCAGTGACACAGAATCATAGAACTTACAGTGCAGAAGGAGGCCATTTGGCCCATCGAGTCTGCACCGACCCTTGGAAAGACCACCCTACCCTAGCCCACACCTCCACCCTATCCCTATAGCCCCACCCCACCTTTTTTTGGATACTAAGGGCAATTTAGCATGGCCAATCCACCTAACCTGCATATCCTTGGACTGTGGGAGGAAACCGGAGCACCCGGAGGAAACCCATGCAGACATGGGGAGAACGTGCAGACTCCGCACAGACAGTGACCCAGCCGGTAATGGAACCTGGAGCTGTGAAGCAACTGTGCAGTGAAGAAGTTCCTCCTAAACTCAGTCCTAAATCTACTTCCCCTTATTTTGAGGCTATGCTCCCTAGTTCTGCTTTCACCCGCCAGTGGAAACAACCTGCCCGCATCTATCCTATCTATTCCCTTCATAATTTTAAATGTTTCTATAAGATCCCCCCTCATCCTTCTAAATTCCAACGAGTACAGTCCCAGTCTACTCAACCTCTCCTCGTAATCTAACCCCTTCAGCTCTGGGATTAACCTCGTGAATCTCCTCTGCACACCCTCCAGTGCCAGTACGTCCTTTCTCAAGTAAGGAGACGAAAAATGAACACAATACTCCAGGTGTGGCCTCACTAACACCTTATACAATTGCAGCATAACCTCACTAGTCTTAAACTCCATCCCTCTAGCAATGAAGGACAAAATTCCATTTGCCTTCTTAATCACCTGTTGCACCTGTAAACCAACTTTCTGTGACTCATGCACTAGCACACCCAGGTCTCTCTGCACAGCAGCATGCTTTAATATTTCATTGTTTAAATAATAATCCTGTTTGCTGTTATTCCTACCAAAATGGATAACCTCACATTTGTCAACATTGTATTCTATTTGCCAGACCCTAGCCCATTCACTTAACCTATCCAAATCCCCTGCAGACTTCCAGTATCCTCTGCACTTTTCGCTTTACCACTCATCTTAGTGTCATCTGCAAACTTGGACACATTGCCCTTGGTCCCCAACTCTAAATCATCTATGTAGATTGTGAACAATTGTGGGCCCAACACGGATCCCTGAGGGACACCACTAGCTACTGATCGCCAACCAGAGAAGCACCCATTAATCCCCACTCTTTGCTTTCTATGAATTAACCAATCCTCTATCCATGATACTACTTTACCCTTAATGCCATGCATCTTTATCTTATGCAGCAGCCTTTTGTGTGGCACCTTGTCAAAAGCTTTCTGGAAATCCAGATATACCACATCCATTGGCTTCCCGTTATCTACTGCACTGGTAATGTCTTCAAAAAATTCCACTAAATTAGTTAGGCACGACCTGCCCTTTATGAACCCATGCTGCGTCTGCCCAATGGGACAATTTCTATCCAGATGTCTCGCTATTTCTTCTTTGATGTTAGATCCCAGCATCTTCCCTCATACCGAAGTTAAGCTCACTGGCCTATAATTTCCTGCTCTCTGCCTGCCTCCTTTTTTAAACAGTGGTGTCACGTTTGCTAATTTCCAATCCACCGGTACCACCCCAGAGCCTAGTGAATTTTGGTAAATCATCACTAGTGCATCTGCAATTTCCCTAGCCATCTCTTTTAGCACTCTGGGATGCATTCCACAGGGCCAGGAGACTTGTCTACCTTTAGCCCCATTAGCTTGCCCATCACTACCTCCTTAGTGATAACAATCCTCTCAAGGTCATCACCTGTCATAACCTCATTTCTATCAGTCACTGGCATGTTATTTGTGTCTTCCACTGTGAAGACCGACCCAAAAAACCTGTTCAGTTCCTCAGCCATTTCCTCATTTCCCATTATTAAAACTCCCTTCTCATCCTCTAAAGGACCAATATTTACCTTAGCCACTCTTTTTTGCTTTATATATTTGTAAAAACTTTTGCTGTCTGTTTGTATATTCTGAGCAAGTTTACTCTCATACTCTATCTTACTCTTCTTTATAGATTTTTTAGTAGCTTTCTGTTGCCCCTTAAATATTTCCCGGTCCTCTAGTCTCCCACCAATCTTTGCCACTTTGTATGCTTTTTCCTTCAATTTGAAACTCTCCCTTATTTCCTTAGATATCCACGGTCGATTTTCCCTCTTTCTACCGTCCTTCCTTTTTGTTGGTATGAACCTTTGCTGAGCACTGTGAAAAATCGCTTGGAAGGTTTTCCACTGTTCCTCAACTGTTTCACCATAAAGTCTTTGCTCCCAGTCTACCTTAGCTAGTTCTTCTCTCATCCCATTGTAATCTCCTTTGTTTAAGCACAAGACACTCGTGTTTGATTTTACCTTCTCACCCTCCATCTGTATTTTAAATTCCACCATATTGTGATCGCTCCTTCTGAGAGGATCCCTAACTATGAGATCATGAATCAATCCTGTTTCATTACACAGGACAAGATGTAGGACCGCTTGTTCCCTCGTATGTTCTATTACATACTGTTCTAGGAAACTATCGCGGATACATTCTATAAACTCCTCCTCAAGGTTGCCTTGACCAACCTGGTTAAACCAATCGACATGTAGATTAAAATCCCCCATGATAACTGCTGTACCATTTCTACATGCATCAGTTATCTCTTTGTTTATTGCCTGCCCCACCATAACGTTACTATTTGGTGGCCGATAGACTACTCCTATCAGTGACTTTTTCGCCTTACAATTCCTGATTTCCACCCAAATGGATTCAACCTTATCCTCCATAGCACCGATATCATCCCTAACTATTGCCCGGATGTCATCCTTAAATAACAGAGCTACAAGACCTCACTTACCATCCACTCTGTCCTTCCGAATAGTTTGATACCCTCGGATATTTAACTCCCAGTCATGACCATCCTTTAACCATGTTTCAGTAATGGCCACTAAATCATAGTCATTCACGATGATTTGCGCCATCAACTCATTTACTTTATTCCGAATACTACGAGCATTCAGGTAAAGTACACTTATGTTGGTTTTTTTACATCTGTTTTGAATCTTAACATCTCCAGTTTTACTCCTTTTAGTATTACTGGGCCTATTCACTGAGCTCCCCTCAGTCACTGTACCTTGTACTGTTGCCCTTTTTGATTTTTGACGATGTCTTCTCTGCCTTGCACTTTCCCCCTTACTTCCTTTTGCTTCTGTCCCTGTTTTACTACCTTCCAACTTCCTGCATCGGTTCCCATCCCCCTGCCACATTAATTTAAACCCTCCCCAACAGCTCTAGCAAACACCCCCCCAGGACATGCTTGCCTTCACTCAAACTCCTCGGGTCTCTTTCGCAGGTACACCTTCAAATTAGGCTGACCGCACTGCACGTATGCAAATCTCCCCGGAACAGCCAATCAGTAGCTCTGCTCTGCTGCCCTCTGCTGGATGCTTGCCTTCACTCAAACTCCTCGGGTCTCTTTCGCAGGTACACCTTCAAATTAGGCTGACTGCACTGCACGTATGCAAATCTCCCCGGAACAGCCAATCAGTAGCTCTGCTGCCTTCTGCTGATCCAGGAGTTGTCATGGTGGTGCCGTGAGCGGCTGCCCACCCCCCAGCACATCCCCTCCCCCCCCCCCGAATGACAGCCCACCCCAAATGGGGCTCTCCTCCCTGCCCCAACCCCCCCCCAGCAGACAGTCCCCCACCCTCCTCCGAGGGTCCCCTTACCCTCCGCCAAACACTGGGGCAGTAAGCCCAGCGCCCCCGGGCTCTTTGCCTGTGAGCAAAGATGGCGGCTCACTACCTCGGCTCCCCACAGAAGCTTTTCCGCCAGGTTCACGTTTTTAAAAAGGAGTGCTAATTGGCGCCAACGTGACCACTTGCTGGGGAGGCCGCTGAATGCCAGGAGTTCGTTGGATATGGGGTGGCTCCCATTAATTGTCTGGAAATGTGGCTAAGTGGTGGTAATTGGTTTCTGGACCCGCTGCGGCAAGATCCCAATTTCACCTGTGGGAGCGGGCCGGTTGCATCGCCATCTGTTTGGCACCTGCCGCAATTCTTGTTTTTGGCCTCTCCCGCTACTCACCGGCCTCGTTTCGTTTAAGCGAGAGCGTAATGGGGCCAGATAATCGCGCCCTTCAGTGCAGCTACTCCCACCTCTTCAGAATGATCTAAATACTGGTCAGACCATTCCCCGCCCCACCCCAGTCCTCCTGGCTTACCTTCACATCTATGTCGTGGTCCCAAACACAAATCTCTTTGCAGTGATCCCTGAATGATGGATCAGGGCCACCCTTAGCAGTCAGTTTAAAATATATTAAAATAATAGAACATACAATGGAGAAGGAGGCCATTCAGCCCATTGAGTCTGCACCGACCCACATTAAGCCCTCACTTCCACACTGTCCCCATAACCCAATAACCCCGCGTAACCTTTTTGGACACTAAAGGCAATTTATCATGGCCAATCCACCTAACGTACACATCTTTGGACTATGGGAGGAACCCGGGGCACCTGGAGGAAACCCACGTGCACATGAGGAAAGCGTGCAGACTCCGCACAGACAGTGACCCAAGTCAGGAATCGAACCTGGGACCCTGGAGCTGTGAAGCAATTGTGCTAACCACTGTGCTACTGTGCTGTTCTCTGCGTGGTTGTCGCATAACCTCAGCCATCTGATTAACCTCCTTGGCTTGGTGTGAGTGTGGGCAGTGGCTATCTTAACTGGAGTCTAAGTAGTGATCTGAGGTTGACTCGGTGTTTGATCCACAATTGATGTGCTGTTTTCTCCAGTTGGGTCGGCAACGTCCAGGTCGTCTCTTGGCACAGCTGGATTTGAACTCTCTGTTCATTCTGCCTCTGGCAGAGTTGGTTCCTGTGGCCGATCTGCCTGCCTTCTCCATGTTACATCGTCTCGGAGGTTTTTACGGAGTAGGAGACCGGTTCTGTTTGTGCGAAGCTGGTGGCAGGAATCCACTTTTCATTTGTGGTATAATTTCTTGCCAGAACCTCTTGACACTGGTGAAAAACAAGATTTTGCCTTGTTCTCTCACCGTATGACCTCATCCTGCTGCTTTTTCTCGACTATTTATTGTCCTTGGTTGGTTGAAGCAAATCGAACCCTGCGTAGTTGACGTTTAACAATTAGCAAGGCTGGAAAAGAGTTGTTGAGTGCGCTGTATAGCAGGAATTGCTGACGCTTTTAGACAATGAACCTTGTTCTCTGGTTAGCTTTAATATTTCGTCATCTCTACAAAACGTTCTGCCAGCCCATTTGTGGAAGGGTGATGAGGAGCGGACTGGATGTGCCGAATTCCGTTCTTCTTCAAGTAGTTTATGAACTCTTGAGATGTGAATTGCGTCCCATTGTCACTCATCAGCTGTTCAGAGTAACTGAATCGGCTGAAGATTTCACCGATTTCTCTGATAATGTTGACTTCATGATGGCACCCTCTGGCCATTTTGAGTGAGCATTGACTAGAATGAGAAACATGTGCCCTTCAAACGGTCTGACGTAATCAGCATGTACCCAGGTCTCTTCTGGCCAGTGCCACAGGTGCAACGGGGCTAATGGTGACAGGTTCCTCACTTTTACACAAGACAAACACATTCCCGCCTTCTCCTTGATTTCAGCGCCCAGCTCCGGCAACCAATAATAGCTCATGGCTATCTCGTTCATCCTCACAATTCCACAACAGCCTGTCTATACAGATAACTCAAGTCTTTGGGTGGAATACGGCCAAACTTGCCTTGAAGCACCATGTCTATAACCTCTGACAGTACTGGATCATTTCTGGTATGCGTCTTCACCTGTCCTGCGGTTACAGGAGCGTTATTTACTTGCTTGATGTAGAAAATGTTTCCAAATGAACTGCATACCAATGAACCATTTGGTAAGGGTAGTCGGGAGAGTCTATCTGCGTTCCCATGAAGGTTTGACTGACGGTGCTTGATCGTGTATGTATGTGTTGACAAGAGCAATGCCCTTCCCTGCACTATACTCTCCAGCAGTGATGGAATTTTGATAAGAGGACCAAATATTGTCAGTGGACGATGGTGAGTCATTAAATTGGATTTCCTTCCACACAGGAATCGGTAGAAACTCTATCTGCGCATAATTGCTTTTGGCTTTATCCAAGGTGTTTGACACAGGGTTTTTTTTATTGGCTTCTCTTCACCTGTGGGCATTATCTCGAAAACCACCTCCCTTACCCCATAAAATTATGTGTCACTTGCCAGTTGCAGGGGTAAATTTGGATCAAAATGTGTCAGGACTTCTCACTGGACTAGCTCTTCAGCTTGCACGAATGGGGTGGGATTCTCCCATACCTGGCGGGGCGGGGGCTCCCGGCGGGACGGAGTGGCGTGAACCACTCCGGCGTTGGCCAGCCCCAAAGGTGCAGAATCCTCCATACCTTCAGGGGCTAGGCCGGTGCCTGAGTGGTTTGCGCCCTGCCGGCCGGCGTGGAAGGCCTTTGGTGCCATGCCAGCCAGGGCTGAAGGGACCCAGCCGACTGGCGTGGGTCCACGCATGTGCGGGAGCATCAGCGGCTGCTGACATCATCCCCGCGCATGCGCATTGGGGGTTCACCTACACGTCGGCCATCGCGGAGGCTGACACAGTCGACGCGTAGGAAAAGTGCTCCCACGGCACAGGCCCGCCCGTGGATTGGTGGGCCCCGATCGCGGGCCAGGCCACCGTGGGGGCACCCCCCGGGGCCAGATCGCCCTGCGCCACCCCCCCCCCAGGACCCCGGAGCCTGCCCGCGCCGCCAGGTCCCGCTGGTAAGGGACCTAGTCTAATCTACGCCGGCGGGACTGGCAAAGAACCAGCGGGACTTCGGCCCATCGTGGGAGAATTGCAGGGGGGGCAGCTGCGAGCGGCCTCCGACAGCCACGGCGCGATTCCCGCCCCCGCCGAATGCTCCGGCACCGGAGATTCGGCGGGGGCGGGATTCACCCCCCCCCCCCCCCCCCCCCCCCCCCCGGCGTTTCTCCGACCCGGCGGGGGTTCGGAGAATCCCGCCCATGGTCTCTTAAATTGACCCCCCCCCCCATCATGCCCACTTTTTATTTTGACACATTGTGCAAGGGTTTTAGAATAGACGCCAGATTAGGGACAAACCTTCCATAATTTAATAAACCAAATGATTGAAGTTCACATTCTGAGGTGCAGCTGCCTCGGTAATGGCTTTGACTTTCAAAGGCGACTTATGCAGTCCCTTGGCGTTGATGACATGTCCCAGATATTTGATTGAAGATTGGAAAAATTCTCATTTGTCCTTTCATACTCTTAATACATAATGTTCTAATCTTTGGAGTGTGGCATCTAGGTTGCAGAGATGTTTTTCCTCATTCTTCCCAGTAACCAAGATGTCATCTAGGTAACATTGGACTCCATCTAATCCGCTTACAATTTCGGCAATAGCTTGTTGGAACAACATTGGTGCGGAAGTGATGCCAAATAGTAACCTTTCGCATCAAAATAACCTTTTGTGTGTCACAGTCATCAATAACTATTGTGAATCCTGATCCACGTTCATTTGAAGATACGCACAAATGAGGTTAATTTTACTGAAGTGTTGGTCTGCAGCCAACCCAGCAAATAGGTCATCAATCAGGGGTAGAAGGCACTGCTCTGCACACGATACATGATTAATAGTGACTTTAAAATTGCCACAAACACGCACTGATCCTCCTTTTTTCATCACTGGTACAGTCAGCAGAGCACAATGACTCACATTAACAGGTTCAAGGGCTCCTGTTCTGACCAGCCTTTCCAATTCTACCTTGGGTCTGATTGAATACGGCACTGATCTAGCCGTTAAGCATCTCGCCCGCCTTTCATCCTTATCTTCAGCTTTACTGAGATAGCCTTCATGCTTCCCAGCTCACTGTTGAAGACAATGACATGTTTCTTCAAGGTTTTGGGTGATTTGGAATATGTTATGAGATTTACCTCCACCCAATTTATCTGATCTTTTCCAGCCAAGTTCTTGCAAATAATTTCTTTGACTATGTGCAAGGGCAAATCTGCTGTCTGTCCATTTAAATGCACTGTTATATCAATACGGCCCTGCAACGGAACCACTTCGCCAATGTAGGTTTTTAACACTATCTTCAAAGGCTGCCGAGAAATATGTTGCCGTTTTTCTTGATGAACAGTTGCTGGCACCAGCGAGACACTGCCCCAGTGTCCACCTCCAACTTCACTGGCTGGCAGTTCACTGGCGGAATGACCCAATATCGGTTTGTTCCCCCAGCAATAGTTGGTACCTTTAATGACAGTTTGTCTTTGGAATGTGAATCGAGTTCCTTTTCACCTGCTTTATGTAACACGTGGACACTTTTCCCCCTGATTCAGCTTACTATTTGTTTTACTCAGTTCTTGCTTCTTGCAACTTTTGGCTGAAGTTTTTTTTTCCCAACAAGCAATGCGGTCCTTTCTTCCACAATTTCTGCACACGATGTCTTTGCAACAACAATCTGCTGCTGAGTGCCCAATTTCTGCACCCCTATGGCAAATACGAATCTATGTTTGGGTTTGCGTTTCAGCCGACATCTTGTGAATTCTTGTGCATGAGCTCAACTGCTGGGTTTCTTTGGCTGTTAATTCCATGGATACACAAACTTCCAAAACTCTCTTTAAGGTCAGGGTGCTTTCGGGTTGCTTTTGGTTAACAAATGCTTTTGAATAGCTTCTTTCTTTAAACCGCAGGCTAATCTATCTCTGATGGCATCGTTTAACACATCCCCGAATTCGCAGTGTTCAGCCAACCTTTTCAGGGTAGCTACAAACTGTTTAATCGTTCAGTTGCTATCTTGTTAGTTTGAAGAAAATGGGCAGCACGGTAGCACAAGTGGATAGCACTGTGGCTTCACAGCGCCAGGGTCCCAGGTTCAATTCCCTGCTGGGTCACTGTCTGTGTGGAGTATGCACGTTCTCCCTGTGTCTGCGTGGGTTTCCTCCGGCTGCTCCAGTTTCCTCCCGCAGTCCAAAGATGTGCAGGTTAGGTGGATTGGCCATGATAAATTGCCCTTAGTGACCAAAAAGGTCAGGAGGGGTTATTGGGTTATGGTGATAGGGTGGAAGTGAGGGCTTAAGTAGGTCGGTGCATACTCGATGGGCCAAATGGCCTCCTTCTGCACTGTATGTTCTGAAAAGAAATTGTCAAATCTTTCTGTATAGGAGCTCCATCGCTCCCTATTCTCATTAAACAGTCCCATGCCATTTGGAAGGATCTGTCTGTGTTCAATCTGCCATGAATCCTTTTAGCACTACCTTGCTTCCTTTCTCCCCAGAACAAAGCACAGTCCGAGCTCAACTTGTTTCCCTTTGTGTTTTGCAACACTCCCGGCTCAGAGTTTGTAGTTGTGGCGGGCTTTTCTCCAAGATTGTTTTCTTCGGCTTTTTCAGTGATTTTTCATTTCCTCTGTGGCTGCACCCCTTTGCCTAGCTCCCCAGTCGCCAGCTTTTATGTGTCGACAATTTAAATTATTTCTTATTTCTTTGCGTGCCTACAGATTCTGCTCGATGTTTTTTTGTATGCCTACTTGAGGCAGGGTGGCGCAGTGGTTAGCGCTGCTGCCTCATAGCGCTAGAGACCCGGGTTCAGTTCCGACCTCGGGTAACCGTCTGTCTGGAGTTTACACATTCTTCCCGTGTCCGCCTGGGTTTCCTCTGGCTGCTCCGATTTTCTCCCACAGTCCAAAGATGTGCAGTTGAGGTGAATTGGCTGAGGTAAAATTGCTCCTTGGTGGGGTTACGGGAACAGGGTGGGGGTTTGGGTGCTCTTTCCGAGGGTCAGTGCAGACTGGATGGGCTGAATGGTCTCCTTCTGCATTGTAGGGATTTTATATTAAATGCTGTTCACTTACCACGTCACCAGTTTTTATGTGGTGGATTCAAAATTGGGTTTGTAGGCCTTGGAGTTTCAACCAAAACATAGAGCTTAATTTCGAAAATGTCAACACTTTAGACTGCCATGTTAGACTACTCATTTTCCCGCGCAAATGGGCGAGACAATACCGAATCGTTCTCTTAAAATGCCCCTCTTCAGCTACAAGGCTCCTTGTGAGGAAACGTTAAAAACGCTATGAATACACAACAGAAATAAAGTTACTGATAAGGAATAAGTCAATAGAATTCTTGTTTTACAGAGTTGTATTTTCAACTTAACATAGAATGATGTGGACTGTCACAAGTGAGAGAAATGTATAAAAACTGGTGGGTAATGGGGGAGGTCTAGTAACGCAGTGGTAGCATCCCTACCTCTTGTTTCAAGTCCCACTTCAGGACTTGATGCCGGTTCAGAGAGTGTGTCACAATGCGGCCAAACTGGTTCACTGTCAATATGTAAATCCTTCTGATATGCATGGCAGGTGGTGAGAGTGGGAGAGAATCTGCCAAAATAACGGAAAAGCTATTGCAGTACCTTGCCAAGTATTACCATGGGCCTGCCCAGAAGTCCGTGGTCACCAGGGATGATTAAATTAAGCATGGCTTTTCACATTCAACATTGTAAAGAGAGGAAAGTTTGTGATGAGTATTTGTATTTCTAAAGACCCAAGATATTGAGCTCAAACTCACTTGAATCCCCAAACCAGACCAGATCATTATTAAGCATGACTGTATGCTACCTCTTCAGTGTATATTCAAGCATGGGCAGCACGGTAGCACAGTGGTTAGCACTGCTGTTTCACAGCGCCAGGGTCCTGGGTTAGATTCCCGGCTTGGGTCACTGTCTGTGCGGAGTCTGCACGTTCTCCCCCTGTCTGCGTGAGTTTCCTTCGGGTGCTCCGGTTTCCTCCCACAAGCCCCGAAAGATGTGCTGTCAGGTAATTTGTACCTTCTGAATTCTCCCTCGGTGTACCCGAACAGACGCCGAAATGTGGCGACTAGGGGCTTTTCACAGTAACTTAATTGCAGTAAGCCTACTTGTGACAAAAAAGACTATTATTATTATTATAAGTACTATAGCTGGATTTTATGTTCAGAAGCCTTATTTTAAACCTCATGCACAGGATAAATGAAGACAGTCACATGACCTATTTTATTTTGTCCATCCAGAAAGATCATTCGGCTGAATCTATGCACAGGTCATGTCTACTAATAACTTTAGATCCCTTTCAACTTAACCCTGAGTTGCAGAGCATATTTTCCTCTTTGTAAGAAATAAGTATTTTATTAAGTTATCAGAATGCACCAAAAAGTTCATCAGATTGACGTTAACTTTATAAACAGGGGGAAAATAAAGTCCACTGAAAGTCTTTTTACCATTCTTAGAAGATAGACCAGTGAGTATGGTTGATATAAGCTTTCCAGATACTCTGTTATATATATATATAGAACATAGAACAGTACAGCACAGAACAGGCCCTTCGGCCCTCGATGTTGTGCCGAGCAATGATCACCCTACTCAAACCCACGTATCCACCCTATACTCGTAACCCAACAACCCCCCCCTTAACCTTACTTTTTAAGGACACTACGGGCAATTTAGCATGGCCAATCCACCTAACCCGCACATCTTTGGACTGTGGGAGGAAACCGGAGCACCCGGAGGAAACCCACGCACACACGGGGAGGACGTGCAGACTCCGCACAGACAGTGACCCAGCCGGGAATCGAACCTGGGACCCTGGAGCTGTGAAGCATTTATGCTAACCACCATGCTACCGTGCTGCCCTCGTATAAGCCCCTTGTATGTTTTCGACACTGCAATTTTCTACCTAGAAAGTAAAACCCAATGTTTTAGATTTGCTGCGCATTTTTATTGCTATCTTAAATGCTATAATGGAAATGAATACCTTCAGATAAAAAATAAGATCAACAAATCTTTGAGGACTGGCTATACAAGCTTAGCGTTGTACCTCTTATTTCTATCTAGGTATTTACCAAGCATAAAATCTTGCAGGGTAATTACAATGTGAAGTGATAATTACAGCTGTTATGCCATCAAGATGTACAGGAAATTTCCACAACTCAACAGACTCATCTCCATCAAACTGTCCTCCACATGCAATATATTCACTCTGGGAAGGCGGGACAAGATCAAGTTGGAAAGCCAATGCTGGAAGCAGTTCTGATGCAGCCATGGAAGTGGGCAAATGTCAAAGCGGGTTGGTTAGAAGGCTGCATGGGTTCTCTGGGGCTTTGTCACCCTCTCTCCATGCCACATCCATGCCCCATGCATCTCCTCCATCCTTTGCGCTCACTCGCTCAATATACACAGTAGAGCCAAAGACCCATATAAAAACAAGAGCAAGTCTTGAAGTGCACTTAAAAAACACCTAAAAATTTGCTATGAAATTACTGCTACTCTTACAACCCTATAAAAGTACCAATCAGAGGGGTGGCATGTTGGCGCAGTGGTTAGCACTGCTACCTCATGGCGCCGAGGACCCGAGTTCGATCCCAGCTCTCCCCAGGTCACTGTCCGTGTGGAGTTTGCACATTCTCTCCATGACTGTGTGGGTCTCACCCCCACAACCCATATGTGTGCAGGGTAGGTGGATTGGCCACACTAAATTACCCATTAATTGGGGTGGAAAATTGGGTACTCTAAATTTACTTTTTAAAAGTGCCAATCAGACAGAGCCATTTTAATATTGATAACGGAAGCTTTCCTTCACTTTGCACCTCTTAATCTTGTCTAAATAAACATATAGAGATTGCAAAAACAGTTCAAAGAATAACTTATTAAACTTCATAAAGATTTCAAAGCAAGTAATTCACTTCCACCCTTAAAAACATACTTCTACTGAGTGACTCCATTGGTGAGCCTTGGAGCCCAGCCAAGCAGTCATAATGAGGCTTTCTGTGAACTGCATCAACAGAAATAGATGACCAGCCATCCATTTCTCCAGGTGGCCATATTACTTCTGGTTCATATTTGCCAGCTAATGATGGAAATGGTTAATTAGATTAATAAGTTACAGCTTTGAGTGATAAATTTAACAGCAGTCTGCAGCTATGGTTCATGAACCCCCCCCCCCCCCCCCCCCCGCAAAAAAAAACCCCACGTCCTTCATTACTTTGATTGAATAAAGCACTGTTTTTGTGAGAAGAAGGATTGCAGGCTATATACGAGTTATGTTATCGCGATTCTTCTCTTTTTTCCCCCATAGGTCTCGATAAATTGGACTTGGCACGAATTGAAATATAGAAAACAACATGTTTGAGTTGAAAAGAGACCCTTTTGGTTGGCTTATCCTGTGTGTGCTCCTGCAAGGTAATAACTACTGATGTCTTGAGAGGGAGAGTGTCTGAAACATTCGTAAACAATTTGCGTCTGCGTTGCCTGTCCCTCATGGAAATTACACCTCAGAGTACTTTACAGTTGCAGAGGACAACAAGTAAAACAGGACGAAGCATTTTTGGTGAGAGACTGCAGAGTGGGACAGATATGATTTTTTCCCCCGTATAATCGTATCACATGGAAGGAGGACATTCAGTTCATTGTCCTTTTGTTATTTCAACGTCCAATGCAGTGCCACTACCCCGCTCTTTCCCCATTGCCCAGTAATATTTTCATTTTCAGGTTCGTATCTGCAATTCCCCTTTTTTAGGAGGCTTTTGAAGATAGTGAGGGAGGTAGGACGAGAAAGTGATTTTGGGTAGACCATTCGGGGGGGGGGGGGGGGGGGGGGGGGGGTGCAGGCAGAAAAGTGGTGCCTATTAGCTGTAAAGGAATTTGAAACATATCTGACTTGGCTCTATTGTTGTCACAAATGAGAAATATGGGCTAAATATAACCATGCACTTTATATTGTGATAAATCATTAACATGTTTGTCCAATCCAAATCAGGTTGGTAACCCAATATCTCATTGCATCTAAGTGCCTTAAGTTCATAAATTCCTTAGAAATGTATGTATGCTGTTATTGTACTCCTATTCCTGTCATGAGATTGAGATCTGTTGGCTCCATTGCACAATAAGCAAACTTTCCTCCGTTCCTCAGAGGCCTGTTTTTAATGTGAGCAAAACATGGGCTGGAGTGCCTACTTTTTCCCGGGATTGAAGAGAACCCATATCAATGTCTAACACTTCTCCGGTAATCCCATTCGCCTATCAGATGTTGCAGCAAGGTAGAATTTGTACATCAGCATGGTGTAAACCCAGAACGTGAGATGGGTTGCTGAGGAAGGGGTCATCCCCCATTGCTTGGACGTCAAATCAGGACCTGAATCATGAAATAAACTGCTACTTTTTATGCCAATTCACACTGGAAACTGGCCGCCAAAACAAAATGATAACGTAACCATTTCCAAAGTTTAAAAAAAAAATCTAGAGTATCCAATTATTTTCTTTTCCCAATTAAGGGGCAATTTAGCGTGGCCAATCCGCCTATCTTGCACATCTTTGGGTTGTGGGGACGAGACCCATACAGACATGAGGAGAATGTGCAAACTCCATATGGACAAGTGACCCAGGGCCGGGTTCGAAATTGGGACCTCGGCGCTGTGAGGCAGCGGTGCTAACCACTGCGCCACCGTGCTGCCCCTACCATTTCCAAAGATAACGGATGTTAGCCTGTCTCTATTTAGGTCCGAGGTTAAGCCAGTCTGTTCGCGACCTTGGTGTCACGATTAATCCCGAGATGAGGTTCCGACATCACATTCGCGCAGCCACACCCGAGACTGGAAATTCACGCCTGAGGTCAACGGACCTATCAATGGTCCATCGGATTTTGTGTGCCACCCGTCGTATGAATCGGAATCTACCCTTATGCATTTGACCAAGCCCATGGTCATCTAGCCTAAAATATCCTAACACAGCTTGTTATTGCCCTTTGTCTCATAACGTTCCTGTGAATCACCTTGGGATATTTCATTCTGTTAAAGGCATTAAATAAATATAAGATGGTGTTGTCTCACTAGCACCGAGGGCGTGTATTTCCGGCTCTCCCCGTGGTGATGTGTTTTCTGGCATCGGTGCGCAATTGGTTGCCAGTGGGACCTTCCTGCCCCACCAACGTCGACAGCGCCTTGCGTGGCTCGCCCGTTCTGGCACCGGGGAACCTTCCGCTTGGGAGTTGCCTTTGGCGGGACTGGAAGACCCTGCCAGAAGGAAAGTTCTGGAAAATCCTGCCCTGAGATGTTCCCTGCTATTGAAAATGAAATGAAAATCGCTTATTGTCACGAGTAGGCTTCAATGAAGTTACTGTGAAAAGCCCCTAGTCGCCACATTCCGGCGCCTGTCCGGGGAGGCTGGTACGGGAATCGAACCGTGCTGCTGGCCTGCTTTAAAAGCCAGCGATTTAGCTGAGTGAGCTAAACCAGCCCCTTGAGAGTCGGAACTGCACAGTGCACACATTCGCGCAGGGGCCGTGCTTTGCCAACTTATAGGTTACACTGATTTTCGGCTCCTATTTTTAGAGCTGATGTGACGAAGTGCAGAGCTTATTTGGGAGTATATCCACCATCCAAGTCAGCCAGTGGATGGGATGTCAAGCAAGGACGGTTGTAACCATGGACTTGGAACTAAAAGAAACAAATAAACAAAGCACTTGTATTTTTCCACGACCTTCTTTCACCACAGTGGAAGATCTCGAGTAATTTTCTAAAAATAAAAACAATTGCATTTCCCATGCAATGATGTTGCCAACGTATCTGTGTTAGGAGATACAACTCAGATTAAATCTGTCCAAAATAGAAGGAAATGATAATGAGACCCTTGATTTGTACTGCACTAAAACATCCTCATCAGCAGTTCCTCCCACAGTCCAAAGAGGTGCAGGTTAGGTGGATTGGCCATGATAAAATTGTCCCTTGGTGTGCAGGTTAGGTGGGGTTACAGTATCACGGGAATTGGGTGGGGGAATGGGGTGGGTGTTCTTTCAGACCCAATAGGCTGAATGACCTCCTTCTGCACTGTCAGGATCCTATGTTCCATTTAAACCCCCAAAATGTTTACCTGATAAAACTACATAGCTAATGTTGAAATGATATTCACCCTGAGGTCGGAGAGTTCATTTTTTTCAGGAAACCTGTCACATTTTCAGTCAGGTAAGAGGGACTATTGGTTAGTTTTGCACTGGTGGTTTAACTGTAGCAGTTTCTTGCTTGGTTTAACAAACAATCATGAAAAACATATGGAGCTATGTTGAATGTATGACAAGGTCATGTTATGTCAATCTGAATGGTTACTTGATTCGCTTTTATTTGATGACAAAGCATCCAATCTGGTCAATGACGTCTCAGGCAAATTGAAAGTTCAACAGCTTCTCCAAAAAAAGAGCTTTCACAGCCCTCTGAACACCGCAGCCTCAGGTATCAGTCAGGCTTTGGAAGAGTAAGATACAATGGTGGTTTTTGTTCAGAAGATTAACTCCTGAATTCAAAATGTCCCGTTTCCTAAATTACCACGTTGCTCCTTTTCATGTAAATCCCTGAGAAAAGTTACTTTCCAAATTATTTTGCCCACATCCAGCCATCCATCCACCACTCTTTTCCAGTGTTTGCTGTCAGTACTATCCTGCTATCACTGAGAGGTGTGTAGGGCTGATATGATAACTCTTCATTCTATTTGGGGAACTGCTTGCACACACTTGGTGCAAGATGATTGGGAACTCAGGTGGGGGAGTAGGTGGGGGTTGAAATCATAAGACTAGAAGACATAGGAGCAGAACTAGGCCATTCTGCCCATTCGATCCTACTCCGCCAATCGATCATGGAATGATATGTTTCTCATCACCATTCTCCCGCCTTCTCCCCACAACCACTGCTCCCCTTACTAATCAAGAACCTATCAATGTCTTAAAGACACTCAGTGATTTAGCCTCCATAGCTTTCTGCGGTAAAGAGTTCCACAGATTCACCACCCTCTGGCTGCAGAAATTCCTCCTTATCTCTATTTTAAAGGATTGTCCCCACAGTCTGAGGCTGTGCACTAGGGTTCTAGTTTCTCCTCCTCCTGGAAACATCCTCTCCACGTTCTCTCTATCTAAGCCTCTCCGTATTCTGTAATCAGACCAACAATCTAGCATAGCTGGCATTGTTGGTCGGCACTTCAGTGGGTGCTGCCGCCAAAACCTTCTCCTATTGGATGGTCAGATTCACGCATTAATTTAGTGTGAACAGATGGGACCTATGTTCCCTGGAGTTTAGAAGAATGAGAGGCGGCTACTTTTTTCGTCGGGGGCTCGACAGGGTAGATGCTTCTCCTGACTGGGGAGTCTAAAACTAGTTAGTGGGGGAGGGGGGTACTTTGGTGGGCACAGCCTCAGGATAAGGGTTGACCATTTAGTAATTGGGATGAGGAAAATTTTCATTACTCAAATGGTTATGAAAGTCTGGGATTCTCATTCCCAGCGAGCAGCGGATGCTCAGTTGTTGACTATCTTCAATGCAGAGGGCAGCAGACGTTTAGGTGCTAAGGGAACCTAAGGACATGTAGATAATGTAAGAATGTATAGCTCAGGAAGATGAGCAACTTTGAGCTTATTGAATGGCAGAGCAGACTCGAGGAGCCAAATGGCATATTCCTGCTTCCGTATCTTATATTATAATGGCTGGTAAGTAAGTAAAGTACTTTTACCCAGGCCTTTGCACTACTCTGTTTGTGGCTCAAAAATGTTATAGCAGTAGGTTGGGTTAAATATCCTTCTGATATTTCCAAGGAAATGCCTATCTTCCGCGTGATGACATGAAATAATGACACTGTTATTTCAAGTATAAGAACAGCAGTCTTCATCAGTGTCTGTCTCAGTCAGAGGCTTTATGGAAACTAATCTTAAAATGTCTGCCTCCAGAGGCAACCTCATGGCAGAGCGACATAACAATGGATAGCCAGTGGTGTCAATCAGACTGGTTACATTTCAAAATCTAACATCCCCCCCCCCCCTTTCATGTCTAACTAAAGATACAAACATTCCCCTTTTCCAGCGAACAAAAGACAAATTTGCGTTCATTATCCTGTGTGAATGTGAGTCCAGGTTTTCCACTATACCCCCACTGTTCTTCTGCATGAACACTGTCTGTTCGACGAGTCAGTCGCTGCACATGCATTGCGCAAATCGTCTTTGGATTGTGCCGGTCTATTTATGGAACTCGTGCATTTGACATTGGCTATTCATCTGGGCGATGTTCCTTGTCTGGAGCGTCATTCCTGTGGCCCTTGTTGCTTTGGTGACTTGTTATCCCATTGCATTTGTTGGGGGCTGGTGGACCCCTGAGATTTAAAAAATTGTATATTTTTATTGAACATTTTTTGAGAAGTGTAAAACAGGAAAACAAACCAAAAACGATAACACCCACATCCCCCCAGAATCCCGCCCCCCACCAACAGCTGACAGTGACTGAGCTCTTTAAAGTAGAAAACAAATGGCCGCCATCTTCTGTAGAACCCCTCGATTGCACCCGTTATGATGTACTTAATTTCCTCAAGGTGTAGAAACTCCATAGGATCCCCCAGCCATACTGAGGCATTGGGTGGAGAAGCTGACCTCCACCCCCAACAGAACCCGCCTGCGAGCAAACAATGAGATGAAGGTCAAGCTATCCGCCCCCGCACCCAACTGCAGCTCCGAAAGATCTGACAACCCCAAATATGGCCCGAAGGGGTCGGGCTCCAATTCAATTTGTAAAATTGCCAACATGGTGCTGAAGAAGGAGACCCAAAATCTCATCAGCTCAGGACATGGCCAAAACATATGTACCTGGTTTCCCAGGCCCCTCCCACAGCGCTCACACTTATCCTTTACTTCCTCAAACAGCCAACTCATCCTAGACCACAACAAATGCACCCAGTGTACCACCTTTAAACTGTAGATGCCCAAATATTGCATACCCTCCCCCCCCCCCCCCCCAAGTCCTCCTCCCACTTGGCCCCTTAATCCCCTCTAGAGTTGCCGTATACTCCACCAGGATCCTCCTGTAAATTCCCGAAGTACTCCCCCCGCCCCCCACCCCCCACCCCCGCCACCTCTCTTTCCCCTGGCCAACAGAAACAGAAGACACAGCCCGAATGAGACACAGCAAAGAGTGAGTTTGGGAATTTGAAGCTAGGTGGGAATTGAATTAAATTCAATCGGTAAGACTGTTCCTTTTTAAATTTAAGGAGTTTAAATTAATCTAAAATTATGCAGTGAAGGTGAACAAGGGCTGCCCCACCCACTCAACATAACTGGCTGACAGTTAAGTGTCAGTCACCTTAATCTACTTTGATCTAAAAGCAGGTGGGAGTAGTCAACTTAGGCCAATTTAAAAGAGCAACTTGTAACTCACTCCCATGTGATGGTCACGACTGGAAGTTAAATATCCGAGGGTATCAAACTATTCAGAAGGACAGAGTGGATGGTAAGGGAGGTGGTGTAGCTCTGTTATTTAAGGATGACATCCGGGCAATAGTAAGGGATGACATCGGTGCTATGGAGGATAAGGTTGAATCCATTTGGGTGGAAATCAGGAATAGTAAGGCGAAAAAGTCACTGATAGGAGTAGTCTATAGGCCACCAAATAGTAACATTATGGTGGGGCAGGCAATAAACAAAGAAATAACTGATGCATGTAGAAATGGTACAGCAGTTATCATGGGGGATTTTAATCTACATGTCGATTGGTTTAACCAGGTTGGTCAAGGCAGCCTTGAGGAGGAGTTTATAGAATGTGTCTGCGATAGTTTCCTAGAACAGTATGTAATGGAACCTACGAGGGAACAAGCGGTCCTAGATCTGGTCCTGTGTAATGAAACAGGATTGATTAATGATCTCATAGTTAGGGATCCTCTCGGAAGGAGCGATCACAATATGGTGGAATTTAAAATACAGATGGAGGGTGAGAAGGTAAAATCAAACACAAGTGTTTTGTGCTTAAACAAAGGAGATTACAATGGGACGAGAGAAGAACTAGCTAAGGTAGACTAGGAGCAAAGACTTTATGGTGAAACAGTTGAGGAACAGTGGAAAACCTTCCAAGCGATTTTTCACAGTGCTCAGCAAAGTTTTATACCAACAAAAAGGAAGGACGGTAGAAAGAGGGAAAATCGACAGTGGATATCTAAGGAAATAAGGGAGAGTATCAAATTGAAGGAAAAAGCATATAAAGTGGCAACGATTAGTGAGAGACTAGAGGACTGGGAAATCTTTAGGGGGCAACAGAAAGCTACTAAAAAAGCTATAAAGAAGAGTAAGATAGATTATGAGAGTAAACTTGCTCAGAATATAAAAACAGATAGTAAAAGTTTCTACAAATATATAAAACAAAAAAGAGATGGCTAGGGTAAATATTGGTCCTTTAGAGGATGAGAAGGGAGATTTAATAATGGGAGATAAGGAAATGGCTGAGGAACTAAACAGGTTTATTGGGTCGGTCTTCACAATGGAAGACACAAATAACATGCCAGTGACTGATAGAAATGAGGCTATGACAGGTGAGGACCTTGAGATGATTGTTATCACTAAGGAGGTAGTGATGGGCAAGCTAATGGGGCTAAAGGTAGACAAGTCTCCTGGCCCTGATGGAATGCATCCCAGAATGCTAAAAGAGATGGCTTGGGAAATTGCAAATGCACTCGTGGTAATTTACCAAAATTCACTAGACTCTGGGGTAGTCCCGGCGGATTGGAAATTAGCAAGCGTGACACCACTGTTTAAAAAAGGAGGTAAGCAGAAAGCGGGTAATTATAGGCCAGTGAGCTTAACTTTGGTAGTAGGGAAGATGCTGGAATCTATCATCAAGAAAGAAATAGCGAGGCATCTGGATGGAAATTGTCCCATTGGGCAGATGCAGCAAGGGTTCATAAAGGGTAGGTCGTGCCTAACTAATTTAGTGGAATTTTTTCAGGACATTACCATTGCAGTAGATAACGGGGAGCCAATGGATGTGGTATATCTGGATTTCCAGAAAGCCTTTGACAAGGTGCCACACAAAAGGTTGCTGCATCAGATAAAGATGCATGGCATTAAGGGTAAAGTAGTACCATGGATAGAGGATTGGTTAATTAATAGAAAGAAAAGAGTGGGGATTAATGGGTGTTCCTCTGGTTGGCAATCAGTAGCTAGTGGTGTCCCTCAGGGATCAGACGACACTAAGATGAGTGGTAAAGCAAAAAGTGCAGAGGATACTGGAAGTCTGCAGAGGGATTTGGATAGGTTAAGTGAATAGGCTAGGGTCTGGCAGATGGAATACAATTTTGACAAATGTGAGCTTCTCCATTTTGGTAGGAATAACAGCAAAAGGGATTATTATTTAAATGGCAAAATATTAGAACATGCTGCTGTGCAGAGAGATATGGGTGTGCTACTGCATGAGTCACAAAAAAATGGTTTACAGGTGCAACAGGTGATTAAGAAGGCAAATGGAATGTTGTCCTTCATTGCTCGAGGGATGGAGTTTAAGACGAGGGAGGTTATGCTGCAATTGTATAAGGTGATAGTGAGGCCACACTTGGAGTATTGTGTTCAGTTTTGGTCTCCTTACCTGAGAATGGACGTACTGGCACTGGAGGGTGTGCAGAGGAGATTCACTAGGTTAATCCCAGACCTGAAGGGGTTGGATTACGAGGAGAGGTTGAGTAGTCTGGGACTGTACTCATTGGAATTTAGAAGGATGAGGGGGGATCTTATAGAAACATATAAAATTATGAAGGGAATAGATAGGATAGATGCAGGCAGGTTGTTTCCACTGGTGGGTGAAAGCAGAACTAGGGGGCATAGCCTCAAAATAAGGGGAAGTAGATTTAGGACTGAGTTTAGGAGGAACTTCTTCACCCAAAGGGTTGTGAATCTATGGAATTCCTTGCCCAGTGAAGCAGTTGAGGCATCTTCATTAAATGTTTTTAAGATAGATAGTTTTTTGAAGAATAAAGGGATTAAGGGTTATGGTATTCAGGCCGGTAAGTGGAGCTGAGTCCACAAAAGATCAGCCATGATCTAATTGAATGGCGGAGCAGGCTCGAGGGGCCAGATGGCCTACTCCTGCTCCTGATTCTTATATTCTCATGTTCTTAAACTTTTCCAACAGCGTCGATGGTGGCACCACCAGAAAATATGGGAAGACCTTCCTCGCAAAGTCCCAAACCTAGATACCTAACAGTGGACCTCTGAGATTGATGGTGGTTCTCAGTATTGTTGCCGAGATTCCCTCCCTCTAACCACTTCCACTGGAGGTGCCAATTTCTCTCCACGTGCCTAATGTCCACGTGTGTTTTTCTCTTGATTCCATCAAATGACTTGTTGCCTCATTATACATCATGCAGAAGACATTCTCAAAATGTAGGCAATCATTTTCTTTTAATGTCTTTTATATTAGGGAAACTGTAAATATGTAACCACATGACCTTCAAAAGAACCTTGGTCGAGGTTATTTCATGCCCCCGGTGCACTTTACGACTGCTAAGATCACTGCAAAGTTTCTCTCTTTTCACTTTTCTCCTTTGTTTCCTTCCCCAGAAAGATATTCCGTAGTAACTGTGTTGGAAGGGATGTTCAGTGCAGGTTGAGGATCCTTTATCCCAAGCCCTAGGGTCCGATTGCGTTTCAGACTTCAGATAACTTTGGTTTTTGGATACCGCAAATATGTTTGCATTGCAATAGGCTAGGCCTAGACCAGCTACAGTCTAAAGTAAACAAAATAAAGTAAGGTATATCACTGAATAATAAATGCAGGGAACCTGTAATAAGTTCCTTTAACATACGAACATAAGAACTAGGAGCAGGAGTAGGCCATCTGGCCCCTCGTGCCTGCTCCGCCATTCAATGAGATCATGGCTGATCTTTTGTGGACTCAGCTCCACTTTCCGGCCCGAACACCATAACCCTTGATCCCTTTATTCTTCAAAAAACTATCTATCTTTACCTTAAAAACATTTAATGAAGGAGCCTCAACTGCTTCACTGGGCAAGGAATTCCATAGATTCACAACCCTTTGGGTGAAGAAGTTCCTCCTAAACTCAGTCCTAAATCTACTTCCCCTTATTTTGAGGCTATGTCCCCTAGTTCTGCTTTCACCCGCCAGTGGAAACAACCTGCCCGCATCTATCCTATCTATTCCCTTCATAATTTTAAATGTTTCTATAAGATCCCTCCTCATCCTTCTAAATTCCAATGAGTACAGTCCCAGTCTACTCAACCTCTCCTCATAACCCAACCCCTTCAGGTCTGGGATTAACCTAGTGAATCTCCTCTGCACACCCTCCAGTGCCAGTATGTCCTTTCTCAAGTAAGGAGACCAAAACTGAACACAATACTCCAGGTGTGGCCTCACTATCACCTTATACAATTGCAACATAACCTCCCTAGTCTTAAACTCCATCCCTCTAGCAATGAAGAACAAAATTCCATTTGCCTTCTTAATCACCTGTTGCACCTATAAACCAACTTTCTGTGACTCATGCACTAGCACATCCAGGTCTCTCTGCACAGCGGCATGGTTTAATATTTTATCATTTAAATAATAATCCCGTTTGCTGTTATTCCTACCAAAATGGATAACCTCACATTTGTCAACATTTTTGACATGTTCACCACAAAAAATGTGAGGTAAACAGTGCAGACGAACAACTAAACTTACTGTGCGACATGTTGATGAGGTTTTTAAAAAGTGCGGTTATTGGATGTGTTTGGTTCTTGGATTCAGCGATAAAGGATATGCAACCCCTTTAAGGGCCAATCTCTCGCAGTCCGTGAGGCCGGCCAGTGCATGAGTGCGCAAACCTTGACCAATGGGGAGAAAGCATGGGACCCTGGAAACAGAGGCCCGGGCAGTATAGGCCCGAGAATCGTAGAGTGAAGGCCTGTTTCAGAGGCCTCTGTGCCAGTATATAGTTGTCCTTTGCCTTCTTCTCAATAAATCCCTTTTGGTTATTCAAGAAGCCTCCGGAGTATTGCCTCAATGCGCCACATTGGCGATGATGGTAAATCGGACAATGGTCGCTAGTCTCAGAACTTGTGGGGGAAGGAGTTACGTCGGAAAACAGTGAGTGTAAAAAGGAACCGTGCCTATGATTGGGACAAACGACCCATTAGATCAGGGGGTTGAAGCCTGGAGCCAGTATATCGAGCGACTCTGGTATTTCATAGGAGACGCTAACAAAAAGTTATTTTATTTTATTGACGGTTTGTAGGCCATGAACCTTTAATCACACAATTGCTCGACCAATTGTGACACTTGTGAGGGTACACATCAACCTCGGACTCTCCATCGTGCAACAAGTTTAATTTGCCTCTTGGGAAACTGGGAGCGACGATCTCGGCTTTCGTTGCCGGACTCCGCCAAATGGCCAAACATTGTGAATTTGCCATGGTGTTGAGCGACATGCTGTGTGACCGCTTAGTATGCGACATCAGTAACGCGCAGAGGAATCTGCTGGACAAGGCAATTGAAATAGCCCAGGCAGCTGAATGCATTTCAAAGGACACATCAGAGCTTCCATGCGTGCAAGAGGGTGAAGGTAAACCAACTGTGGAGCAGTGTGGTTGCAAAGCACGCACCCTGATCGACAGGCACTGAGGAAGTTCAGCCATGGTCCCAGGAGCAGGATCGTAGCCAGAGGTCAGGACAGAAGACGGGCCATCAACCTAGGAATTTTGACAAACACTGTAGATGCGGGGGTGGGGGAGATGACAAGCGTATCATTGAAGAGAATTTATTTAATTTGGGTGCAATAGAAAGGGCCGCATTCGGACACGTTGCCGCGCCAAGCAGGGCACGGCAAATTTTTAAAAAAATAAATAAATAGTGACGCCAATGAATAAAGTGGAGAAGAACTCCAAGTCAGAAATATACAGGCTGAATGTGGTTAAAGTGAGCAAAACAGCCCCAATGGAAATAGTCCTCATGGTTAACCATAAGACATAGGAGCAGAAGTAGACCATTTGGCCCATCGTGTCTGCTCCATCATTCAATCATGGCTGATATTTTTCTCATCCCCATTCTCCTGCCTTCCCATAATAACCCCTGATCCCTTTATTAATCAAGAATGGGCAATCATTAAGCACGGAGGTTGACAAAAGTGCGTTGGCCATGGTGATGGGCAGACAAACTTTCAAATACCTTTTGTGGAGGGGTTCAGCCTTAGAGGCTGAGCAGTATAGTCGCCAAGTTGAAGAGGTACAGAGGGGAGACATTGAGGACAATGATGATGTCATTGTCATACTGTATCAGCAACAGGATGCCCAGTTACCCTTGATCATCCTAGAGAGCCAATGGCCGAATCTCATGGGGTGGGATTGGCTGTGCCAAAGTTAGCTGAACTGAGATTTTCAAAATATCAGATGGTGTATTCCAGGAAGTCCGATACAATTTAAAAGATGTGTTTTGGAACACGCTCGGTCAGATTTGAAGAGTAAAGTCCGAGATTTATATCAACCCAGAATTCTTCAGGGTGAGGCCGTCTCTTGCACCAATATGTTGAGGCCGATTTAAAGCACTTGAAAGATTTGGGAATTATAAGCCCATTTCAATTTTCTGAATGGGCAACCCCAATCGTCCCTGTTTTAAAGCCTGTTTGCTCAGTCAGAATCTGCAGGGACTACAAGCGTACAATGAATCAAGTGGCCCAATTTGACAAATATTTGCATAGAATAGATGGAAACTTGGGGGGAGCTGAATGTACTCAAAACCTGACCAAAATCAGGTTTATTTTCAATTGGAACTGGACGAGGATACCCGGATGTATGCGAACATTAATACGCAAAAAGGCCTTCCAGTACATCAGGTTACCTTTTAGTATGTGCAATATTACAGAGCACAATGGGAAACCTACTCCATAGCATCCCAAAGGCCGTAGTTTACCTGAATGATGTTTCAGTGACAGGAATGGCACCTAGCTAGCTTAGAAGAAGTTCCAAGAACAGTCGGAGATGCTGGCATCAGATTGAAGTGATAGAAATGTACATTCCAAGCCAGCGAGGTCACATACCTAGGGTTCAAAGTGGACTTAAAAGTGCCTGCACCCCCTTGACAACAACATGAGGACCATTATAGAAGACCCTACGTCAAACAAATGTTACAGAGCTTAAATCCTTTTTCGGGATGGTAAACATCAATGGTCGGTTCATCCCCAGTTTGGAAAGTACGTTGGCACCGCTACATCTCCTTTTAAAGAGTCACAGGAACAGGCATTCCGCCACATTAAACTGGCCCGACCGTCATTCAACTTGTTGGTCCATCTCAATCCCAGGTAAACAAAACATCTTGACCTGTGACACTTCACCTTATAGTATCGGGATGTTCCTGTCCCATAGGACGGAGGACGACTCAGAGAGGCCCATTGCTTTCGCCTCTCAGACTCTCACTGACGCCGAATGGAAGTATGCACAGATTGAGAAAGAAGGCCTCACTGTAATTTACGGTGTCAAGAAGTTTCACCAATACGTATACGGCCCCAGTGTCGCTATTATAATAGACCACAAACCACTGCTGGGGCTCCTCCGTGAGGACAAGCCTATTCCTCCGATTGCTTCCGCCGGAAAACAGCGGTGGGCTTTGTTGTTACCCGCCAATAACTAAATTTTCCAGCATCGGTCGGGGACTCAGATCTCATACGCCAATGCTCTCTGTCGGCTCCCGCTTTCCCCAAAATCTGACACTGCCACCTGTCCCACAAGAGATTGTCCTGGCATTAAACTTTCCAGACACCCCACGGTCTCGTCACCCCACATCAAAAACTGGACTCAAAGTGATCTAGTCTTTTCCAAAGTGAAACAAATGGTCTTGGCCGGATGGCACCATGACCAGTCAGATCAGCTCTGACCCTACCGCGTCAGAAAATATTAACCCCCCCAGCAAGAGAGCCAGTGCTGCAGGAGTTGTACCGTGCACACCCTGGCCAGACCTAGATGAAAATGTTGGCCAGGATCTGACACCGCGAATCTTGCCACCCACCTGCAGCCATGGGGGGGGGGGGGGGGGGGGGCCTGATGGACCGTGGACGAGGTTACATATTTATTTTGCAGGCCCTTTCCCGGGAAGAATGTTCCTGATACTAGTGGACGCCCAGTCCCAAGTGGTTGGATGTTCGGGAAATGGGGAAGACAACGTCAGCAACCATCATTGACACCCTGCGTCAAATGTTCGCTTCCCAGCGCCTCCCTGAGGCGTTGATGTCTGACGATGGCACTGCATTTACCGGAGAGGAACTTCAGCACTTCGAAAAAACAAACCGCAAACCGCATAGCTCCCTACCACCCGGCCTTGAACGGATTAGCAGAGAAGTTAGGTCAGATGTTCAAGTCTGTAATGAGGAAACAACCGAACAGACCGTTACACCTTAGGTTTGCCAACTTCCTTCTCGCTGAATAGGCAGGAAACTTTCTCCCCCAAGTGGCCATTACAGTGCAATTACATTTTCATAAATCCCAGCTGAAACCATATGCTGGTGTTTTAAAATGCAGTTATGTCACAATGAAATGAAAATCACTTATTGTCACGAGTAGGCTTCAATGAAGTTACTGTGAAAAGCCCCTAGTTGCCACATTCCGGCACCTGTCCGGGGAGGCTGGTATGGGAATCGAACCGTGCTGCTGGCCTGCTTGGTCTGCTTTAAAAGCCAGCGATTTAACCTGGTGAGCTAAACCAGTTTACAACAGGAACTAAATACTTTGGAGACTTGGGCACAAGAAAGTATTGCCCTTTCGTAAATTTGTCGTAAATTATGTCAAGTCTTTTTTATGACCCAGGTGCTGAATATTGCACAATCATCGTTTTCAGCTGCTTCCAATTATGCTTGCTAACTGTTCCTAAGAATGACATTCATTTGATGGACATGTTTTTTGAGCTCTCCTACCACTTCTCTTCGATGACCAAATCCTCAGCAAGTTCTATCTTATTTCTGGCTGATAGTGGCCAGAATTATCCGGCCACTGGGACTCTCTTTTTCCACTGGCAACGCACCCACCCACCCCCCCCCCCCCTTCTTATCTTACTCCTAAAATGCCCCACATGAACGATAAAGCTGGCTCACCGCCTTCCCCATCGATACAAGCTCAAACTCCACCTGTAGCCTCTTCCTCTCCACCAGCAACTCTGCCATCGGGGCCGTGGATTTTGTCAATCCACCTTCAGAATGGAGTCAACCAAAGACTGCCTTTCCGCCCTCCCCCCCCCCTTCAAACTTCAGCCAACAAACCCACCCAGCTCCAAAAAGCGCCCTCCCCCACCCCAAACAAGGAAAACCCAACTAGCCTAAGCCCTTTAACTTACCCCCCAAACAAAACAAAAAACGCATCCCCTCCCCAGCAACCAGCCGCAGCCCCCCCCCCCCCCCCATCCGCTCCCGTTAACTAACATACCTCCGAGCAGGTGACCCCCACTTGGGGAACAAAAACAGAACCAAACAAGAAAAAGAACAAACACCCGCTTTCCCCAATCCCTCATTCAAAAATCGCACGTACTGGGAATATAGAACCCATATCCCCCTTTGAAACAAGCAACCCCATACCACCATGGGAAGGGGAAAGAAAACGCAAAAACATAATTAAAAAATGCAAAGAGGCAAGAAACATGACCATGTAAAATTCAAAACTCCATAACATCCAACAACTACAGTCAGATCTCTCCCAGTCCATTTCTCCTCACAAAGTAATTTGCCTCCTCCAGCGTTTTAAAATAACGATCTCTGTCCTTGAACGTGACCCATCATCGAGCCGGGTCCAGCACTCAGAACCGCACCTTGCTCTTGTACAGCTTGTTGAACCTAGTTTGTCGTTTTGCCAGTTCTGCCCGAATATCTTGATAAACCCGGATGGGATGCCCCTCCCATCTACTCTCTCGCCTGACCTTCACCCACTTTCAAATCTGCTCCTTGTCTGGATACCCATGAACATGGACTATGACCGCCCATGGTGGATCCCTGGATCTGGGCTTCTGATGCAATGACCGATAGGCCCGGTCCACCACGGGAGGGTTCGCAAATACCCAAACCGCCCACCAACATCCCGAACATCTTGGCCACGTACCCCGTGGCGTTCATACTTTCAATGCCCTCTGGTTGCACGACAATCTTCAGGTTCTGGCTCCTGGCCCGATTCTCCTGGCCATCCACCTTGACCTTCAATTCCTTTTGGGTCACCCCCAACAATGCCACTTCTGCCTCCAAAGAGCCAATCCGGTCACTGCGTTCTGAGACTGCCTCCTCCACCTCCGAATCGTCGTGCCCTGCGATTCTGACCCTTCTCCACACTATCCAAAGTCATGTGAGTGGCTACCGTCGCCACCTCAATCACTTTGGATTGATCCTCCAACATTGCCCGTCTTTACTTCTGGAATTCCCCCATCAGGAACTCCATTAACTTCCCCGTTGTTCATTGGGAGGACATCGACGACACGGAGGGCTCCGCCATTTTCTCTTCCACTCCTTCACTGCTCCCATAAACCGGGCAAAAAGGGCCAAACACCAAGATTCCAAGTGGAAAATACCTTGTGTGTGACTGCTCACCTCATAGCTGCCGCTGGAAGTCTCATTTATCTATCTGTCTTAAAGACACTCAGCGACGTGGCCTCCACAGCCTCCTACGGCACTGCGTTCCACAGCTTCACCGTCCTTTGGCTGAAGAAATTCTTCCACATCTCTGTTTTAAAGAATTGTCCCATCATTCTGAGGCTGTGCCCTCAGGTTCTAGTCTCTCTTACTTGTGGAAACACCCTCGCCATGTTCACTCTATCTAGGCCTCTCAGTATTCTGTAAGTATCAATGAGATCCCCTCTCATCCTTCTGAACTTCCATCGAGTACAGGCCCAGAGTCCTCAGCCGCTCCTCATATGGCAAGCTCTTTATCCCTTCATTCCTGTGAACCTCCTGTGGAACTCCTCCAAGGCCAGCATATCCTTTCTTAGATACAGGGTCCAAAATTGCTCACAATATTCCAAATGGGGTCTGACCAGAGCCTTATACAGCCTCAGCAGTACATCCCAGCTCTTGTACTCCAGCCCTCTCGAAATGAATGCTAACATTGCATTTGCCTTCCTAGTCCTCTGGCTGCGAGTTGCTGACTCGGGTACTTGTGGAAATATATTCCAGTCAGCAGTCATTTAGTTTTGGGTGGGAAATGCACGGCTGGCAAAAAGGAGCGCGGAGCACACTAGAAACTAACTCTGGAGAAGGAGTAACTTCAGGAAAGAAATTTTAAGAGAATTGATTTTTCTTTTAAACTCATCAGTCCTAGGGAGGCTGTGTTGGTGGCGGTGACTGTAACAGTGACCCTGGGAGGCAAGAAAGTCCACGGCAGCAACCTCTACATCAGCCTCATGTACCCTGTACCCTGTAGGCTGTACCCTGTACTGCAGCCAGAATTTGCCCAGAGACAAAATGGTCAGGCAGTCTTTATGATCAATTTTGGTGACCATTGGGCGACCCATTTTACACCATCCCACGGTCGCGAACGCCACTTTGAAAAAACACTTGTCTAGACCAGCCAGATCCAGACTATTCGCCACAGATGCACTTGTGCTGAATGCAGTGGCTGCAATCTGACACATTCACGTCCTTGAGCTCGGTTGCGTTTTGTGCCCTGTACAGATCGGCAATTTCTCTCTCATCTCCCCGCGGTACCCAAAATTATTTAATTCACTGGTGAAATTTTCTTTCTTGGAAGTCTCTGGTTTAGTGTTTGGAGCAAGCTGGCCATCCCGGGTCAGTTAGATTGACCATTGCTGGCCCCACTTCATGATGCCCATTGTGGTTCTAACACAGTGCGTGTGGGAATGACAACTAATACCGCGGCTTAGGGCCCTGCCTGAGCTGAGGACATGCTACTTCCCCAATGTATGGGTCTGCTTGATCCCAGGTTTGAGTGCTACAAAGTTGGGTGATAAAGGCTTCTAAGATGTATTGGGGACTCGGGAGCAGCCCACTGAGCCAATGACCGTGGATCTCCACCAGTAGACTAGATCCGACTGAAGCAACATCTAAAATGGAGGCCAGCTTCCAGTGCCAAGCCCACCGAGTGTTCTGATTCCAAATCAATCTTTCAATCCTTGTGTAATGAAGGTGTGAAATGCAAAGAGGATTACTGTGATCTCAGAGATTTTACTTTCTTCATCAAATGACTTGGCAGAAACTGATGCCAGTTGACAGGTAAGGGTGCAAAATATGAAGTTTACAAACTGCAAATCGATGGAGTTTAGTAGATTGGTGTCAGCTGACAGCCTGAGGTACTGGTGTATTCGATATAGTTACCTAGTACTTGACATGTAACTACCTGGTTGGGTGAAAATCGTCACTTTGAAATTGCTGAAAGGTTAAGTGGCTGCCATTGCTGTTGCCTTTTGACAAAGGTCAGCGTGGGGTCAAGCCGAGATTGGGTGTAATTGCTTTGTAACTCTGGGAAAGGAGTCAAATCTTTTTTGAAAGGTTAAGTGGCAGCCATTACTGTGGAGCCTGAGAGACCAGCCTTTTTAAAAATGATTTATTTCATTTATCTGCAGAAAATATCTTTCTGAACAACAATTTAACGTGCTTTGTTCTGTTTGAAAAACTGTACATTTTAAATATTTATCAGATTGAGATATCGCCAAAACCGGGATAAATTTAAAACAGATTCTTTGTTGTAGTATTTGGTTGGAGTTAGCGCAGAAATTGGTTTTGGGGTTCTACCAAATTGGAAGGGTCCCTGGTCATTGCTTCATCAGGACGTTCTTCCATTAGCCAGATTTCAATGCCAAGCTGAACCTACCTATCACATCCAGCCAGTTGCATTCATGAAGTCTTGTCCATATTGAAAAGAGCTGAGATTGTTTGAATCCTAGTCATATATAAATGGGAACAGTGATCATTAATGGTGAAAGTGACTGGATTATGAATGAACCCCTGGTTTTATCTGTTGTATCACATCACAGTAATGGGTATTCCAAGTCTCTTCCCGCACCTCGTGGTGCACCGAGGCATTCATCTGTTTCCATAGCTAGTAATTCCTGCAACAGGTCGCTCGTCTGTCCATAGGGGCTTTTAGCTTGAGGACGGACCACTCCACATCAAACATGGCTGACTGCGAGTCTCTCCCCCTCTTATCACCAGCATTGGTGCGTTGGAAGGGTTTGCAGGTTGACACAACCCATTTGGCCATGTTATGAAAGTAGCTCCCTTGAACATCAAGTCCTGGGGTGGCACACACACCCAGATGCTCTGCCTCAGAGGCAGTGACGTTACCACTGCACCACAGGGCCTCCTCATTAATGGGCATAGATGGTAGAAATTCCGAGAGCATCAGTTCCATAGGAAGCACAGTTGGGCAGAACGTCTCCTGCCACTTTGCCCTCTTCCAAATCTGAGAGAAGGTTTAATACCATAATGTGGTGGGCATTCCTGCCAGGACTGGCACTTACAGGGATACCCGTCCCACCTTTCTTCTTGGATTTTCACATGATTCCTAGATGACCCAGTCCACTATAAACTAACCACAGCGGCTGAAGCCATCGGAGGGTCAGCGTTCTTCTCGAAGCCACTCCATCAAAAGTGAGCCAATTTTGGAATGGCATTACATCCCAAAGGATCGACCGCAGTTGGGAATTTTCTCTGCACAGTCCACACGTGGCCCGGAACGGCATTGACATCCTCTCTCTCTGCTGACGCTGGTACTGTTAGGCCATCTAAGCAACATTTCCCGAGGGATTGTTGGGGTAACCTAGCTGGGAGATTCCCCAGAAATTCTTCCAAACTGATGACAAGAGACGTCCAGAGAACACCAAACTCCCTCTCTCCCAGAATATCGGTCAGCTGATCCTACCTTGGGGCTGCGTTCTTCCCCATCTAACACCCCCCCCCCACACCCCCCCCCCCCCCCCCCCCCCCCCCATTCCTCTCTGTCCCGAGAAGGAGCAGAATTCTAGGCTAGAATGTCAGTGACTGGATCAATCATTTAAACCTGTGCTTTTGTGTTGAAGAAAATAATCATGCTCCGTTTCTATTCCAAATGCAAGTATTGTGCAGTTTTACATCATAAAGATTACAACTGTTTTTTGTGCTTGTGCTAAAACACTTACAGGAGTGCAAGACTTTATAATAAAGAATTCTGGCAATAAATGCCTGGAAGCCTCCTTAGAGGGTAATCAGGTGCTGACAGTCAAATGCAATCCTGACTCGCTACTCCAAGACTGGGTGTGGAAACAAAACCGGCTCTTCAACCAAGGGAGCCGCAGGTGCCTTTCTGCAGGCCAGACTCTCATTGTGAAGACTGCAGCCTGTGAGAATACCATTGGCCTAACGTGGATCTGCACCAAACGTCGACTTGTCCACGTAGCCAGGACAATGTATCTGATCGCTGACGAAAACATAGTGTTCATTTCCAAAGAAAGGAAGAAAAATTCCAAGTGGAGCTCAATGAACGGTACAAGCATTTGCGCAAAACCATTTCAGGGTAAGACCAGGAGAGCAGATTGGATCGTGAGCTACACAGCAAGGAAATTCCGGTCCCATATTTTATGGTATTTTGAGACCCTACCAGCACACCAGCTGATTGACTGACGTGTTAGCAATCTTAGAAACCTGCAGCAGAGTAAAAGGCCATTCAGCCCATTGTGCCTATCCTGGGCAGCAGTTACCTGGAAACCTCGCCACCTGGACGTTCCTCTCCAAGCCACTCACCATCGTAACTTAGAAATATATCTAAGTTCCTTCACTGTCACTGGGTCAAATTTCTTCCTCCCTAACCGTACAAAACAAACAAAGAACAAAGAAAAGTACAGCACTGGAACAGGCCCTTCAGCCCTCCAAGCCTGTGCCGACCATGCTGCCCGTCTAAACTAAAATCTTTTACACTTCCGGGGTCCATATCCCTCTATTCCCATCCTATTCATGTATTTGTCAAGATGCCCCTTAAATGTCACTATCGTCCCTGCTTCCACCACCTCCTCCGGCAGCGAGTTCCAGGCACCCACTACCTCTGTGTAAATAGGTACTGTGTACTGTGCATGTACCAACACCACAGGGATTGCAGTTGTTTGAGAAGACAGATTACCACCTTCTCAAGGGCAACTAGGGATGGGCAATAAATGCTGGCTTAGCCAGTGATGCCCACATCCTGTAAATTATTTTTTTTAAATGTTGGCTCTTTGAATGAGCGTATTTATTCTTAGCCCCAGACCTCTTTTGAACCCAGTTGGGATCAAATGATCGGGACTGGTGCAAGATATGATTTAACTGTGTTTAACTTTGTGCCATAATGGAATTGATGAGACTGTTATATTTGCCACTGTTTGAGGTTCTTTTGAGCCATTTTCTGATTTGACATTTTCTGTAAGCAGATTGTAACCCTTATCGCCTGTAAAGCAGAGCTGTGACAAGCTGAAACTCATAAATCAAATATATTTGGAAAATCCAGCTTTAAAATATCAACTGCTCTGAGAGTAGAAGGCCACTGAGCTATAGTATATTCAAGCTGTCTGTTAGCTGATTAAACCGTGTCGGGCCAAATGCTTACTTGCAATCCAATCGACTTGAGCTGTACCCCTCAGGTCGTAAGTCACATGCTCGTCAAATGCTGATGAAATTCTTTCACCTCAACAGTACTGAGAGTCCAGCAAGAACCAACGAAGTGCAGAAAGACCGAGGCTTCAAAAGGTGAAACTGAAGCCTTCATTTTAAGTCGATGATTTTCCTTCTCTCTTCGCTTGCAAACCTCGGGGCGCTGAGTCCGATAGTAACGCCACTCGCCACAGCCTGGGAACTGACCTTGGGGCCTCTGCTGAGTTCCACACTTATCAAGTGAACTGTCCCAGTTTCGGGTGGTCAGAGAACAATAAATGGCTTGCCTTTATATCGTCCCTTTCACAACCTCAGGAGATCTCGAAATACTTTACAGCTAATGAAGTACTTGTTGAAAATACTACACCCATTATGCATATATCAAAGTCCCACAGACAAGGTGAAAATGACCAGATAATCTGTTTTCTCATGATGACGGGTTGATCAGGACAGCAGGAGAGGACTTCCCAAAATTTCCTTGAAAAAGTGCCACAAATTGTTCCTTTCACCTGCGAGGGCAGTGAACAGGCAACGGAATGGGGGGCTTTTCACAGTAACTTCATTGCAGCCTTCTTGTGACAATAAGCGATTATTATTATTATTGGTGGTTTAACACCTCATCAATGGAAAGCGCCACCGACTGCGTTGACCTCCCTCGGTACCACACTGGATTATCAGCCCTGATTTTGTTCTGCAGTTTTTCGGAGCGCGATTTAAACCTACGCCTTTCTGTCTCGGGCTATCTTGAACCACTGATGACGTTGATTTGCAATGGGCGGTGTTGTGGCTTTTGGATTCTGTGTAAAGATAAATCCTTAACGAATATTTCCTAATTGCATTGAACAGGAAACCTAGAGATAACATTAGCAAAGACTCAAATGTTGTCAACGGAATTTAAAGAAAAGGTTGGTGGGACCATCAGTGACGTAAGGCAGAATGAAACGAAAATGGAAGAAACTACCACAGCCAAGCAACTACTTCATCCAATGGAGGATTGTACGTAGTGTACTTTATTATTTTCTTTTTAATATATGTCCCTTGATTTTAAAACTTTGATCGTGTGGATAAAAGCAAAATACTGCAGGTGCTGGAAATCTGAAATTAAAACAAAATGCTGGAAAAACTTAGCAGGGTGGCACGGTGGCACAGTAGTTAGCACTGCTGCCTCACGGTGCCAATGACCGGGTTCAATTACGGCCTTGGGTCACTGTCTGTGTGAAGTTTGTGCATTCTCCCCGTGTCTGTGTGGGTTTCCGCCGGGTGCTCCGGTTTCTTCCCACAGTCCAAAGATGGGGTTGGGTGGATTGGCCATGCTAAGAATGTCCCTTAGTGTCCAGGGACGTGCAGGTTAGGCAATGGGTTACAGTGATAGGGCAGTATGGACGGGTGGGTGGACCTAGGTCGAGTGCTATTTTGATTGGTCGGTGCAGGCTCGATGGGCTGAATGGCCTCCTTCTGCACTGCAGGGATTCTATGATTCTGTGGAGAGAGAAATAGAGAGAGAAACAGTTAATGTTTCAAGATTGGATGATGTGGACATATCTTGCACATCACAAACCAATTCATTAATTATGTAACATTGTTAAAGTTTGGTGATTCAGACCGTTCAAGGTCACTTAAAAAATTTGAGGAGGAATGTTCATGGAGGTCATTTCTTTCTCCAGTAAGTTAACCTGATCAGTTCCACAGTTTCTGAAACTGAGATATAAACATCGGCTTGTTACACTACACTGCGAATGGCACCAGCAGAGAGTGACCCAGGAACAGCAGATCTAAATGATTGAACAGAATTCATGCCCCTTCTTTGCCCATTGCAAAGGATCCATACCCACAACTGTTTGGATACAAACACAAAGTTCTACTATGGCATGGGCAGCACGGTGGCGCAGTGGTTAGCACTGCTGCCTCATGGCGCCAAGGTCCCGGGTTCCATCCCAGCCCGGGTCACTGTCCATGTGGAGTTCGAACATTTTCTCCCCGTGTCTGCGTGGGTCTCACCCCCACAACCCAAAACGATGTGTAGGGTAGGTCGATTAGTTATGCTAAATTGCCCCTTCGTAGGAAATTTAAAAATGGATACTCTAAATTTTTTTTTTTTTTTCAAATTCGACTCTGGCATCTGAACATGGGTTAGACTGTAATGTCAATAGATCCAGTGACAACATAAATTTTTTTGAAAATGAGGGGCTCATTGGCTCCTCCTTTTCTTTGGATGGTATAGTGGCACAGCACCAGGGATCCGGGTTCAATTCCGGCCTTGGCTAACTGCCAGTGTGGAGTTTGCACTTTCTCCCCGTGTCCTTGTGGGTTTCCCCCGGGTGTTCTGCTTTCCTCCTGCAGTCCAAAGTTGCGCAGGCTCGGTGGATTGGCCGTGATAAATTTTCCTTTCGTGTCGAAAGGTTCGGTGGGGGTTACGGGATAGAGCAGGGGATTGGGCCTAGGTAGGGGGCTCTTTCGAATGGTCGGTGCAAACACGATGGGCTAAATGGCCCCCTTCAGCACTGTAGGGATTCAGTGAACAACTGACGATAGTTTCACGGTCATTACGGAGACTAGCTTTACATTCCAGATTTGTTATATGTTATATTTGTTATATGTATTTCACCAGCTTCCAAGGTGGGATTTGAACCCCTGCCCCCAGAGCATGAAAACAAAAGCAAAATACTGCAGGTGCTGAAACTCTGAAACAAAAACAGAGAATGTTGGATAAACTCAGTAGGTCTGGCAGCATCTGTAGGGAGAGAAACATAATTAATGTACGAACTTGAAACATTAACTGTTTTTTTTCTCCAGAGACCCAGGGGGGCCTGGGTTCAAATCCCGCCATGGCAGATGGTGAAATTTGAATTCAGTAAAAATCTGGAATAAAAAAGTCTAATGATGACCATCAAACCATTGTCAATTGTTGTAAAAAACCATTTTATTCACTAATGTCCTTTCGGGAAGGAAATCTGCCGTCCTTACCTGGTCTGGCCTACATGTGACTCCAGACCCACAGCAATGTGGTTGACTCTTAAATGCCCTTAGAAAGACCTAACAAGCCACTCCGTTCAAGGGCAATTAAGGATGAGCCAACCCATCCAACGACGCCCAAAAGCCATGAATGAATAAAAAAACATATATATATATATTCATAGTCAACATCAGCAACACATCTACAATTCTCGGGAGATGAGCAGTTTAACACAATATTATTCTATATATCCAGATGCTTGTTGAAGTCTATAAGGGAAGAGAAATGAGGGTTAAGTAAATTACAAGTTATAATTTTAAAAGTTAGGAATAAGAATTGTTCATCTGGGTGGTGCTACTAATGGAATTGTCATGTTGGTGTCGGACGGAAGGTTTAGGCCGCACCAGGTTAGAGCAGTGGAGTTTTTCTTTCCCAAAAGACATTAGTGAACAAGGACAGTGCAGAAGGAGACCATTCGGCCCATCAAATCTGCACTGGCCCTTGGAAAGAGCACCTTACTTAAGTCACGCCTCCACCCTATCCCTGTAATCCCACCTAACCTTTTCAACACTTAAGGGGCAATTTTACAATGGGCAATCCATCTACCTAGGGGCTGGTTTAGCCCAGGGCTAAAGAACTGGCTTTTAAAACAGACCAAGGCAGGCCAGCAGCACGGTTCAATTCCTGTACCAGCCGCCCCGAACAGTCCCCAGAATGTGGCGACTAGGGGCTTTTCACAGTAACTTCATTTGAAATGTACTTGTGACAATAAGCGATTTTCATTTCATTTTTTTTCACCTGCACGTCTTTGGACGGTGGGAGGAAACCAGAGCACTCGGAGGAAACCCGCGCAGACACGGGCCGAAAGTGCAAACTCCACACAGACAGTTCAGACAGTTACCCAAGGTCGGAAAAGAACCCGGGTCTCTGGAGCTGTGAGGCAGCAGTGCTAACCACTGTACCACTGGGCCGCCCATTAATTACCTGGGAAGGCCATTGAAGTGAACAATATGAAATGGGGCAGCCATCTCCATTGCAGAAATGGAGAGTTAATTTATTTCATTCGTTCAAGGGCAGTATTTATTGCCCACCACAGGTTGGCCTGAGAAGAGGGTGATGGTCCTGTTGCTAGACCCCCTCAGAGAGGAGTTAAGCATCAATCACGTTGGTGTCGGACGGAAGGTGTAGGCCGAACCAGGTTAGAGCAGTGGGGTTTTCCTTTCCCAAAGGACATTAGTGAACCAGGAAGTTGAGCTGCTACAACAATCTAACAGCTTCAATATCAAAGTTACTGACATCAGCTTCTTATTCCCAGATTTTATTCTTAAACATAATTCGAGGATCTCAAGCTGCTATGTCTGGTTTAACTTTATTTTCCCATGAGTGCCAGTCCCGTGGCATAGTCATTATACTGCTGTAGCATTGAGATTGGACTCAGTCAAAATGATCACAGAATCCTTATAATGCAAAAGGAGGCCATTTGGCCCATCAAGTCTGCACTGACCCTCCGAAGGAGCGTTCTCCCACCCTGTCCCTGTAACCTCACGTAACCAACACATCTTTGTGAACCAAGGGGCAATTTAGCATGCCCAATCCACCTAACCTGTATATCTTTTGGACTGCGGGAGGAAACCAGAGCACCTTGATGAAACCCATACAGACCACGGGGAGAATGTGCAAACTCCACAGTCACCCGAGGTCAGTCCCTGGCGCTGTGAGGCAGCAGCGTTAACTGTGTCACCGTGCCGCCCCTAATGCTAGCAGACCTACAGAATATTCCCAGAATTTGTACTTTTTAAAAATTTGTGCTCTCAAGGTTGTGATGTGGTTTATGGGTGCCGCATTAATGAAGAATGTTTGAAACAATTTCTTGGTAGTTCAGTGTCCTGCAAAATGCCGCACGGTCAAAAGACCAGCCTGTCCCCACAGTGTTCACCTGATGCCATCTGGTCATCCGTGCATTGTGGGGAGATGCTAAATGAAGGTCTGGTCGCAAAGGAAGAAGGGAATGTATGAGGGATAGTCACCTCGGACTATTCTTCAGCAACGTCAGTGACCATGTACTGAGCAGAATTGGCCGTGCTTGGCAATGTGGTCACAAGAACATAAGAAATCCTTCTCATCATCTCAGTCCCAAATGGTTGACGCCTTATCCTGAGATTGTGACCGCCAAGTTTAAGACTGTCTAGTCAAGGCACATTGCACAAAGGTCCTGTGGCTGTCTATGCCTACATGAGCCTTTACAAATTGCTTTGTCTCCAGTTACTACAAGGAACAAATTTTTCATTCCATTGAGCACGTGTGCCTATATAATTTGATTGAAATCCCTCTATCTCTTACAGCCACTAACTGGAACTATGCTATGTTGGCACTTGCATCCATTGCCCTGTTCCTGGGATTCCTCATTCTGGCTCTATGCTCAAGGGCAAACCAGTAAGTCAGACCTTGCCGTTTTCTTCCAAGTGCATTGCTTGATGTTTTGTAAAACGTTCCTCATGTTTCTGTTTTCTGCAGTAAAATAGATTGATAACTGAAAGAACTGTTCATTCTGAAATCTATATTGCAAATAATTTTACGATGGAACACTCGTATTCGATGGCCAGAATTATGCAGCCCCCTCCCCATGGAGGGTTTTCCCACAGCGGAGGCAGCTTGACATTGGTGGGATCGTCCAGTCCCGGCGGATTCAATGGCAATTTTCACCACTCGCCCATCCCACCGCCGGGGAAATCGGTGGCAGGGGTTGCCCGGACGAATCCACTGGCAGGAAAGACTGGAAAATCCCACCAAATATTACAAGGTTCAATCAGACCAGTTCCCCGGTGAATTGTCCCGTTTATTTATTTAGCGAGAGTAGGAAATGCATGAAACCAAAAGAATGAATGCTAAAATTGTCGTTGGGAAGAAAAGATTTGTTGAGAGTAATTTCTAATTGAGGGCTGTTAGTTGGCGTGCTCACAGTATGAAAATATTTCTTTAATATGTAAGTATTACAGGGCCATGTAGCCGGATGGAGCCCGGAAAATTCTGCTCTGCCCAACTCTTGATTGGAGTTGCGCTGAGTGACATTTTTCTATGTTTGAACTATTACATAAAAGGCAAGTCTTCATTGCTGGCAAATGGGAATAATGGAGGTAGTTCCAAGAATTGGCCTCAACCTCAGCTACAACCTGTGGTTGTATTGATATTGTGCCTCAAGTGTAAGAAAAAGTCTCCAGAAAATTCACAGGTGCATTTTAAAATAAAATATGACACCAAACAACAAAAGGGGATGTTAGAGCAGACGGCGAAAAGATTTGTCAAAATGCTAGGTTTTAAAGAGCCCATTAAAAAAAAAGTGAAATGGAGAGTGTTAGAGAGGGACTTCCAGGACTTGGGACCGAGGCAGTGAAGGTGTAGGGGCCAATGGTGGACAAACAAATTTTCCCGGAACCCACTTTTGCCAACCGGCCGACCTTTGCGACCGGCGCTGGCAGGCCTTCACGACCCATGTCATGTTCCCTTACCTTTAATGCGAAAGGGGAGCCTGCTTGATCATCACAAACTCAGTCCAATCAGGTTCACAGGAGGAGAGGGTGATGCGCGTATCAGGTGCAAACTTCATCCAGTTCCTTTGTACTGTCTTCACCTTTGTGAGAATAGAATGTCTAACCTCCACATGTATGTTATCGTGAAGGGCAATAGCAACAAACTACTTGTTTTACTCAGCACTGGGTACTCCTGGGAGGTGTTATTCCAGAATGCTGACAGTCTCATGGACTTTTGGCGTATTTTTAATGTGCTGTCACAGGTCAGGTACTGCAGCATAGTCTTTTCATGTGGAGTCAGCTGTAAGTTAATAACTGGCTCTGGGGTCACAACCACAAAGGGCATTTTCCACCCACTACTTCTCTTTCAAAATCTGAAACTTTTCCCCTCATTTGCCCGTGGTTTCCTGCATATGACACACATGGGCTTTGCATGGGCACATTTAACAAAACCATGCTTTGTTCGAGATTTTAAGTTTCTTCAGAGGCCCTTGAGCACTCTATAGAGCCAACACGAGCATTAAGCTGTCCTGCCCTGGACTCTCCTGTGCAGCTCTCTCCAGCTGATTCAGATATGAGAACCTGGCCAGTGGGTACACTGCCGATTTGTGTCTCTGGCCCTTTTTTTCTTATAACAAAATGATCCTTCTTCACAGTCCCCTTGCCTTACTTGCTACCAGCTAGAAAACGGAAGAAGCTCGCCTCCGTGGTTTTGTGCCAAACGCATGTACGGACATGGTGCAAGACATCAAGTGTATGTGCAGGGCGCGTGACCATCTCACTGCTGCTGCCTATGGTTGGAAGACTGCAAACAGTCTCTTTTCGTTCTCATTTAAAAGCCGTTAGCGGCCACTAGTCACAATTTAAATGCCGGTAGCAGCCATTGGATGCTTCTCCCGTGATTGGTACCACCAATGGAATGCAGCGACCGATCGCTCCGCGACCCTCCTGACATCTGCCCAGGACCCACCCGCGGGTCATGACCCACGCGTTGAAAAACCATGTGCGAAAGGATAAAATTAGAGGAACGCAGTATAAAAAATTAATTCACAAATGTGGAACAAAAGTGTCTATAATTTTTAACTATCAGTAATAGGCTAAAGACTTTAAATTGATCTTTAATTGAACAAGGTTTCTGTTTGAATGGGCTCAATTAATTGGGAATAAGTATTTTATGTGGAAAAGAGAACCAGGCAATGACAATTAAAAACCTAACAGGAATTGAAGATGAAAGCAATGATTAACGAGTAAAGTGGTGTAGAATCAAATACGGCAGATGGATATGAATGAGGGAGGGCATTTGGATTATTTTAGTCAGAATATTAAAATCTTTTCCCTTCTCCTCATACCCTGCGAAAAACTTTTAGATGGGAGAAATGTTCAGGTGCTCTTCACTTTGTGTGAGGAGCTTCTTGTTGACATCTGTCCAAAATGGCCCTTTCACCAGTTTCATCTATACCCATTTGATCGAATATTCTGACATAATGGTGCTCCAGATTAACCTTACCTTTATCGTTAACCATCTGGTATATCTTTCTCCGATTCATGCACAGTCACCTCTTATTGAGGGTAATGAACCCCAACATCTTGAAACTTCTTGTACCCCAACCCTTTCATGTTCGGGATAAGCATTGTGCAACAGAATACCATAGAGATGTTTGAATCGCTTGCTAATACATAGAGACATGAAGACTGTTCACAATAGGCCTAGCTACCGACTCCAGCCCCCTCCCAGTCTAAGGTTAAACCAGTCTGTTCACAACTTTGTGTCAGATTTAATTCACAAGATGTGTTTGCGACTTTGTCGTCGTGCTCTGACCACCTATTTCTAACTCCTTAACATCCCCTAACTTCAGCCCTGTCTCAGCTGAACTGCTGCTGAAATCCTCATTCATGTCTTTGTCACCTCTAGACTTGACTATTCCAACACAATTCTGGTTGATCTCCCACATTCCAGCTGCATAAACTCTTGTCGCCCATGTGTTAACTCACAGCAAAGACCGCTCCCCTATCACCCCTGTGTTCGCTGACCTCCTGGCATCTGGTGACGCAACATCTTGATTTTAAAATTCCCATCCTTGTTTTCAAATCCCTCCATGCCCCTCACCCCTCCCTCCATACCCTCACCCCTCTCTATCATAAGTCTGGCCTCTTGTTATATCTACAATTTGAATTGCTCCATCATTGAAAATTAAATGAAATGAAAATCGCTTATTGTCACGAGTAGGCTTCAATGAAGTTACTGTGAATAGCCCCTAGTTGCCACATTCCGGCCCCTGTCCGAGGAGGTTGGTACGGGAATCGAACCGTGCTGCTGGCCTGCTTGGTCTGCTTTAAAAGCCAGCGATTTAGCCCAGAGAGCTAAACCATTAGCCATACCTTCAGTTGCCTTGGCCCCAAGCTCCAGAATTCCCCCCCCCCCCCTCCACATCTCCATCTCCCTATCTCACTTTTCTCCTTAAAAACCCACCTCTGACCAGGTCTTTGGTCCTCTGATCTAATCTCTCCTCCTGTGTCTCGGTGTCATACTTTGTGCTCTGGTGCTCCTGTGACGAACCTTCGGATGTTTCATTTCTGTTGTTCTTGTTGAAGAAAATAATCTTCGTCTCAGTCCTTTTTCTCTGTACTTGGCCAAAATTCACCAGTCCCTTCTTATCCCCATGATATTGCAGGAAGAAAAAGATTAAGGCACTGAGTGAACTGGAGAACAGGAATGCAACAGCGAGCAAGCCAGTCCAGAAGATGGTGGCGCAGCCTGCAGATAAAATTGGCAACTCTGCAGATGAAATTGACAGCTCTGCAGAGACTGACCAGATGTTGCAGGCCAACAAACAAGCCTACATTTTCATGGACCAGGCGCCATACAGGTCATCCCCCAAAATCTCACCCAAACCTGGGGAGATTATGATCGAGTGGAAGGATGGAAATATAAGTTCCCTTTTCATGGACGCAAAGGAAGACGATGTGTAGACGCCCAAGTTACAGGACTGAGCTGGTGATAAAGAATTTATTTTTAAGATTAAAATAATTGATTTTTGTAAAAATACTTTCAGCAAATAAAAGGCGAAATGGATAGCAGGCTGATACAGAATGGAAATGATACTAAGTGGTTATGGATAGTTATTTAGACAGGCAAAAGGTGGAAAATAGAATTCCGCAAGAAATGGTGCTGGGACCACAATTGTTCATAATTCACATAAACGCTATGGGCTCCTGATTGACACCCCAGCCACCCCTTTAAACATTCACTCCCTCCACCATTGACTGCCAGTGGCTGCCACGTGTACCAGCTGCAATATGCACTGCAATAACTCACCAAGGCTCCTTCTTCCAAACCCACAACCTCTACCATCTAGAAAGACAAGGGCAGCAGATGCATGGGTCTACCACCACCTGAAAGCTCCTCTCCAAGCCACACACCATAATATATCGGCCATTCCTTCACCGTTGGGTCAAAATCCAGGAATTCGCTCTCTAACAGCACTTTGAGTGTACCAGCATCAAATGGCCTTCAGCATAGAACATACAGTGCTGAAGGAGGCCATTCGGCCCATCAGGTCTGCACCAACCCACTTAAGCCCTCACTTCCACCTGTAACCCAATAACCCCTCCTAACCTTTTTGGTCACTAAGGGCAATTTATCATGGCCAATCTACCTAACCGCCACATCTTTGGACTGTGGGAGGAAACTGGAGCACCCGGAGGAAACCCACGCAGACACGGGGAGAACGTACAGACTCCGCACAGACAGTGACCCAGCGGGGAATTGAACCTGGGACCCTGGCGCTGTGAAGCCACAGTGCTATCCACTTGTGCTACCGTGCTGCCCACAAAGCAGTTCAAGAAGGCGAGTCTTCACCATCTTCAGGGCAATTAGGGATAAGCAATGTGGCCTAGCAAATAATGCCTGCATCCCATGAAAGAATAATCAAAATTCTTGGGAATCAGATGTACAATTTCGCAATTTGTGGATGATAGTAAGTATTAAAGTATAGTTTAAGGCTATGGAAGATGGGGCGTAACGGTGATGCAGTGGTTAGCACTGCTGCCTCACGGTGCTGAGGACCCGGGTTTGATCCCAGCCCTGGGTCACTGTCCATGTGGAGTTTGCACATCCTCCCCGTGTCTGCATGGGGTCCCACCCCCACAAACCCAAAGATGTGCAGCGTAAGTAGATTGGCCACGCTAAATTGCCCCTTAATTGAAAAATAAAATGAATTGGGTAGTCTAAATTTATATTGAAAAAAATAAGACTGTGGAAGACTTCGACCAGATAAAAGAGGATGGTAACAAACCTGCAGAATGTAATTGTAAAATTAATTTCAGTACATATAAGTGTGAGGTATGATATTTTGGTAGGAAGAATAAGGAGGTCACACACTGCTCGAAAAAAAAAGGTTTAAATGGGTTAGAGGAGCAAAGAGATCTATGTAGTGACACAGCTTAGTAAGGTTTAATCTTGAGGGATAGAATTTAAAAAGTGAGACTGGGGGTGTGATCCAGCAGCCACGCTGCACCTGAAAAGCAGCTCGCCTCGTCGCAGTGAGGCCGGTAAAAGCTGGGAGACCAAGGTGCCAAGCTGGCAGTTTTTTGTGTCCTGTCGATCACTGGGGAGTTCTGGCGAGCTGAGCTCCCCAGTGTACAAAACGGGGCTGTGTGCGGCCGCGTTGAACACTGGGAAACACGTGGCTAAACGCGCTCGCAATGGGACTTTGTTCCCAATTAGTTGAATCGAGCCTGTTACGCTAAACATGCAGCGAACCTTGGTTAAGCCACACCTTGAAATTATTAAAGTGCCTGTCTGATAGCGTCGGCACAGAGATGTTTCCAACGATGGGAGAGACCAAAATACAAAAGAGTCTCTAAAAATCCAACAGTGAATTTGTGAGAAATGTTTTTATTCAAAGAGTAGTAGCTACATGGAGCTCACTACCTCAAGGAAAGGTTGAGGTGATTATATTAGGCAGTTGCAGTTAAAGGGAGAAAGGAATAGATGGATATGTGGATAGATAAGAGGAGTGCGAGGAGGCTCGTGTGAGACCAAGGGCTGCCAGAGATCAGGTGGGTAGAATAGCCAGTTGTGGTGTAAACACTAAGTCATAAATCTGGGCAAGTTTCCTATGGAGACAATTAACCCATGTGTGTGGGCTTGCTGCACGTAAAGAAGGGAGATAATCTCTTTTGTGCTAAGTACTTTACTTAAAAAATCATCGTTGACATCTGTTTAAACAGTCCATAGAATTTTCAAGGCTGTTTCCAGAGTTGTAACTAACCTGCAGTAACAGTATATCTCCAGTTTATGACGGATTCCATCAACAGATTCCTCCCAGATAATAATAATCGCTTATTGTCACAAGTAGGCTTCAATGAAGATACTGTGAAAGCCCCTAGTCACCACATTCCACCACCTGTTCAGGAGGCCAGTACAGGAATTGAACCTCCGCTGCTGGCCTTGTTCTGCATTACAAGTCAGCTGTTTAGCCCACTGTGCTAAAGCCACCCCTACAGATGATCTGTGTCCAGAGAGCCTGCCTGCCTCCAGGCTGTCTGCCTCCACTTTACCTGTCGATCTCTGGGTGGCCATTGCTGATTCAAGGCTGCATCTTGATGGAAAAATGATCGTGTACTAACAACGCAATCAACCTGCAAATTCAGGGGATTAAGGGACACACTGTGAGTTAGGAAGCTCCAGCATTTTGCGGGTTGATTTGTGCTGCTTTGACTTTTGCTTTGTGTGTGAGGCTGCTTCCCCGTGTCGAGGTCCCAGGTTCGATCCAAGCTCTGGGTCACTGTCCGTGTGGAGTTTGCACATTTGCCCCGTGTTTACGTGGGTTTTGCCTCCGCAACCCAAAGATGTGCAGGTGGATTGGCCACGCTAAATTGTCCCTTAATTGGAAAAAATGAATTGGGTACTCTAAATTTAAAAAAGAAATAAAATTTGTCATCAATTGTCATTAAAAACCCACCTGCCCTTCAGGGAAGAAAATCTGCTATCTTCAGCCTGTTGTGCCCACATGTGACTCCAGACCCAGAGCAAAATGGTTGACTCTTAACTGCCCACTGAAATGGTCTAGTCAGTTCAAGGGCAATTAGGGATGGGCAAAAAATGCTGGCTTTGCCAGCGATGCTGATACCCCATGAAATAATAATTTAATTGCTAACATCAACTTCTCTGCTCCAGAAAGGGAATAAGAACATATTCAATCTTCATGTTAGAACATTTTAAAATTAACACATTTAATTATTTTCTTTTCCACTCTGTCCCTTTACTGCAGTTTAATACATTATTTATTTCACTCACACTTTCTTTTTCTTTACCTGATTCTAATTCAGGTTACCATCTACAAGAGACGCTGCAGGAACTCACCAAGGTTCCTGAGACAGCACCTTCCAAAACTGCGACCACTACCATCTAGAAAGACAAGGGCAGCAGACACATGGGAACCCCACCACCTGGAAGTTTCCCTCCAAGTCACTCACCATCCTGACTTGGAAATATATCGGTCGTTCCTTCACTGCCGCTGGGTCAAAATGCTGGAATGCCCTCCCTAACTGCACTGTGGGTGTACCTACACCTCAGGCACCACAGTGGTCCAAGAAGTCACCACACCATCTCAAGGGCAACTAGGGATGGGCAATATTTGCTGGCCGAGCCAGCGATGCCCACATCCTGTAAAATTAATTTTTGAAAACTTCTTAGTTGTTCCTCCGTTATTTTCCCAATCGTTAATTGTCATTGATGGAGGAGAAAGGCTGTTCCTCCCTAAGTACCAGAAAAGTCTGTGTACCCCTTGCCAGCACCATGCTGTTATCAACCCGCACTTCCAGAAAATCATAGTGCAAAACAATGTCTACATAACATCCTATGCCACAAGATGCCTCGATCCAGCAAGATCCAGCCCCTTACAGCTTCTCAACTGGCTACTGGCTATTGTAATGATGCATATAGAATTGATTCATTGCATTAATAAAAGAACGTTATCCAAGAATATAAAAAACATCGATGCGGAGATGCCAGCGTTGGACTGGGGTGAGCACAATAAGAAATCTTACAACACCAGGTTAAAGTCCAACAGGTTTGTTTCGAATAAATAACATCAGTTGATGGACAAGCAAAGGTTGGAAGGATAGGTTTTAGCACAAAGTACTTACTGTCTCTCCCGATGCAAAACTATGAAAGGATTGAGGTATATTTTGCTTTGTGCAGAGAGTTGAAGAATCTTTTTTCAGTAATATTGCACTTTTTTTTGTTAAGCCTCTATGTACAAGAAAGAATCATTTATCTTTTATTCTTGTGTTTGGAAATTACACCAATGGATTTGCATCTATCTCCCACCACAGAAACCTACCATTTTCAGTTGTCAATGAGGTAGTCTTTGAATATTCACAAAGAAACTCGATTCACATCTGTGGCAATGGACCCTTTGCACCAGCTTACAGGCCAGACTAGAAGCTGCTGAGCCAGTGTGTTTCAGTGTAAGCTTGGTATGCTAACTCAGCAGAAATTGGCACAGCAAAAAGGGAATCTCACCCTGGAATGCATCTAAAGTCACAGGACCCTTACACCAGGATAACTGTTGAAATAACAATATCATAACACAAATATTGCTGAAAAAAAGCATATGTTGTCAAAGCTTCTCGTCTTGCACCCATCAGGACAATTTGCATGAATACCGAATGTAAAGGAAACAACAATTTATACCTAATGAGAAGAGAGTGTGGAATTATTGGCAAGTGGACTCTGATAAGACACTGATTTAATATCAGCTGAAAACAACTTTAAAAAGTGAAGATGCTTTTATATCCACTCCCAACTTTTGTTCTTTGAATTTTCTGTTTATTTAGTGAAATTCCTGCATAGTTTTATGTTTGCAATATCAAAAAGTACCATTTGAACTGAAAGAAACATTTGTCGAAAGGTTTATTTGAATAAAACAACATAGAGCTGGTTGTACTTTTACTTGAACTATGTACCAGGTCCAGGAAGAGAATGTTCCAATTCTATGAAATCCTTATTAGTTACAGAATGCAAAAAAATGACTTACTAAAATTTGCTTTTTAATTCTTTTTCCAATTAAGGGTAATTTAGCTTGGCCAATCCACCTACCCTGCACATCTTTGGGTTGTGAGGGTGAGACCCACGCAGACATGGGGAGAATGTGAAAACTCCACACGGACAGTGACCTGGGGCCAGGATTGAACCCAGGTCCTTAGCGCAGTGAGGCAGCAGTGCTGACCACAGCGCCACCTTGCCACCCCAACTTACTGGAATTTGTGGGTTTTGTGCGGACATCTTCAGGAATGGCATCATCCAGCAAACAGATTTTTGAAGAATTATGTTTTTCAAGATTTCTGCCAGTAGGTGGACAATGGAGTGACTGATGCGGAGATCAGGACACAACGGATGATTCGTGCGAGAACCCCAAATTGGGGTCAGGTCAGGCCGATTGCGAGTTAACCATCTCTCTCCGCCCGGCACGATCCAGATCTCGCGCTCACTAGGCAAGATACAGATCTGCGTGTATAATAATGATAATCTTTCTTAATATCACAAGTAGGCTTACATTAACACTGCAATGAAGTTACTGTGAAAATCCCCTAGTCGCCACATTTCGGTACACAGAGGGAGAATTCAGAATGTCCAATTCACCTAACAAGCATGTCTTTCGGGACATGTGGGAGGAAACCGGAGCACCCGGAGGAAACTCACGCAGGGAGAACATGCAGACTCCATGCAAACAGTGACCCAAGCCGGGAAACGGACCCGGGTTCCTGATGCTGTGAAGCACCAGTGCTAACCACTGTGCTACCGTATTTAAATGAGCCTAATGACCAGGGTACCCGTGAGCCAGGTTTGCAGTGCCAGATGGGCGCACATGGTGCAGTAATTAGCACTTGGACTGCAGCACTGAGGACCCGGGTTCGAATCCCGGCCCTGGGTCACTGTCCGTGTGCAGTTTGCACATTCTCCCCGTGTCTGCGTGGGTTTCAACCCCACAACCCAAAGATGTGCAGGGTAGGTGGATTGGTCATGCTAAACTGCCCCTTAATTGGAAAAAAATAATTGAGTACTCTAAATTTATATTTTAAAAAAGGTTTGCAGTGCCACGGTTCGGCTGGGTCCATGGGGGGGCGGATGGATGGGAGTGGGGGGGGAGGGACTTACCAATTGGAGGGGGAGGGTTCCTAGAGGCTTCAACAAGGTTGGGGTGGTGAGTCCCAATCCCAGGCCAAAGGCAAGATACCAGTAGTTTTGTAGCTAGCTCCAAAGGGAGCGGTTTCCAAAGGGAATCACCTAAAAGTAATCAATCCAGTCCGAGAATAACATTCTTCCTCCGGGGACCTCTTGGGGTCTTCTCAAGTGTCTCCATGGTGCCTCAGATTAGTTCTCAGCTGGTTGGAGTTTGTAAATACGTTATACGGTAGAGGGAGAAATTCTGCCGTAGATTGAAAACGGGTCTTCTTCACCCTACCACTGCAATTCTAGGGGGGGGGGGGTCTCAGCATGGGCTGAAGAAGAGTGCTTTCTGAGGGCCGCTGCAGACCTGATGGGCCGAATGGCGTCCTTCTGCAATATAAATTCTATGATCCTCAATGGGTGAGAGGCACCTTCATGTGGAAGCACCCTCTCAGTTATGGGCAGCATGGTAGCATAGTGGTTAGCACTGTTGCTTCACAGCTCCAGGGTCCCAGGTTCGATTTCCGGCTGGGTCACTGTCTGTGCGGAGTCTGCACATCCTCCCCGTGTCTGCGTGGGTTTCCTCCGGTTTCCTCCCACAGTCCAAAGATGTGCAGGTTAGGTGGGTTGGCCATGCTAAATGGCCCTTAGTCCAAAATTGCCTTTAGTGTTGGGTGGGGTTGCTCGGTTATGGGGGTGGGGTGGGGGTGTGGGCTTGGGTAGGGTGCTCTTTCCAAGAGCTGGTGCAGACTAGATGGGCCGGATGGCCTCCTTCTGCACTGTGGATTCCATGAAAGAGGGTGGCTGAGATTGACCAGCCCCTACCCTGTGTGTATTCCAGCGGCGTTGAATTCCCGACCCGCAGAAGTCAATGCCCATTGTCGTTGCTCACAGGCCTGACTGCCGGGAACCCCGTTACAGGGGTCACCTTGGGCAAGACCGGAAGATTCCGCAGGCAGGATGGGCCAGAAAATTCCACTGTATTCCAGCCCAAATTCTTAGCCCTCAAGTTCAAAAACTCCCTTTTCACCCTTTCCCAATCCAGGTATTTTGCTGCCTTAAATTTAGCCACATGGAGGGAATGGTATTTGCCGATGTAACCATGTGTGCAAAGAGCTCCTCATGTGCAGCGTAAATGGATGACTGCCTGAGTGGAACCTCAGACCTGTCACTACAGTGGGAATACAGCATTAATATTGTTAATGTTTGGAAAAGGCTGCCACCTCGTGCAGCAAATACAGATTCATTGGTCTCTTTCTCTGAGGGAATGTTCTAAAGTTATGGTGCCGGTCTGCCATAAAATCACTAACTCACTTTTGTTTAATGTACAGAAAGCTCACACTCAACATGGCAAGGGCTCTTAAAGGGGGCTGACTGGGATTTTCCAGTTGGCCTTCAGTTTCTCCGTGCGACGGGGGAAAGGGGGGTGGGGGGGGGGGAGGTTAGCTAGCTGGCCATGGAGACCCAATGACAGGCTGAGGTGCCACTTCCGCCAGGCAGGTTGAGAGAACCACGTTGCTTGCTTATAGCCAAAGGCCACACTGGGAGAAGGACATCCCACCCCGTCCCCCTCCACCTCCCCCCTCAATGGTGGCCTGGTTTCTTTTACTGTGTGATTTCTGGTGAAACCGGGTTACGGGGATAGGGTGGAGGCATGGGCTGAAGAAGAGTGCTTTCTAAGGGCCGCTGCAGACCTGATGGGCCAAATGGCGTCCTTCTGCACTATAAGTTCTCTGATCTGGAATGGGTAAGAGGCACCTTCACGTGGAAGCACCCTCTCAGTTATTGACCCTTTCTTGCAGGTTCCTGCTTCTCCGAAGTTGGAAAGTCTCTGCTAGGCCCTCTAGCTTCAAGAGCCTGCCTGCCATTCTTAATTTAGACAGAGAACCGGGCGGAATTCTCCACACCTTCAGGGGTTAGGCCCGCGCCGGAGTGATTTCCGCTCCGCCGGTGGCACGAAAACCGGCGCCAACGGCCTTTGGCGCTTCGCCGCCCGGCGTCGGGGCTGGCCGAAAGGCCTTTGCCGGTCAGCGCATCTGTCGGTGCGTCAGCGGCCGCTGACGTCACCACCGGCGCATGCATGGTAGGGGGGGCCTCTTCTGCCTCCGCCATGGTGGAGGCCGTGGCGGCGGCAGAAGAAAAAGAGTGTCCCCACGGCACTGGTCCGCCCGCCGATTGGTGGGCCCCGATCGCAGGCCTGGCCACCGTGGGGGCACCCCCCGGGGTCTGATCGCACCCCCCCCCCCCCCCGGGAGCCCGCTCACGCCGCCAATCCCGCCGGCACCAGAGATGGTTTAAACCACGTCAGCGGGATTGGCCTGTTAGCGGCGGAACTTCGGCCTATCGCGGCCCACTCCCGCCAATTCCCGGGTGGCGGAGAATTCCGGCCACGGCGGGATTTACGGCGGCCCCGGGTGATTCTCCGACCTTGCGGGGGGTCGGAGAATTCCGCCCCCGGTCTCCATGCCAATTAAGAGGGTGCTCCAGTTAAAATCTGAATGTGTAATTGCTCCCACCCGAGGCAGCGTTTGGATCCCAAAACAGTTTTGACAACCATTTCCCACTTCAAAGTGAAAACTCGGCCCCAGGAGAGAGCAGGGACAGAGGACCTGGCGAATGATGTGCAATGATTTTGAAGGTATATATTGAGAGAGTGAGCAGTAACATTGTGGTGAACCACTGTGTGCACCTGTATTTTATTTTTACATAGAATTTACAGTGCAGAAAGAGGCCATTCGGCCCATCGAGTCTGCACCGGCTCCTGGAAAGAGCACCCTACCCAAGGTTAACACCTCCACCCTATCCCCATAACCCAGTAACCTCACCCAACACTAAGGGCAATTTTGGACACTAAGGGAAATTTATCATGGCCAATCCACCTAACCTGCACATCTTTGGACTGTGGGAGGAAACCGGAACACCCGGAGGAAACCCACGCACACACGGGGAGAATGTGCAGACTCCGCACAGACAGTGACCCAAGCCGGAATCGAACCTGGGACCCTGGAGCTGTGAAGCGATTGTGCTATCCACAATGCTACCGTGCTGCCCGTATTAGGGGATGTAAGGTAGGACCTGCACTACAGGTTTTCTGGTAGCCCCTGCCAGCTGGCTCCGCCCACTAGGAGGTGTATAAATATGCTTGTCCTCCACTGATCTACCATTTTGCCAGCTGCAGCAGGAGGCCACGCATCTGACTGCAATAAAGCCACAGTTGTATCCAATCTGAGTCTTTTGTGCAACTGATCGTGCATCAATTTATTGCAGTCAGATTTTCAACAAGCTGGATATCAGAATCAAACCAGATCGCCTGCAGCTGGATCCGCACTCGCCCGATGCCAGAAAGGACTTTAATCACTGGCTAGCTTGTTTCAAGGCTTACATCAATGCAGCGACCCCCACACCGACGGAGGCTCAGAAGATACAGGTCTTGTATTCCAGGTTGAGCTCCAGCGTGCTCCCGTTGATCCAGGACGCCCCGAATTACGCGGAAGCGATGGCACTCCTAAAAAAAAAACTATGCGCACAAAGCGAACACGCTCTTCGCCAGGCACGTACTCGCCACTCGCTCTCAACTCCCTGGTGAGTCCATCGAAGACTTCTGGCGGGCCCTAATCCCACTTGTCCAGGATTGTGACTGTCAGGCCGTTACAGCCACCAAACATTCTAATCTCCTCATGCGAGATGCGTTCGTAACGGGGATTGGGTCGGACCCCATCCGACAACGACTGCTGGAAGGGGCCACGCTCGACCTAGTGGAGACAAAAACTTTAGCGCTCTCCATGACGGTTGCATCCTGTAATGTTCAGGCCTACCCCCCTCGCCACGCGGCCCACCCGTTCTATCCTTCCTGGACCCCGCAAATGACCCCCCCAGCTGGGGCCCTGCCTAGCCAATATGCTTGCGCCGCACGCCAATCTGTGCACCCCGGGGGTCCCCGCTGCTACTTCTGCGGCCAACAGAAGCACCCATGCCAACACTGTCCAGCCTGCGCCGCCACTTGCACGTCTTGTAGCAAAAAGGGCCACTTCGCAGCAGTGTGCCAGGCCCGCGCATTCGCTGCTATCGCCCCTCCCCCCTGCCAAACGCACAATGGGCGCCACCATCTTCTCCACCCGGGGCTACGTGCGGCCAGTGGGTGCCGCCATCTCCTCCCCCTCAGTCCACGTGCGGCCCATGGGTGCCACCATCTTGTCCCACCCCCGCAATGTGCGCCCCATGGGCGCCGCCATTTTGTTCCCTACAGGACCTCCGGACGCCGCCATCTTGTCTTCCCCATGAGGCAGGAACGCCACCGACATCCCACGACCTGGGCCGCCGACTATCTCCATCCGAAACCTCTGGCGACCACCCGCAGCTTGCCTCGATGACACTGGACCAGTCTCGTCCACACAACTTGTCCACCGCTTCGACAACGGTGAAAATCAATGGCCATGTGACCTCTTGCCTGCTGGACTCCGGGAGCACCGAAAGCTTCATACACTGGATACGGTAAGGCACTGCTCCCTCGCGGTCTACCCTGCCAACCAGCGGATCTCCCTGGCCTCCGGATCCCACTCTGTCCCGATCCGAGCATTCTGTACGGTCACTCTCACAGTCCAGGGCGTAGAATTCAGCGCTTTCCGTCTCTACGTCCTCCCCAACCTCTGCACTACACTATTGCTGGGCCTGGATTTCCAGTGCAATCTCCAGAGCCTCACCCTCAAATTCGGCAGGCCCCTACCTCCACTCACCGTTTGCGACCTCACGACCCTCAAGGTTGACCCCCCTCCCTCTTTGCCAATCTAACTTCGGATTGCAAACCTGTTGTCACCAGGAGCAGACAGTACAGCACCCAGGACAAGGCCTTCATCAGGTCCGAGGTCCAGCGGCTGCTTCGGGAGGGTATCATCGAGGCCAGCAACAGCCCCTGGAGAGCCCAAGTGGTAGTAGTTAAAACTGGGGACAAACACAGAATGGTCGTGGACTACAACCAGACCATCAATCGGTACACGCAGCTCGACGCGTACCCCCTCCCACGCATATCTGATATGGTCAATCAGATCACGCAGTACCGGGTCTTCTCAACAATTGACCTGAAATCCGCCTACCGCCAGCTCACCATCCGTAAATCGGACCGTCCATACACTGCCTTCGCAGCAGACGGTCGACTCTATCACTTTCTTAGGGTTCCCTTCGGCGTCACTAACGGCGTCTCGGTCTTCCAAAGGGAGATGGGCCGAATGGTCGACGGGTACGGTTTGCGGGCCACGTTTCCGTACTTAAATAATGTCACCATCAGCGGCCATGATCAGCAGGACCACGATGCCAACCTCGCTAAATTCCTCCGCACCGCCACTCTTCTCAACCTTACGTATAATAAAGAGAAGTGTATGTTCAGTACGACCCGCTTAGCCACCCTCAGCTATGTAGTCCAAAACGGACTTCTGGGGCCCGATCCCGACCGCATGCGCCCCCTCATGGAGCTCCTCCTCCCCCACTGCCCCAAGGCCCACAAATGCTGCCTGGGGTTCTTTTCGTACTACGCCCAGTGGGTCCCAAACTATGCGGACAAGGTCCGCCCACTCATACAGTCCACTCAATTTCCCCTCGCGGCCGAGGCACAACATGCCTTCGCCCATATCAGAGCAGACATAGCCAAGGCCGGTATGCACGCAATAGACGAGACACTGCCCTTTCAAGTAGAAAGCGACGCTTCAGATGTCGCCCTTGCTGCCACTCTAAATCAGGCAGGCAGACCCGTGGCATTCTTTTCCCGCACCCTTCATGCCACTGAAATTTGGCACTCATCCGTCGAAAAAGAGGCCCAAGTATGCCTACGTGGAGTTCCCCGACGGCTGCCAAGATACTGTCTCCCTCGGGGACCTGGCACCGTCAGGTTCCAGCCAAACACACTTCCCCACCCATGCGCCACCCTCCCCTCCCCCAGCGCTCCCAACATTAACCCCAACAGATCCATCCCACCTTCCCCTGCCCACGCAAGAGGACGAAGAAGATTTCGGCACGCTCACCGGGGTCATCTGACTGCAGGCCAGCACCAGCACCACCAGCACCAACATCGGTGACACCAGCACCGCCAGCGCCGCCACCGTTACGTCGCTCCCAGCGAATCGTCAAAGCACCGGATCGACTGAACCTCTGACGGGCACCAGACCGTCAAAATGGACATTTTGTTTTTCTTCCCCACTCATTTTCTAAGACACATAATTCTCAACACCGTATATAGTTCCACACCACTCCCGCCAGACTCATTTTTAACAGGGGGTGAATGTGGTGAACCACTGTGTACATCTGTATTAGGGGATGTAAGGTAGGACCTGTACTACAGGTTCGCCGGTAGCCCCTGCCTGCTGGCTCCGCCCACTAGGAGCTGTATAAATATTCGTGTCCTCCACTGATCTGCCATTTCGCCAGCTGCAGCAGGAGGACACACATCCGACTGCAATAAAGCCACAGTTGTATCCAATCTGAGTCTTTGTGCAATTGATCGTGCATCAAACATATGTGGGATTTTAAGCTTCCTAAAAGGATGTATTGAGTACAAAAGCAGGGAAGCAATGCAGAACCTTGATAAAGCTCTGGTTCGACCACAACTGGAGTATTGCGTACAGTTCTGGTCATCACACTTTGGGAAGGATGTCGAGGCGTCCTGCATAGGGTGCAGAGATTTGCCCGAGTGGTTCCAGGTGTGGGGGATTCCAAAGTTATGGAGAAGCTGGGATTATTCAGTTTGGAGCAAAGGAAATTGAGAGGAGATCGGATAGCGGTGTGCAGGATTACGGCAGATTTGGATAATGCAGACAAAGAAAAATTGTTGCCATTAGCTGATGATACCGGGCAAGAGGACACAGATTTAAGATACAGAAGGGGTGCGAGGAAGGTTTTTTTTTAAACCACGCATGAGAATAACCTGGAACTCTTTGCCTACAAGGGTAGTGGAAACTGAGACAATGGGCGGCATTTTCCTTTTTTTCCCTAAGTGCTGGACCAGGTGAGAAATCAGATCCACGGCTCACCCACTGCACTGTCAGCCTTTCTCTCTCTATTGTGCAGCACTTTGTTAAAAGGAAATGCTGGAATCATATCTCACGCTGGCCGGGCAAGGTTGGCTCTCCAGCAATCCTTTTATAAAAAGGCGTCCTGATCTTAATAAAAAGGAAGATCCTGCCCATGGAGATAGACACCCACCATGCACATGCATCCCACCCTCTCAACCAGGGAAACCCCCCCTCCCCCCATGGTACTGAGACATGGGATGGGGGAGACCCCTCCCTGCCCCACGGACCTCCCCAACTGAAGCCCCCCCTCTCCCAGCATTGCCCCTTGGCAACTTGGCACTGCCTTCTGGCACCCTGCCACTGCACCCAGCACATCCAACTCCCCCCACAGGGGCTGTACCTACCTGTGCACGCATCACCTGGTTCGTTTTTAAAAAGCCAGTTGTAAATCTTGCTGACATCACGTCATGCAGCGAGGGAGGAGTCCTTAATGTGGGGGGGGAAATGGTACAGTGGGGAAGCCTGCTAATGATATGTTAATACAATGACATTTTGGCCCTTCTTGGGAGTAAGGTGATGCGACCATCAATTCACACGAAACCTGGAGTAGAAGTAAAGTGTGGCTTTAATCAACTAGAACAGTGCCTGCCTGTGACTGATCTGTTAGTGGGAGCCGCCTACAGGGCGACTGCTCTTTATACCTCCCCTCAAGGGGCGGAGCCCACACAGGCCCCAGCATGCTACATTATAGGTAATACCATACAATGGTCCAGAGGTGGAGCCCATATGTGCAACAGAGTAAAACAGATAAGCACATGGTGAATTGTTACAGCAATACATTCATCACATAAATGGCAGGAAAAATTTGAAAACTAGATCTTGCTGGCAAGATTTTCCTTTGTCAGCCCTCGTGGGATTTTGCGCTCGCATTGTTATTTGCACTCAGGGTGAACCCAGGTGCAAAATTCCACCCCCATCCCACCCCGCCCGATGATTTCAAATGGAAACTGGATGCGCGCAAGTGAAATGAACTTGCCAGGCTTCAGCGGGAATGAGAACTGATTGAATTGCTCTACAGAGAGCCGGCATGGACTTGATGGACCAAATGGCCCGCTTTTTTGATTGTAATGACACAATTGACTATTTGGGATCTCTGTACATTGGTTGTGGGCATTTCCTCACATGGGCTACTATGTTTGACAAAGAATTGTGCACAGTTAAGAGGCTACAAGGGCAATAAAATGTGTGGGAGAAAAAGAAAAATTGGAACATTACTTTGGATATTTATTAATCCAACATTATTCACAAGTACTAAGTCACAAAATTAGCTTCCGATTCGGAATCTTGCAATCCAATGAACAATCAGAGATAAATTTTGAAAGATCATAGGCGGGAATCTCAGGTCCACCAGCCGCGTTTTCCTGGCCAGCGGGATTCTCTGTTCCTGCTACCTGCCAATGGGATTTCCCATTCTGGCCACGCCATGCAGTCGGGAAACCCACGGGTGTGGGTTTGCTGCCGGCGCAACGGAGAAGCCCACCGGCGGAGAATCTAGCCCAGTGCTTTTCTCCCCTACAAATAAGAAGCTTATATATTCCAATATGCTGGAAATAAAACCAGAAATGACGCCATTTGCCTGATAGGTAACAGATAGCTGGGGTTTTGCAGCAAGTGATGTAACCGTAATGCGAACACGTTTTTGTATTTCGTCAAAACATTCAAGGTCCTGGGCCAAGTGCTGGCAAATGGGGTTAGGTAGGCAGGTCAGGTGTTTTTCAAGCATTGGTGCAGATTCGATGGGCTGAAGGGCCTCTTCTGCGCTGTATTATCCTGTGATTTTAATATTTATTTATTGGTTCATTTTCAATGGTTGCCTGGCCGTGAATATCAGGGATTTTTAAAATTTTATTTAGATCTTCAGTCAACAATTACTCACAGGCCATAATTGACAACTTTACTCAACATCCGAACATACTTTTTAAGTCCAAACATAGTTCAGTACATCCCAGTGCAGCAGTCTGAACATTTCAATCCTTCACACTGGCCATCCCCATCATCTTGGAGTGAGATGGTTAATTCAGGTCAACGTATGGACTCTTTAGTCATGTTAGAATCCCATACCCAAATGGAAAATTTGCAAATGCCCAAATACACTTTGTATGGCAACAAGTGATAATAATAATGATAATAATGATGATAAATGATAATCTTTATTATTGTCACAAGTAGACTTACATTAACACTGCAATGAAGTTACTGTGAAAATCCCCTAGTCGCCATACTCCGGCACCTGTTCGGGTACACAGAGAGAGAATTCAGAATGTCCAATCCACCTAACACCATGTCTTTCGTGACTTGTGGGAGGAAACTGGAGCACCCGGAGGAAACCCACGCAGACACAGGGGGAACGTGCAGACTCCGCACAGACAGTGACCCATCTGGAATCAAACCTGGGACCCTGGTGTTGTGAAGCAACAGTGCTAACCACTGTGCCACCATGCTGCCCATTATTTAATTATAATCTTTATTGTCACAAGTAGACTTACATTAACACTCTAATGAAGTTACTGTGAAAAGCCCCTAGTCGCCACATTCCGGCATCTGTTTGGGTACACGGAGGCACTGTGCTACCATGCCACCCATATCAGTGCAGGTGGCAGGAAAGGTGAGAAGAGAGAAAGGACGATGATCACCTTAGCTAACCTGGTTTCGACTCAGAAGGACAGTGCCCATTCTCAAGGACTAATGTGTCAATCTATCATTTGCAAAAGAAATTTCATAACCAGATAAAAGATTGCAGAAAGCATTCTGTGTGCAAGTTTATTGAGTCTCTGTGCATTCCTCTTCCTTATAAAATATGCAAAACCTTATGTAATCTAATGAACACTTCTTAAAATTGAAACGTAAACACTCCGTCCAATGTTAGCTCTTGAAAAATGTTCATTCTTTTTAACCTCCGAAATGTGCTGCAATCAACGTTTGACTCCCCATTATCATCTTAAACATATTGAGGAATATGTCTTCACGTGATGACAGCCTTCAGGTTACTGGAACAGATACATTTCCTTTTTTGGCTTCATTCCTGTAGCAGACACTGCAACAAATAAATATCCTTTCCTAAAAGAGGCTTCAGCCAGCAATTGACAACGGTCACACTGCTACACCTGGCGGTCCATTTGTCCAATCCCAAATCCAAAGTTTCACGAAAGATCAGACTAATACCAGATGAAGTCCTTTGATGTTCAGTTAGTTAGGTTGATAATGATCAAGTATTGCGATAGTCTTAGTTCCATAGTCGCTAGCCAGAAGAGAATTTTTAACCTAACTTGATAGAAGAAAGTTACGCGGAGCTTTGGCATTCAATGCAATGATTACTATTTTAAAATATTTTAAATCCTTTAAGTAAGGTTAGTGTGGGAGTTCTCCGCTTGCTTTGTGCCCTTGCTGACTTCACAGTGACTAGTTTAGCTGACGTGATGGTGGGAATTTCCTTGTAGGTGGCAGTGGACAGACGTTGCGTTCCAAATATAGGCGGGTGGTGTTTAACAGCGTGGGCAAAGGCAGGTGGGTGGGCAATGCCCAACACGGGTTTGTCCTCGGAAATGAAGAGAGGCCTGACAGGAAGATGACGTTCAGTCTCGCGCCTCACCTCCCGAATCAGTTCGTGGAACACATTCTGCACAGACTCAAAATCCAAACTAGCAGACACTTCATAAAATGAACAGTTATATTTGGATGCCAGTGACAGTCCATCAGACTTGCTTACCTGTCTGAAAACAGAAAATAGATTGTTTCCAAAATATGTTAATATGCATAATTAATAAGTGGCAAATATCTAAAATACTTTGAGATGTACAGTGGTTAGCACTGCTGCCTCACAGCACCAGGGACTTGGGTTCAATTCCAGCCTTGTGTGACTGTGTGGAGTTTGCACGTTCTCCCCGTGTCCGCATGCATTTCCTCCGGGCGCTCCGGTTTACTCCCACAGTCCAAAGATGTGCAGGTCAGCTGGAGTTACAGGGATAAGGCAGGGGAATGTGCCTAGGTAGGGTGCCCTTTCAGAGGGTCAGTGCAGGCTTGATGGGCCAAATGGCCACCTTCTGCACTGTAAGGATTCTATAGTTCTATGATAGAGTTGTCTGAATTACAGATCTTGGAATGAAACAAATTTGCATTCTAATATTACTTGCAAGGACACAAACGTGCTTTAATAATTTCAAATAAACATGCTAGAGAAGGTGAAGACACAAACCAACATTTATTTCTTTTTGCCATCTGAAAAAAAATACACCAAAGGTTGCCTCATAGTAGATAACGAGTAACGAGCATTTTGAATTCAAGTATATATTTCATGCTGAATGGGGCATCAGTTCTATCCAAGTTTGCAACATAAATAAGGAATACGCTTCAAATTAATTTAAAGAGTGGAACTCTTGTCAGAGCTGTTTGAAAAAGCATCATTAAAAAAATACTGCCCTATAAAATGGGGGAATATAGGGGTGCACCTGTAGCATCCCGGATTATTGGTCTCTATTGCTGTCTCACTGTAGGCTACACTTTTCTTTGCAGAGCAGGGTTGTGCTGCCTGCAACAGAGATAGCTGGTTACAGTGGCACGGGGGAGATGAAAGTAATGTGGGTGAACCGAATTAAATTACAGATCAGCCATGCTCCAACTGAATGGCGGTACAGACTTGAGAGGCTGAATAGATTACTCTCGTTCCAATAGTCCTTTTTAACTCGAGGAAATTCACAAGCACAAATCTCTTTTAGTGCAGGAGATTATGTACAGACTGAGTGGCAATTGAACCACTAAGCCCTTCAAATTCCTACAGACCTAAGTCATTCACTGTCATATGGTATTCTTACCTGTATCGCTCCATGTCCAATTTATTGCCCAGCAAAATTATTGGAAAATCATGTGGCAGTCCTTTAGCATGAGTAGAAATTGCATTTAGATAATGGAGGCACCCTTCAAAGCTCTTCCGATTATCGATACTGTAGACGACAATGAATGCATTTGCCCAGGTCAGATAACGTTCAGAGTTCGCTGGTTTGTCCTAGTTTTCAAAATAAAAATTATTGTTCACCGTTATGAAGTCATAGGCACATTGCTAAATTAGGGAGTTATCTGAAAAATGCTTTTAAGAGCAAACACACACACACACAGGCACACGCACCTGAGCAAAGTATAAGCACTGATATAATACACATCATACATATTTACAGGCAGCACAATACAATCTGGCAAGCAAATATTGAACACCATGGAATACTGTAACTTTATCTTGCTATTTAAATAAGATATACTGTGGAATCAAAGTTATTGGCTGGTCACTGGGTCGGTTAAAACATAATAAAAAACAGAAATACGTTTTACGTGAATGCGACTTACAAATTTTGCAGGGAATCTGCTCAGAAGCTATGATCATTCCGCAGCTGATACACATCTCATTAACAATGGGGGTCAAAATGGGCACAGGGGCAAAGAAATCTAGGAGCACGGATACATAAATCACTGCACAGTAACAACATAGGCTGATAAGGCCATAAAGACTCTCCTCCAGGGTACCTGATAACAGATTGGTGGGATAAACGACATGCATGCTTCATTAAAAGTTCTTGTTTAGTTCAGTATCTCATTCTTCATGGTCTCACCTCTGCTCGTATCAGACAGTCGTCCCCCCCACACCCACCCACCCCCCCCCCCCAAATTTGTATTTATTGTTTATTTATCTCGAGTTCAGTTTCGCGTTCCACAGTTAGTGGAAACAACACCTTTTATTATTCCTTAACAAACTATTTTACTATCTTTAGAGATGCAAATATTCTCATGTTCAGCAAAAGTACAGGTGTAGAATTTCACTGATTGCTATGTGCAATAATATTTGTGGAGATCTGTTATTTTTGACAAAACCGCATTTGAAAGAATTACCATTTTACTACAATTAAAGCATAAGAAAATATTACCGATTGTACTCACAATGTTCTTTGATTTAGAAAAAAAAGCATTTAGGTTTAATTACACCTATTCTATCCTACATTCATTCACTGTTGAGACTGATTGGCCAGTGAGAAAACTTTAGAATCATAAAATCCCCATAATGCTGAAGCAGGCCATTTGGCCCATCGAGTCTGAATCGACCTCTTCGAATGAGCAGTCTGCCCATGTCCACTCCCCATCCAATCCCCATAACCCGACCTGCACATTCCTGGGCACTAAAGGGTAATTTAGCATGGCCAATCCACCTAACCTGCACCGCTTTGCACTGTGGGAGGAAGTCAGAGCATCCGAGGGAAACCCACACAGACACGCAAACTCTACAGACAGTGACCCGAGGCTGGAATTGAACCTCTGTCACCATGCCGTCCGCACCGTGCCGTCCACAAAATATATTGTTCTCCCTGTCACAAGGCTTGTGAGTTTAATTTTAAAATTGAAATGTCTTCCATAACAGGGTAAAAATGTGATAGCTAAAAATAGAAAGCCAACAAGGCAGGAAACCATAACACATGGAGCATAATGCAGATTCAATAAGAAACTTAAAATGTATTTAAGCAAAATGCTGCAGATGCTGGAATCTGAAACAAGGACAGAGGATGCTGGAGAAACTCAGCAGGCCTGGCAGCATCTGTAAGGAGAGAAAGCAGAGTCAATGTTTCGAGTCCTTTTGGCTCTTCATCAGAACTATGTAGCTGTGAGAGATTGCAAACAAATGTAGCAATTTTAAGAACAAAAGACAGATGGCCTGGTGTGGGAGTGGGAATGGCGGGGTTTGCATTGATTCATCGAATTCATCGAATTTACAGTGCAGGAGGCGGCCATTTGGCCCATCGAGTCTACACCGACCCCTGAAAGAGCACTCCCACTTAAGCCCACGCCTCCACCCTATCCCCGTAACCACGTAACCCAGTAACCCCATACAACTTTTTTGGACACCAAGGGAAATTTATCATGGCCAATGCAACTTATCTGCATGTCTTTGGACTGTGGAAGGAAACGAGCACCCGGAGGAAATCCACGCAGACACAAGGAGAAAGTACAGACTCCGCACAGACAGTGACCCAAGCCGGGAATCGAACCTGGGACCCCGGAGCTGTGAAGCAACTGAGCTAACCACTGCTACCGTGCTGCCCTATACATTGAGGCAATACATGCATGAAATATTTTTTTTAAAGGGTTTAAGGTGGAAGAGAAAGGTCACAATCTAAAGTTGCTGAACTCAACGTTGAGTCCCGAAGTTAAATTTTTAAAAAAAATTTAGAGTACCCAATTCATTTTTTCCAATTAAGGGGCAATTTAGCATGGCCAATCCACCTAGCCTGCACATTTTTGGGTTGTGGGGGCGAAACTCGCGCAAACACGGGGAGAATATGCAAACTCCACACGGACAGTGACCCAGAGTTGGGATCGAACCTGGGACCTTGGCTCCGTGAGGCAGCAGGGCTAACCCACTGCGCCGTGTTGCCCTAGTCCCGAAGTTAAAATTAATACTTTCCTTTAGTCTCACCAGGGTTATTAACGTTCCCACAGTCATTTATCAGTTAAAAATGTGTAGTGCAAAAGGCATTTGCGTAATATGTATACGATTACCAATAACTGAGGTTTATAACAAAACCCTTTAACTTAAATGCACATCTGTGCCATATTTATTTTTGCAATCTTTGTTAAACGGTATCTTAATTGACAAGAGCTTATAGTTTATTTGTTTTGAAAAAGAAAACGGAACTGGAAGGGATACAGCTTCTCAAACATATAATAGCTGATGAAGAATATAGACAAAATGCAACTGTACATTCGTCCTATAAAGTAGAGGAAAACATTACCTCGTCTGTTTACTGTTACTGAACAGCCAACTCTTAGAAAAGTGTCACTCTATTTACCTTGGTATTTTAAAACTCTATTAGCATTGGTCTTAGAAAGGGCAGCACGGTGGCGCAGAGGGTTCCAGGTTCTTTCCCGCCTCTGGGTCACTGTCCGTGTGGAGTTTGCACATTCTCCCCGTGTTTGCGTGGGTTTTGCCCTCACAACCCAAAGATCCGCAGGCTAGGTAAATTGGCCATGCTAAATTGCCCCTTAATTGGAAAAAAATGAATTGGGTACTCTAAATTAAAAAAAAACATTGGGCGAGATTCTCCGCACTCCCGACGGTGCGGAGAATAGCGTGGCTCGTAAAATTTTACGGCCACGCTGTTCCGACGCCCTCCCGCTATTCTCCCCCCCCCCCCCCCCCACGCCCGACTCCCGATACGAATCGCTGCCGCCGTTTTTTTACGACCGGCAGCGATTCTCAGCTGATCGATGGGCCGAGTTCCCAGCCCTTTACGGCTGTTTTTACGAACGGCAAACACACCTGGTCTGGCCGTTCGTAAAAACGGCCGTAAACTCTCGATTTTTAAAACCATAGCACCGATTGGTGCCATGGGCCCGCGATCGGTGGGCACCGATCGCGGGCAGCGGGCCCGATGCCCGCGCACTCTTTGTCCTTCCGCCGCCCCGCAGTATCCATTCGCGGGGCGGCTGAGGGGCATCCTGGCCCGCGCATGCGCAGGTTTCGCGCAAATGCGCGATGACGTCATCCGCGTATGCGCGGGTTGGAGTCTTCCAATCCGCGCATGCGCGGCTGACGTCATATGACGCGTCAGCCGGCGCTAACTCTGGCAAGCGAGCTTAACGAAATTCGTTAAGCCCGCGATGCCGGAGTTTACGGCGTCGGGATGCTAGCCCCGACCGGGGACCAGAATCGGTTCCCGGTCGGGAAGGGGGGGGCTGGCGTCAAACCCGCCCGGATTTGACGCCAGCCTTACGATTTCTCCCCATATGGGAGAATCTCGCCCATTGGTTTTAGACATGTCTTGTGTAATGTATTTGGTCAGAAAGGGCAGAAGTGTAGCCTTGTAGCCAAGTTACTAAGTTTTATATTAAATAGCTCAGCAAAAACTAGGTATTTAAAAGTCCAATGGTTCACTCATTAACTGTCTACTCGAGCACCATTTATTATTAACTCTGTAGATGCCTAGAAATGAAAGATTTAGGTTATTTGAATCAGTATAAAATTTTGCTTTAGTGGTCTGGATATTTTGTTATTGCAGCTACCGGATCCAGCATTTACCCTCCTTGCACTGCGTAAGCCTTCGTTACCTGATCGGCTGTGTCCATTATTTTTAAGAGGACTGACTGGTGATCTACAGTTTCTTCAGTGGTGTAGGTATCCTCTGGAACAGAATAATATTGTCAGCAACGAACAGTCCTTCAAATCACCAATATCAAGCAAAACACATCGGGAACTTCGAAAACAGAATAGCAATTATGCGAATAGCATATAATCCATCCCTCTAGTCTTCATTTTAATCTAGATTGCAAAAGTCTTTGTTGAGGAATGCTGACAAGTTAACAATTTATCTTAGTGATAACTTTGAGAAATGATAGACTTCTAATGAACACCTGGGTAATTTCCTGCATCATCCCTATCACCGACCAACTCTTTTCACACACTCAAAAGAAAATAAATATTTAATACACAAATACACAGGGAAGGGCGGCATGGGGTACAGTGGTTAGCACTGCTGCCTCACGGCGCTGAGGACCCAGGTACAATCCCGGCCCCGGGTCACTGTCCGTGTGGAGTTTGCACATTTTCCCCGTGTCTGCTTGGGTTTCACCCCCACAGCCCAAAGATGCGCAGGGTAGGTGGATTGGCCATGCTAAATTACCTCTTAGTTGTAAAAAAAAATGATTGGGTACTCCAAATATATTCTTCAAACCAAATAGGGGAGAACTCCAAATGGATGCTTGTGAGTTGAATCACTGCTGTAATTTTGCAGTAATGGATAAGAGTGTCAAAATTAGATAGACTAATAATGTATTATTAAAAACCTCAAAAGAAAGTGTTGGCATTACCAGCTACTCCTGGTATAGCATCGAAGCAGTTCTGTAACTCACTGGCAGAGATAAGGTGAACTATAAGCCATTGCAAAATACGCGGCCACTTCCTTTTGTAAAACGTCCGATAGATTATCGGCTGTAATCAGTTTAGTTGTGGTATTTTTGTACACTGAATATTCTGAAGTACTGAAGTGTTTGTGTTTCAAAACCCCTGCTTTGCAACAGTGTCCAAGACAATTGCCATTTTAAATTTGTCAGAACATTTAAATAGAATCGACAGCATAGATACAGTCGGCCCGACTGATCGGTCTTGGTGTTCAGACTCCACACCAGCTTCTCTCACTACGATTACCTCCTCTCATTGTACCCACGATTCCCCTTCTCCTTATGTATCAAGCCTCATCTTAAAAGGTATCAGTACTCTCTGCTTCAACCAATCCATGTGGCAGCAAGTTCCACATTCTCGTCACCTATCCTGGTGAATCAGGTGGTTAATAAATGTTTGTTATCGAATTAATTACTGATGACTTTTTATAAATACCATTATATGAATTAAGAGCAGGAAAAGGCCACTCAGCCCATCGAGCCTGCTCCACCATTCATTAAGATCATGGATGATCTGAGTGTAACCTCAACCCCACATTCTTGTCCACCCTCACCTTTCACGCCCTTGAGTATCAAGTATCTATCTAACTCCGCCTTGAAATTATTCAAAGATTCTGCTTCCACTGCCTTGTGAGGAACAGAGTTGCAGAAACCACGACCCTCAGAGAAAAAAATCCCCTCATCTGTCTTAAATGATTTAAAAATAAGGGGTTTATTTTTAAATAGTGACCCCTGGTTTTAGATTCTCCCACAAGAGGAAACATCCTCTCCACATCTACCCTGTCAATATCCCTCAAGATCATCAATAAATAAACTGGCAAAGACCCTCAATAGATTTGGAGTGAAATTACTATCTTTGTTGCTATATTCATCCCATGGCAACTTTCCCATGCCATCCCAGTGCTTTCATCCTCTATGACTCCTGTTCCAACCTCCATTCCACCCCCTCTTCCTACGCTATCCCAATTCCATCTTTCCTGTCCTGCCCCATCCACAGAATCCCTAGATTGTGGAAGGAGGCCATTCGGCCCAGCGGGTCTCACTGACCAGAGCACCCCACCTATGCCCACTCCCCCACCCTTTCCCGTAACCATGATCATCAGCATTGCCCATGGCCAATCCACCTAACCTGCACAACTTTGGACTGTGGGAGGAAACCCACGCAGACATGGGGAGAACTTGCAAACTCCACACACAGTCACAGTCATATTATCACTGGCATAGAATGTCTCAAAGAGGTTTATAGTCACAATAATCGAGATTGGGTGAGGGCATAACACGTGACAGGACAGTTAAACTGCATGGAACCACAGCTTGAATCACGTCGCGGAAATGCCCCCCGTACCCTTTCATACTGCACAGAGGGGTTTCTTGTATGGACTGCTGCTGCTCACCCTTTACTTCCTTGCCCTTGCCCGGACACACCTTGGCATGCCTTGCTGCCATCTGGCGGCAGAGGACCCTCGATGAAGAAGTCCTCCACCTTAACGTCGGGGACCTGAGGTGGAGGGTGTCGCATGCAGAAGTATCACACAACTGTAGGATGCACCGGTTCACGGACTCCCAAGATACCTGCCCTTTTTTGTGGCCTTGTAGAGTCCATGGGCCATGTTTATGTGAGCCGTGACAGACTGCACTCCCCGTTTCATTATTTAAAAAACATTTTGTTGCAGGTTTGTTTGCACTTCGGCCCCACTCTCCTGATCTACAGGCACATGGGGTGGAGGGGCGGGAGGACGGCCTTCTCGTGAACCTGCTCCTGGGCCTGGCAAAGCTCGCCACCAACAGGTTCAGGCAGTTTGCGATCAAGGGGTTGTCCGGCCTGGCTGGCTGCCTGCCCCTCTTCTGCGGCTACCTTCAAGGCCGGGTGTCCCTGGAGAGGGGAGTATGAGGCATCCACGGGCACCATAGAGACCTTCCAGGTACTGGGTTGCTTATTAACCCGGTTAATATCATTTTGACTTAATGTCTTAAAGTTTCCTTTGTGATTCATATTTTGTTCATGGCAGTTTCCATTTGGGACTGTCCCTTTAATTTGTCCCTCAGTTAATTTGATCTTGTTTCCCTGGATCTTCAAGTTCCATAAAATAGTTTTGACTCCAGCGTACAGAATATCTCCTTTAACCAATCCTCAAGTGTTCTAATGGGGATTCTGGTCGTCCCAAACCGACCCACATAGGCCGGCAGAGAATGACCGGGGGGGGGGGGGTACTCAGTGTCACGGAAGTAACTGGCTTCCACCCCAGGCGGACTTCAAGAGGTGGGTTGAAATTAAAATAGGAACAGATTGGGGCGGCATGTTGGCGCAGTGGTTAGCACTGCTGCCTCACGGCGCCGAGGTCTCAGATTCGATCCCGGCTCTGGGTCACTGTCCGTGTGGAGTTTGCACATTCTCCCCGTGTCTGCGTGGGTCTCACCCCCACAACCGAAAGATGTGCAGCGTAGGTGGATTGGCCATGTCTTTTTGTTAAGATAATTTATACAAAGCCAAACGGTACAAACACTAATTTTGCGTTGGAGAAACAGGGTGCCCTCCCCTCAGTACCAACGTTCGGGGGGAAAAGGTACGAGAGGAGATGTGATTCCGTGACAGGTTAGCATTGTTGGCCAATACGGGGATTGAACCCGCGACCTTGGCATTATTAGCACCCCGCTCTAACCATCTGCCACTTAATTGGAAAAAAAATAATTGGGTACTCTAAATTTATATTTTAAAAAATAGGTACAGATTGAAAAGTTGGACATTGGGGGTAGGGTGAAAAAGAAATCTATGGCACTTACCCAGGTAAGGGTCGTATTCGCTTATGAATCTTTTAGTGAGAAATTTCACAGTCAGAGCTAAAGGAAGAAAACATTGGTGTTCAGTCTCATTCGAATGCTTCAAACATAACAAGAATTAGACTAACTAACGGTTGAGAACTTTCAATAATATTCCCTGTAATTCAAAAGTTGCACATTTCAGTGGTGATGTGTAAAATCCCCCTCTCTGAACTTGGTTACCGAACGATGCCCCGGCCCCTCCCAAATTTCTCAGGGAAATGGTCACGTTCACTAATAGCGGCCAAGTGAGATTTTACCCACCTGGATAGCTTGCAGTGGGGATTTTGGGGATAAGGCTGGGCTGGTGAGGGATGAGGGTGGGTTGGGGTGATGACTGGGGAATGAGGGGGGGGGGGGTGCTGGGGATGTGAGGGGGAATGAGGATGTGGGTGGGGGGGATGAGGATGTGGGTGGGGGGATGAGGATGTGGGTGGGGGGGGATGGATGTGGGTGGGGGATGAGGATGTGGGTGGGGGGGAATGAGGATGTGGGTGGGGGGATGAGGATGTGGTGGGGGGGATGAGGATGGGGTGGGGGGGATGAGGATGTGGTGGGGGGGATGAGGATGGGGTGGGGGGGATGAGAATGGGGGTGGGGGGGATGAGGATGGGGGTGGGGAGGAAGGATGTGGGTGGGAGGAAGAGGATGTGGGTGGGGGGGATGAGGTGTGGGTGGGGGGGGATGGGAGGTGTGTGGGGGGGGATGAGGATGGGGTGGGGGATGAGGATGTGGTGGGGGATGAGGATGTGGGTGGGGGATGAGGATGTGGGTGGGGGGGATGAGGATGTGGGTGGGGGGGATGAGGATGTGGGGGGGGGGGATGAGGATGTGGGTGGGGGGGGATGAGGATGGGGGGGGGGGGGGATGAGGATGTGGGTGGGGGGGATGAGGATGTGGGTGTGGGGGATGAGGATGGGTGGGTGTGGGGGACGAGGATGGGTGGGTGTGGGGGACGAGGATGGGTGGGTGTGGGGGACGAGGATGGGTGGGTGTGGGGGACGAGGAGGGGTGGGTGTGGGGGACGAGGATGGGTGGGTGTGGGGGACGAGGATGGGTGGGTGTGGGGGACGAGGATGGGTGGGTGTGGGGGACGAGGATGGGTGGGTGTGGGGGACGAGGATGGGTGGGTGTGGGGGACGAGGATGGGTGGGGTGGGGGACGAGGATGGGTGGGTGTGGGGGACGAGGATGGGTGGGTGTGGGGGACGAGGATGGGTGGGTGTGGGGGACGAGGATGGGTGGGTGTGGGGGACGAGGATGGGTGGGTGTGGGGACGAGGATGGGTGGGTGTGGGGGACGAGGATGGGTGGGTGTGGGGGACGAGGATGGGTGGGTGTGGGGGACGAGGATGGGTGGGTGTGGGGGACGAGGATGGGTGGGTGTGGGGGACGAGGATGGGTGGGTGTGGGGGACGAGGATGGGTGGGTGTGGGGGACGAGGATGGGTGGGTGTGGGGGACGAGGATGGGTGGGTGTGGGGGACGAGGATGGGTGGGTGTGGGGGACGAGGATGGGTGGGTGTGGGGGACGAGGATGGGTGGGTGTGGGGGACGAGGATGGGTGGGTGTGGGGGACGAGGATGGGTGGGTGTGGGGGATGAGGATGGGTGGGGGTTTGGGATGAGGATGGGGTTGGGTTGGGGGATGAGGATGGGTGGGTGTGGGGGATGAGGATGGGTGGGTGTGGGGGATGAGGATGGGTGGGTGTGGGGGATGAGGATGGGTGGGTGTGGGGGATGAGGATGGGTGGGTGTGGGGGATGAGGATGGGTGGGTGTGGGGGATGAGGATGGGTGGGGGTTGGGTTGGGGGATGAGGATGGGTGGGTGTGGGGGATGAGGATGGGGTTGGGCTGGGGGAGTACTTACCCGATTTGCCGGAGCCGGGGCAGCCGAGCACTCCGATGTTGCACTCCGGGGTGGCCGCCTGGACAGCCCGCTCCCGCTCCGAGGCGGCGGTCAGAGCGGCGACACCCCCGCCCCGCACTTTACCGAACATCGAGGACATAATCTCCGGTTTATTTCCCCGAGCGAGTGGCTCTAACACATCGCAACCTCCAGCCGAATCCCCGCACTCCTCACACCCAACACCCGGGAGGAGACAAGAGTGACGCCCCCCGCAGTCGATCTGCGGGGAGGGGAGGGTCGTTACCGCGGGTTACGGAGGCGGTGGTGGGATGGGTTCAAGTTTTGCCAGGAGTCTTCGAACCGCAGCCACATTCCTTGTAAGGAAGTGGCCACTTTCTCCTTTCTGTGAACATGTGCAGAACAAAGAGAATTTAATCAGCAGCTGCTCTGTAAATGGAGGCTTTCCACATCAAAGTGAGCCGCCCCCAGCCCGCCTTCAACACATTAAACCAGCAGCAGAAGCAACACGCTCAGCCCTTGAGATGTGGTGACTGCCTCACTCCCTCAAATCTTTCTGAACAATTACCTCCGAACAATTTGCAGTGACTTCCTTAAATCAGAAATTCTCCTCCAGCAATGGTCCCCTCCCCATGTCACTCACTGGGCAGGAGAATTCTTGCCACCCCTTCCTTCCAACCAAGAGCTGAGTACCAACACGTTTCTATTGGGATGGGGGTGCTATTGAACTGAGGAGATCTTTCCCATCAGATTTTTTCTCAACAAGCTCTATTTCCATCTCCATAAAAGCAAAATGCTGCAGATGCTGGATGTCTGAAATCAAGCCTATGGATCAACTCAGCAGGTCACCGAGAAATAGAGTTAACGTTTCAAATCCGTATGGCCCTTCTTCAGAACTGAGGAGGGATAGAAACCAGGGGCTGGTTTAGCACAGTGGGCCAAGACAGCTGGCTTGTAATTAAAACAAGGCCAGCAGCGCGGGTTGTGGTGAATGTAAGAAATGAATATATATATTAAAGAGGTGTGAATTGTCCCAAGCCAAGTTCAGTCGGTAGGCCTCTGCAAGTCCAGGCTTGTTGGTGGGGGCCGAATGTAATGCGACATGAATCCCAGATCCCGGTTGAGTCCGCATTCATGCGTGCGGAACTTAGCTATACAGTTTTTGCTCAGCAATTTTGCGTTGTCGCGTCTCCTGAAGGCCTCCTTGTAGAATGCTGACCCGGAGATCAGAGGCTGAATGTCCTTGACTGCTGAAGTGTTCCCCAACTGGAAGGGAACAGTCCTGCCTGTTGATAGTCGCACGATGCCCGTTTATTCGTTGTCGCAGTGTCTGCATGGTCTCGCCAATGTACCACGCTTCGGGACATCCTTCCTGCAGCGTATGAGGTAGACTACATTGGTCGAGTCGCACGAGTATGCGCCGCGTACCTGGTGGGTGGTGTTTCCACGTGTAATGGTGGTGTCCATGTCGATGATCTGGCATGTCTTGCAGAGATTACCCTGGCAGGGTTTTGTGGTGTTGTGGTTGCTGTTCTGAAGGCTGGGTATTTGCTGCAAACAATGGTTTGTTTGAGGTTGCGCGGTTGTTTGAAGGCCAGTAGTGGGGGTGTGGTGGATGGCCTTGGCAAGATGTCCATCCTCGCTGATGATGTGTTGGAGGCTGCGAAGAAGATGTCGTAGTTTCTCCGCCCCAGGAAAGTACTGGACGACGAAGGGTACTCTGTCAGTGGTGTCCCCGTGTTTGTCTTCTGAGGAGGTCGGTGCGGTTTTTTGCTGTGGTGCGGTGGAACTGTCGATCAATGAGTCGAGCGCCATATCCCGTTCGTACGAGGGCCATTGGCCATCCCCACACCCCCACTACTGGCCTTCAAACAACCGCGCAACCTCAAACAAACCATTGTTTGCAGCAAATACCCAGCCTTCAGAACAGCAACCACAACACCACAAAACCCTGCCAGGGTAATCTCTGCAAGACATGCCAGATCATCGACATGGACACCACCATTACACGTGGAAACACCACCCACCAGGTACGCGGCGCATACTCGTGCGACTCGACCAATGTAGTCTACCTCATACGCTGCAGGAAAGGATGTCCCGAAGCGTGGTACATTGGCGAGACCATGCAGACACTGCGACAACGAATAAACGGGCATCGTGCGACTATCAACAGGCAGGACTGTTCCCTTCCAGTTGGGGAACACTTCAGCAGTCAAGGACATTCAGCCTCTGATCTCCGGGTCAGCATTCTACAAGGAGGCCTTCAGGAGACGCGACAACGCAAAATTGCTGAGCAAAACTTATAGCTAAGTTCCGCACGCATGAATGCGGACTCAACCGGGATCTGGGATTCATGTCGCATTACATTCGGCCCCCACCAACAAGCCTGGACTTGCAGAGGCCTACCGACTGAACTGGCTTGGGACAATTCACACCTCTTTAACCTGGAGTTACCTCTCTCTCTGCATCTTTGATGATTTGATTGCCTGCAGGTGCTCGCATTCCGGGGCATCTCTGACTGTGTCTATATAAACATTTCTGGAACAAGCCTTTCCATTCACCTGAAGAAGGAGCCGTGCTCCGAAAGCTCGTGTTTGAAACAAACCTGTTGGACTTTAACCTGGTGTTGTAAGACTTCTTACTGTGCTCACCCCAGTCCAACGCCGGCATCTCCACATCATGGCTAATTCATACTGTTATTGTAAGCGCAATAGTGCCGTCCTACCACTAGGGGGAGTAGCGCTGGGAGCACTTATGAACTTGTACTGGGCTCCACCCTTGGTTCCGCCCACGACTCCTCCCCTAGTGCAGCTGTATAAGTATCCGTGTCCAGAGTCAGCCTGGGTCACTACGAGTTCATCGACAGGTAACAGGCTGGCTCTGAAGTAAGTCGATTAAAGCCTAGATTCACATCGGAAACAGGTGTCTGGTGAATTGATGGTTCCACCACGGGTTCAATTCCCGTTCCAGGAACAGGTGACGGAATGTGGCGACTAGGGGCTTTTCACAGTAACTTCATTGAAGCCTACTTGTGACAATAAGTTATTATTAAATGTGATGGATTATATAATGGGGGGAGGGTGGAGGAAGTGGGCCAGAATAGAAGGTTAGGAATAGGAGGGAACATTGGGAGAATTGGTTCAGCGGCCCTTCCTGAAAAGAGACAACGCAGGTCGCTCACTGACTCTTCAGCCAGCAAGATCCCCGAGGCCTCAACACAATTCCACCCATAGAAGGATACAGCGCAGGGGTTGGCCATTCGGCCCATCATCTTTGAAAGAGCTGTCCAATTAATTCCATCCCTCTGCATTTCCCCCAGAATCTTCCTTTCTCAAATATAAATCCCATTCCCTTGTGAAAGTCAGTATTGAATCTTCTTCCACTGTTCTTTCACTCAGTTCATTCCAGATCACAGCAGCTTCAAAAAAAATCTCACTTCCCTTTGGGCTTTCAATCCCTATTACCCTGATTTCTGTTGCCCCCTTGTCACTGATCCTCATGGCAATGGAAACAAGATTGCAATTTGCTGTTTGGATCATTGCACTAAATTCAAGGGCTTAAGTAGGTTGCTCTTTCCAAGGGCCGGTGCAGACTCGATGGACCGAATGGCCTCCTTCTGCACCGTAAATTCTATGATCACAAGCATATTTTCTACTCCACCCAAACCCATATGTACCAAATACTTATAATTCAGTGACCATCCAACAGGTCATTGGAACACAATGACACACTATGCCCACAGACCCAGTATCTTCAAACGCAACTCATACGACAAACCCTTCATTCCTGGGATCATTCTTGTGAACCTCCTCTGGATCCTTTCCAAGGCCAGCACATCCTTCCTTAGATACAGGGCCCAAAACTGCTCACAATATTCCAAATGGGGTCTGACCAGAGCTTCAGACAACCTCAGCAGTACACCCCTGGTCTTGTATTCTAGCCCTCTCAAAATGAATGCTAATATTGTAATTTGCCTTCCTCACTGCCAACTGAACTTGTACGTTTCCTTAAGAGAATACCGAACTCGGACTCCTAAGTATCTTTGTGCTTCAGATTTCCAAAGCCGTTTCCCATTTATTTCATTATTTAAAAAAAAAAAGTTTAGAGTACCCAATTTTTTTTCTAATAAAGGCGCAATTTAGTGTGCCCAATTCACCTACCCTGCACACCTTAGGGTTGTGGGGGTGAGACCCAGGCAAACACGGGGAGGCCTTTCCCCATTTACAAAATAGTCTACGTCTCTATCCTTCCGAACAAAGTATACAACGTCACACTTTTCCACATTGTATTCCATCTGCCACTTCTTTGCCCACTCTCCTAGCCTGTCCAAGTCCTTCGGCAGGCTCTCTGTTTCCTCAAAACTATCCATCACTCTACCTATCTTTGTATCATAAATAAACCGATGGAACCATCAATTCTACGGACACGTGCTTGTAGGATTAGAATAGCGGTTTTAATATACTTACAACAGAGCCAACCTGTTAGCCGTTGAACTTTCGATGAACTGGCTGGCTGGCCCTGTGGCACGGATCTTTATACAGAAGCTCCAGGGGAGGAGTTCTGGGCGGAGCCAAGGGGGGAGCCCAGTACAAACTCTCGAGTACTCCCAGAGCTACTCCCCCTGGTGGTCAGGTAGTGCAACTGCACTTACAATATCGGTACATATATACAATGGGAACAGAGTGACATTGGTAACTTATAATACCATGTGAATCTCATTCACCACATTCACCCCCTGTGAAAAACATCAAGTCCGGCGGGGGTGGTGGCTCACAGAGTTAGTCTGTCCAGTGGACGAATTGTTCGTTGCGATCTGCGGAGCACCGGGGTTGCAGCCTCTTGCGGTGGCTGGGTGGGTGTTGAGAGCTGGGGTACGATGACAGACTCCGGGGCGGGTCTCGTCCAAACTTCATACACCTCTGGCTCGACCGGAGACTGGGGGCGCTGGGGGTGGGCTGGTGCTGGCGTGTGGAACAGGTGGGGCGAGCTTGCGGGATCGGGGGCGCGAGGGGGCGGCAGCATAGGGAACGGGGTAAGGGGTTCCTCAGTGGGGGTGGGGGGGGCTGGATCCAGCGGGTGCCAGGTCCCGAAGGGCTACTGTGTCCTGGCGACCGTCCGGGAACTCCACGAATGCGTACTGGGGGTTAGAATGGAGGAGGCGCACCTTTTCAACAAGGGGGTCGGTTTTGTGCGCCCTGACGTGCTTCCTCAGGAGAACCGGGCCTGGTGTCCTCAGCCATGCTGGAAGTGAGACCCCCGTGGTAGTGCCCCTATAAAAAATGAAGAGCCGCTCGTGAGGGATTTGATTGGTCGCTGTACAGAGGAGGGATCTAATTGCGTGGAGCGCGTCTGGGAGGACTTCTTGCCATTGGGAGACTTGGAGTTTTCTAGATCGGAGGGTCAGTAGGTCGGTCTTCCAGACCGTTGCGTTCTCCCTCTCCACCTGCCCGTTCCCCCTAGGGTTGTAGCTGGTACTCCTGCTCGAAGCGATGCCCTTGTCGAGCAGGTACTGACACAGCTCGTCGCTCATAAAGGACGAACCCCGGTCGCTGTGCACGTAGCTGGGGAAACCAAACAGGGTGAAGACACTATGCAGGACCCTAATGACTGTGTGGGAGGTCATGTCGGGGCACGGGATGGCAAAAGGGAATCGGGAGAACTCGTCTATGATGTTGAGGAAATAAATGTTCTTGTTAGTGGAGGGGGGGTGGCCCTTTTAAATCGTTCGCAAGGCGTTCAAAGGGCCCAGAAGCCTTGACCAGGTGGGCCCTGTCTGGTCTATAGAAGTGCGGTTTTCACTCCACACAGATCGGGCAGTCCCTGGTGACCGCTTTTACCTCCTCGTTGGAGAAAGGCAGGTTTCAGGCTCTGATGTAGTGGGCGAGCCGGGTGACCCCTGGATGGCAGAGGTCATCGTGGATGGCTTTCAGACGGCTGATCTGCGCGCTGGCGCATGTCCCACGGGATAGGGCATCCGAGGGCTCGTTGATATTTAATATTGTAACTATAGGTGGAGAGTTCGATCCTCCACCAAAGGATTTTATCGTTTTTTATTTTGCCCTTTTGCGAGTTGTCAAACATAAAGGCAACCGATTGTTGGTCGGTGATGAGGGTGAACCTCCTACCTGCGAGGTAGTGCCTCCAGTGATGAACAGCCTACACGATGGTTTGTGCTTCCTTCTCGACTGAGGAGTGTCAGAGTTCTGAAGCGGATAGGGTACGGGAGAAAAATGCAACGGGCCTCCCGGCCTGACTTAAAGTGGCTGCAAGAGCTACCTCTGAGGCGTCGCTCTCAACCTGAAAGGGAGTGGATTCATCCACCGCCCGCATGGCTGCTTTGGCGATGTCCTCCTTGATGCAGCTGAAGGCCTGGCGCGCCTCAGCTGACAGGGGAAATTGTGTGGCCTTAAAGAGTGGGCGGGCTTTGTCCGCATATTGAGGGACCCACTGGGCGTAGTATGAAAAGAACCCCAAGCACAGTTTGAGGGACTTGGGGCAATGAGGAAGGGGGAGTTCTAAGAGGGGGCACATACGGTCCGGGTCTGGGCCCAGGAGTCCGTTCTCCACGACGTAGCCGAGGATGGCCAGTATGTTTGTGCGGAAAACGCATTTCTCCTTGTTATAAGTGAGGTTTAATTTCTGTGCCGTTTGGAGAAATCGGTGGAGGTTGGCGTCGTGGTCCTGCTGGTCATAGCCGCAGATGGTAACATTGGCCAGATACGGAAACGTGGCCCGCAGCCGGTACTGGTCTACCATTCGGTCCATTGCTCGTTGGAACACCGAAATCCCGTTAGTGATGCCAAAGGGAACCCGGAGGAAATGGAAGAGGCGGCCATCGGCCTCAAACGCCGTGTAGTGGCGGTCCTCCGGGCGGATTGGGAGCTGGTGGTATGCAGACTTAAGATCCACTGTGGAAAATAGCCGATATTGGGCGATCTGGTTAACCATGTCTGCAATTCTGGGGAGGGGATACGCGTCTAGGAGCGTAAAGCGATTTATTGTCTGGCTATAGTCGACGACCACGCAAAATTTTTCCCCGGTCTTGATGACCACCACCTGAGCTCTCCAGGGACTATTACTGGCCTCTATGATCCACTCACTGAGCAGCCGTCGGACCGCCGATCGGATAAATACCCTATCCTGTAGGCTGTATCGCCTGCTGCGAGTAGCTACTGGTTTGCAATCTGGAGTGAGATTGGCGAAGAGAGGAGGGGGGGGGAGATGCACAGCGTGGCTAGGCTGCAGCTAGTGAGTGGGGGCAGGGGCCCCCCGAAGCTGAGGGTGAGGCTCTTGAGGTTGCACTGGAAATCCAGGCCTAATAAGAGTGGTGCGCAGAGGTCAGGCAGGACATAAAGTTTAAATTTCGAATAACTAGCGCCTCGAATTGTGAGCGTAGCGACGGTGCGTCTTTGGATTTGGACTGAGTGGGAGCCTGAAGCGAGGGCGATAGTTTGGCTCACAGGAAAAATAGGAAGTGAACAGCGTCTTACCAGCTCTGGGTGTATGAAACTCTCGGTGCTCCCGGAGTCAAAGAGGCATGGCGTGCTGAATCCCTTGCAGCCATGTCTCTGCGATGCCCACAACATCGTACCTGCCAATTTCAATGTGCGCTGCCAGCTCGTCTACCTTGTTTCGTATACTGCAAGCATTGAGAACCAACACCCTCAGTCCTGCATTGACTGCCCCTCTTCTCATATTTGTCTCCTTACCCGCTGTGCGTGAAGTTAGATTCCTGCTGCTTTTCATGCTCTCTGTTCTATTACTCATTCTGGAAACTTTACTAACCCTTCCTGAGGCACCCCACGCCCCCCAAACTGTTTAAATTGCTCATCATTAACCTGCACTCCTACCTTCTCCTTTTTGAACAGCCCCCCCCGCAAATACCTAAGATGTGTACTGAATCCCCAAGCATTGAACTTAATTGGTAGATTTTCTTTAACTAAATACATAATGTCGTAGGGTTTCTTGCAGGTGACCTGGTTTGACACTTCCTCCAGAAAAATCCAGAAATTTGGTCAGGCCGAATATGCACATCTGTCATGGTGTTGGCTGTTTGTCATGGGGATCAGCACCGTTTAACCCTAGAGATTTGCTTTTTGACCTTTTAGCTTGACTCGATTTTCAGCCCAATTGATATCGATGTCCTGAATTTTGTCCTGGCTCTCTATTTGGGAAGAGGTAAACCTTTCGCTATCTTGTGACGGGTTTCAAGCCAGTTTCCATCTTTTTTTTTTTTTTTTTTATAAATTTAGAATATCCAATTCATTTTTTCCAATTAAGGGGCAATTTAACGTGGCCAATCCACCTAGCCTGCACATCTTTGGGTTGTGGGGGTGAAACCCACGCAGACACGGGGAGAATGTGCAAACTCCTCACAGACAGTGACCCAGGGCCGGGATTCGAACCCGGGTCCTCAGCGCCGTAGGCAGCAATGCTAACCACTGTGCCACCGTGCCGCCCCAGTTTCCATCTTTTAATGTTTCCACCTCTTCTTGTGCTATTGTATTGAAAGAACGCTTTAGTGTTATGTTTTGCCTCTGTAGCTATGCTTTATTCCAGCCCTCACCTCTCCTCTCAGATCATCATTCTAGCTTACTTTGATGTAATGCTACATTGATTCCCGGTGCACCCCACCTCTATTCCCCATGCAGGATTTGTAAACACTGCTGAAAGGTATAGAAAGAAGTTCTGTTACACATTTTAACACTGTCCAGGGAATTATGTTTTGCGAACTTTGCTTAAGCTTCACTACTTCATAATAGTTGGCCAGTAACATTCCACAAACAGACCACAAACCAAATGCAATCACGTATTTAACATTCTTGAATCCAGCCTCAGCAATTATCAGTTGGTGAAAAAGCTTGAAAAAAATGACAAGTATTTTTCGAAACAGGCTTATGTACCAGCATTCATGATCTGCATGTTCTTAGTTGTAATACCGTACCCAGTGTTCGCTAACAGAGTCCATTAATCATTCAGGGTTGTTGTTCCTGTGCTGTCAGGTAATGTCTCGGTGCATTTCTGTACACATTTGGCACAAGCTGGAAATGGTCACTTCATGTCCTCTCATGTTCTTATTTCTGAAATCCTGCCTCAGATGCTGAAAATGCAACTTTAGCAGTTAAGCTTTTGATCAGGTTAGTAAAATGGATTAAACATTGTAATTTACGGCGCCATCTTACCAAATATTGAGGCTTCTTGCTTGCCAAGTCAATCAATGGCTACCTGGCGTGGTAATTTATCTGTGCATCTTTGGGTGCATCTCTGAACTCTATCGGTTGTTCTCAGAGAAGCACGCCGAGGATAAATATCAATTGCTTCTGGAGGACCATCAACTCGGTGAAAGATGCTCCTTGGTCTGTTCGAAATGTGTTGGTCTTCCAGCTGATGCACCATCAATTGGACACGAGACGAAGATGTGATCCAAACAAAAGGCTTTAATGTACACGATGTCAAGGAGACACAGCCGGAGTGAGGTACATGCAGAGTGGGAATTGCAACTTGGTAATTTGGTGCAGTGAGGTAATCAGGAAAGGTAAGTGGTAAATCTAATTCTGCTGTTTTTCAGTTAAAAGTGCAGTGTGTAGCTTAGTGTCTGATTGGCTGAAGCTGCCCCCACCCTAATTGCTGAGAGGCAGTTATCTGTCAGTCACCTGAGGCCTGTTTAGGGGCACAAAGGGCATACTGTATTTTTCTCTTTGAAGTTTAGGTATTTTTGAGTCATCGGTTAGCTGAGATCTGCATAAAAGACAGACAGAAAGCGCACTCAGTAAGCTTGCGCTTGTCAAGGAGACACAGCCTGAGTGAGTGAAGCACATCCAGAGTGGGAATTGCAACTTGGTAATTCGGTGCAGAGTGAGAGAAGGTGCTTTTTCGGAGGTGCTTTTTAACCCTGATAAGTGACTGGTAAGTAGTTTTTCTTTTCATTGTCTAATTTATTTATTTTTATTTTGAAATTGTAGTTGTATAAGTTTACCTAAGGTTTAAGACAAGGCAGGAGATCCCAGACCCGAGTCATGCTCCTCGTGTGCGATGTGGGAGCTCAGGGACACGTCCACTGTCCCTGGCTCTTTCACGTGCAAGAAGTGTGTTCAGTTGCAGCTCCTGTTAGACCGTTTGACGGCTCTGGAAATGCGGATGGACTCACTTTGGAGCATCCGCGATGCTGAGGAGGTCATGGATAGCACATTTAGCGAGTTGGTCACACCGCAGGTGAAAGTTACTGAGGGAGATAGCAAATGGGTGACCAAAAGACAGAGAGTAAGAGTAGGAAGGCAGTGCAGGTGTCCCCTGTAGTCAGCTCCCTGCAAAACAGATATACCGCTTTGGAAACTGTTGGGGGAGATGCCTCACTAGGGGAAGGCAGCAGCAGCAAGGTTCATGGCACCGTGGCTGGCTCTGCTGCACAGCAGGGCAGGAAGAAAAATGGCAGGTCTATAGTGATAGGGGACTCGATCGTAAGGGGAATGCACAGGCAGTTCTGTGGACACAATCAAGACTCCAGGATGGTATGTTGCCTCCCTGGTGCAAGGGTCAAGGATGTCTCGGAGTGGCTGCAGGACATTCTGAGGGGGGGGGGGGGGGGGGGAGAGGGGGAACAGCCAGCTGTCGTGGTGCACATAGGCACCAACGATATAGGTAAAAAAACGGGATGAGGTCCTACAAGCGGAATTCAGGGAGTTAGGGGTTAAACTAAAAAGTAGTACATCAAAGGTAGTAATCTCAGGATTGCTACCAGTGCCACGAGCTAGTAAGAGTAGGAATGTCAGGATAGATAGGATGAATGCGTGGCTCGAGAGATGGTGCAAGAGGGAGGGATTCAAATTCCTGGGGCATTGGGACCGGTTCTGGGGGAGGTGGGACCAGTACAAACCGGGCGGTCTGCACCTGGGCAGGACTGGAACCGATGTGTTTGCTAGAGCTGTTGGGGAGGGTTTAAACTAATGTGGCAGGCGGATGGGAACTGATGCAGGAAGTTGGAAGGTAGTAAAACAGGGACAGAAGCAAAAGGAAGTAAGGGGAAAAGTGCAAGGCAGAGAAGACATAGTCAAAAATCAAAAAGGGCGACAGTACAAGGTACAATGACTGAGGGGACCTCAGTGAATAGGCCCAGTAATACTAAAAGGAATAAAACTGGAGATGTTAAGATTCAAAACAGAAGTAAAAAAACCAACATAAGTGTACTTTACCTGAATGCTCGTAGTATTCGGAATAAAGTAAATGAGTTGCTGGCACAAATCATCTTGAATGACTATGATTTAGTGGCCATTACTGAAACATGGTTAAAGGGAGTTAAATATCCGAGGGTATCAAACTATTCGGAAGGACAGAGTGGATGGCAAGGGAGGTGGTGTTGCTCTGTTATTGAAGGATGACATCCGGGGAATAGTAAGGGATGACATCGGTGCTATGGAAGATAAGGTTGAATCCATTTGGGTGGAAATCAGGAATAGTAGGGTGAAAAAGTCACTGATAGGAGTAGTCTATCGGCCACCAAATAGTAACGTTATGGTGGGGCAGGCAAGAAACAAAGAAATAACTGATGCATGTAGAAATGGTACAGCAGTTATCATGGGGGATTTTAATCTACATGTCGATTTCTTTAACCAGGTCGGTCAAGGCAACCTTGAGGAGGAGTTTATAGAATGTATCCGCGATAGTTTCCTAGAACAGTATGTAATGGAACCTACGAGGGAACAAGCGGTCCTAGATCTTGTCCTGTGTAATGAGACAGGATTGATTCATGATCTCATAGTTAGGGATCCTTTCGGAAGGAGCGATCACAATATGGTGGAATTTAAAATACAGATGGAGGGTGAGAAAGTAAAATCAAATACTAGCGTTTTGTGTTTAAACAACGGAGATTACAATGGGATGAGAGAAGAACTAGCTAAGGTAGACTTGGAGCTAAGACTTTATGTTGGAACAGTTGAGGAACAGTGGAGAACCTTCCAAGCGATTTTTCACAGTGCTCAGCAAAGGTTTACACCCACAAAAAGGAAGGACGGTAGAAAGAGGGAAACTCGACCGTGGATATCTCAGGAAATAAGGGAGAGTATCAAATTGAAGGAAAAAGCATATTAAGTGGCAAAGATTTGTGGGAGACTAGAGGACTGGGAAATCTTTAGGGGGCAACAGAAAGTTACTAAAAAAGCTATAAAGAAGAGTAAGATAGAGTATGAGAGTAAACTTGCTCAGAATATAAAAAAAGACAGTAAAAGTTTCTACAAATATATAAAACAAAAAAACGTGGCTAAGGTAAATATTGGTCCTTTAGAGGATGAGAAGGGAGTTTTAATAATGGGAGATGAGGAAATGGCTGAGGAACTGAACAGGTTTTTTGGGTCGGTCTTCACAGTGGAAGACACAAATAACATGCCAGCGACTGATAGAAATGAGGCTATGACAGGTGAGGACCTTGAGAGGATTGTTATCACTAAGGAGGTAGTGATGGGCAAGCTAATGGGGCTAAAGGTAGACAAGTCTCCTGGTCCTGATGGAATGCATTCCGGAGTGCTAAAAGAGATGGCTAGGGTAAATGCAGATGCACTAATGATGATTTACCAAAATTCACTAGACTCTGGGGTGGTCCCGGTGGATTGGAAATTAGCAAATGTGACACCACTGTTTAAAAAAGGAGGTAGGCAGAGAGCAGGAAATTATAGGCCAGTGAGCTTAACTTCGGTAGTAGGGAAGATGCTGGAATCTATCATCAAGGAAGAAATAGCGAGGCATCTGGATAGAAATTGTCCCATTGGGCAGGCGCAGCATGGGTTCATAAAGGGCAGGTCGTGCCTAACTACTTTAGTGGAATTTTTTGAGGACATTACCAGTGCAGTAGATAACGGGGAGCCAATGGATGTGGTATATCTGGATTTCCAGAAAGCCTTTGACAAGGTGCCACACAAAATATTGTCCTTCGTTGCTAGAGGGATGGAGTTTAAGACTAGGGAGGTTATGTTGCAATTGTATAAGGTGTTAGTGAGGCCACACCTGGAGTATTGTGTTCAGTTTTTGTCTCCTTACTTGAGAAAGGACATACTGGCACTGGAGGGTGTGCAGAGGAGATTCACTAGGTTAATCCCAGACCTGAAGGGGTTGGATTACGAGGAGAGGTTGAGTAGACTGGGACTGTACTCATTGGAATTTAGAAGGATGAGGAGGGATCTTATAGAAACATTTAAAATTATGAAGGGAATAGATAGGATAGATGCAGGCAGGTTGTTTCCACTGGCGGGTGAAAGCAGAACTAGGGGACATAGCCTCAAAATAAGGGGAAGTAGATTTAGGACTGAATTTAGGAGGAACTTCTTCACCCAAAGGGTTGTGAATCTATGGAATTCCTTGCCCAGTGAAGCAGTTGAGGCTCCTTCATTAAATGTTTTTAAGGTAAAGATAGATCGTTTTTTGAAGAATAAAGGGATTAAGGGTTATGGTGTTCGGGCCGGAAAGTGGAGCTGAGTCCACAAAAGATCAGCCATGATCTCATTGAATGGCGGAGCAGGCTCGAGGGGCCAGGTGGCCTACTCCTGCTCCTAGTTCTTATGTTCTTATGTGTGCCCGGCAGCAGACGTACAGAAGAATGGCCGACTGCCGGGGAACACGGGTTCTTATATCCCGCCTTGTAGGCGGAGCTACCTACCTCTCAGCCAATCGGCTGAGAGGCACATGACTTACCCGGGCCAATGGGCAACGAGTTCTCTGCACCAATAGCGCTCACTTATGAGGTACCGTAATACCCCTAGTCATACTACCACATTCACCCCTTGTTGAAAAGGAAGCTGGGGGGGGGGGGACGCGGGCATGATGGGGGGTGGGGGTGGTGACCCGTGAGTGCGTGAGACTGGTAGTATGACTAGATATGTTTAGGCCGTACCGTTGCATCGATGGCTGCCCACTGACCCGTAACTAATGTGCCAGAGGAGAAAAAAACAACCATGTACAGTGTGCATAATCAGGGGGGGGTGGGGGGAATGGGTGAACAGGTAAAGAACAAAAAAAATCACAAGAGTCCATCCGCAGGCAGAAGGCCACCTGTAGGTCACATCGATTCAATCAGTCGAGTGGGTGCCTTCGATGTCCTGCTTGACCTGCGTAGTGGTGCCGGCGATGTCGGAGCAGTGGTCGTCCGTGATTCCGGAAGCGATGATCTTGTTTCTGTGTCCGTACCCCTGGTCGGAGCTAGCGGGGGCCAGGCTGGGGGAGGGGATCCCTGTCCGCTGAGCTGTGGGTGCGTCGTTGCTGGGGACAGTGGGTATCGGGGGGGGGGGGGGGGGGGGGGGGGGGTGGCTGGTACTGGGGGGTGTGGCCGAGATCCGGCGGGTGCTAGGTCCCGGAGGGAGACCGTGTCCTGTCGGCCGTCGGGATACTCCACATACGTGTATTGCGGATTCGCGTGGCGTAGCTGGACTCATTCGACCAACGGGTCCGACTTGTGCACCCGCACGTGTTTCCGGAGCAGAATGGGCCTGGGGGTAGCCAGCCAGGTCGGGAGCGGGTCCCTGAGGAATACGTCCTGGGAAAATCAAGAAGACGTTCGTGAGGCGTTTGGTTAGTGGCGGTACCAGGAACTGACCGGATTGAGTGGAGGGCGTCTGGGAGGACCTCTTGCCAGTGGGAGACTGGTAGATTTCTGGACCGTAGGGCCAGCAGGACGGTCTTCCAGACCATACCGTTCTCCCTCTCGACCTGTGTGGTGAATGAGATTCACACGGTATTATAAGTTACCAATGTCACTCTGTTCCCATTGTATATATGTACCGATATTGTAAGTGCAGTTTCACTACCTGACCATCAGGGGGAGTAGCTCTGGGAGTACTCGAGAGTTTGTACTGGGCTCCCCCTTGGCTCCGCCCAGAACTCCTCCCCCCTGGAGCTGCTGTATAAAGATCCGTGCCACAGAGCCAGCCAGCCAGTTCATCGAAAGTTCAACGGGGAACAGGCTGCCTCTGTTGTAAGTATATTAAAACCACTATTCTAATCCTACAAGCACGTGTCCGTAGAATTGATGGTTCCATCAATTTAATATACTTACGAAACAGTCAAAGTAAATCATGGAAGCAGCCCTCAAGCTCGGATGCCTAGAACTCGACCCGCAGGATGCAGAGGCTAAAGAAATTTTCTCCCACTCGCTGAGATGTTTTAAGGCCTACCTGGCAAAAGCCAGCGTCGCTGAAACAAGGAGAAATGCGTTTTCTGCACAACCAGACTAGCCATCCTCGGCTACGTCGTGGAGAACGGAGTCCTGGGCCCAGACCCGGACCGTATGCGCCCCCTCTTAGAACTCCCCCTCCCACATTGCCCCAAGGCCCTCAAACTGTGCTTGGGGTTCTTTTCATACTACGCCCAGTGGGTCCCTCAATATGCGGACAAAGCTCGCCCACTCATTAAGGCCACACGATTTCCCCTGTCAGCTGAGGCGCGCCAGGCCTTCAGCTGCATCAAGGAGGACATCGTCAAAGCAGCCATGCGGGCGGTGGATGAATCCACTCCCTTTCAGGTTGAGAGCAACGCCTCAGAGGTAGCTCTAGCAGCCACTTTAAATCAGGTAGGGAGGCCCGTTGAATTTTTCTCCCGTACCCTATCCGCTTCAGAACTCCGACACTCCTCAGTCGAGAAGGAAGCACAAGCCATCGTGGAGGCTGTTTGTCACTGGAGGCACTAGCTCGCAGGTAGGAGGTTCACCCTCATAACCGACCAACGATTGGTTGCCTTTATGTTTGACAACTCACAAAGGGGCAAAATAAAAAACGATAAAATCCTTTGGTGGAGGATCGAACTCTCCACCTATAGTTACGATATTAAATATCGACCGGGGAAGCTCAAAGAGCCCTCGGATGCCCTATCCCGCGGGACATGCGCCAGCGCGCAGATCAGCCATCTGAAAGCCATCCACGATGACCTCTGCCATCCAGGTCACCCGGCTCGCCCACTACATCAGAGCCCGAAACCTGCCTTTCTCCAACGAGGAGGTAAAAGCGGTCACCAGGGACTGCCCGATCTGTGCAGAGTGCAAACCGCACTTCTATAGACCAGACAGGGCCCACCTGGTCAAGGCTTCTAGGCCCTTTGAACCGCCTTGCGATCGATTTCAAAGGGCCACTCCCCTCCACTAACAAGAACATTTATTTCCTCAACATCATAGACGAGTTCTCCCGATTCCCTTTTGCCATCCCGTGCCCCGACATGACCTCCCACACAGTCATTAGGGCCCTGCACAGTGTTCGGTTTCCCCAGCTACGTGCACAGCGACCGGGGTTCGTCCTTTATGAGCGACGGGCTGCGTCAGTACCTGCTCGACAAGGGCCTCGAGCAGGACTACCAGCTACAACCCCAGGGGGAACAGGCAGGTGGAGAGGGAGAACGCGACGGTCTGGAAGACCGTCCTACTGACCCTCCGGTCTAGAAAACTCCAAGTCTCCCAATGGCAAGAAGTCCTCCCACACGCGCTCCACACAATCAGATCCCTCCTCTGTAGAGCGACCAATCAAACCCTTCACGAGCGGCTCTTCATTTTTTCTAGGCGCACTACCACGGGGGTCTCACTTCCGGCGTGGCTGAGGACACCAGGCCCGGTTCTCCTGAGGAAGCACGTCAGGGCGCAGAAAACTGACCCCCTTGTTGAAAAGGTGCACCTCCTCCATTCCAACCCCCAGTATGCATTCGTGGTGTTCCTGGACTGTCGCCAGGACACAGTATCCCTTCGGGACCTGGCACCTGCCGGATCCAGCTCCCCCCCTAACCCCACTGAGGAACCCCTTACCTCGCTCCCTATGCTGCCGCCCCCTCGCACCCCCAATCCCGCAAGCTTGCCCCACCTGTTCCACGCGCCAGCACCAGCCCGCCCCCAGCGCCCCCAGTCTCCGGTCGAGCCAGAGGTGTCTGAAGTTTGGACGAGACCCGCTCCGGAATCTGCCATCGTACCCCAGCTCTCAACACCCACCCAGCCACCGCAAGAGGCTGCAACCCCAGTGCTCCGCAGATCGCAACGAACAATTCGTCCACCGGACAGACTAACTTTGTGAGCCACCACCCCCACCGGACTTGATTTTTTTGCAGGGGGTGAATGCGGTGAATGAGATTCACAAGGTATTATAAGTTACCAATGTCACTCTGTTCCCATTGTATATATGTACCGATATTGTAAGTGCAGTTGCACTACCTGACCACAAGGGGGAGTAGTTCTGGGAGTACTCAAGAGTTTGTACTGGGCTCCCCCCTTGGCTCCGCCCAGAACTCCTCCCCCTGGAGCTGCTGTATAAAGATCCGTGCCACAGAGTCAGTCAACCAGTTCATCGAAAGTTCAACGGCGAACAGGCTGGCTCTGTTGTAAGTATATTAAAACCGCTATTCTAATCCTACAGGCACGTGTCCGTAGAATTGATGGTTCCATCAACCTGTCCATTGCCCCGGGGGTTTTAACTGGTCGTCCTGCTGGAGGCGATGCCCCTGCTGAGCAGGAATTGCCGCAGCTCGTCGCTCATAAATGAGGACCCCCAATCGCTATGAATGTATGCGGGGTAACCGAACAGGGAGAAGATGGTGTGCAGGGCTTTGATAATGGTGGTTGTGGTCATGTCGGGGCAGGGGATGGCGAAAGGGAAACAGGAGTACCCGTCAATCATGTTGAGGAAGTACGTGTTGTGGTTGTTGGAGGGGAGGGGACCTTTGAAGTCCATGCTGAGACGTTCAAAGGGGCGGGACGCCTTTATCAGGTGCGCTCGTTCAGGGCGGTAGAAGTGCAGCTTGAACTCCGCGCAGATGTGGCAGTCCCTGGTCACTGTCCTAACCTCCTCGATGGAGTAGGGCAGGTTGTGGGTCTTTATGAAATGGAAAAAGCGGGTGACCCCGGGGTGGCAGAGGTCCGTGTGGAGGGTTCGGAGGCGATCCACTTGTGCGTTGACACAGGTGCCGCGGGACAGGGCATCGGGAGGCTCGTTTAGCTTCCCAGGGCGATACAAGATGACGTAGTTGTACGTGGACAACTCAATCCTCCACCGCAAAATTTTATCGTTCTTTATCTTGCCCCTCTGTGCATTATCAAACATGAAAGCTATTGACCGTTGGTCTGTGAGGAGGGTAAACCTCCTACCGGCAGGTAGTGCCTCCAATGTCGCACAGCTTCAACTATGGCCTGTGCTTCCTTCTCGACCGAGGAGTGGCGGATTTCGGAAGCGTGGAGGGTACGGGAGAAGGAGACCATGGGTCTGCCCGCTTGGTTGAGGGTGGCCGCCAGAGCAACATCAGACGCATCGCTCTCGACCTGAAAGGGGAGGGACTCGTCGATAGCGCGCATCGTGGCCTTTGCGATATCCGCTTTGATGCGGCTAAAGGCCTGGCGGGCCTCCATCGACAGGGGAAACGTGGTGGACTGGATGAGGGGACGGGCTTTATCGGCGTAATTGGGGACCCACTGGGCGTAATATGAAAAGAAGCCCAAACAGCGCTTGAGGGCTTTGAGGGAGTGGGGGAGGGGAAGCTCCATCAGGGGGTGCATGCGTTCGGGGTTGGGGCCTATCACTCCGTTACGCACTACGTAGCCGAGGATGGCTAGTCGGTCGGTGCTAAACACGCACTTATCCTTATTGTAGGTCAGGTTAAGGAGTTTTGCGGTACGGGGGAATTTGCGGAGGTTGGCGTCGTGGTCCTGCTGGTCGTGGCCGCAGATGGTGACATTGTCGAGATACGGAAGGTTGCCCGTAAACCGTGTTGGTCGACCATTCGGTCCACCTCCCTTTGGAAGACCGAGACCCCATTCGTGACACCGAAAGGAACCCTTAAAAAGTGGTAGAGTCACCCATCCTCTTCGAATGCAGTGTACTTTCGGGCACTCGTGCAGATGGGGAGCTGGTGGTAGGCGGACTTAAGGTCCACCGTGGAAAAAAGCCTTGTACTGCGCGATCCTGTTGACCAGGTCGGAGATACGTGGGAGAGGATACGCGTCCAGCTGTATAAACCTGTTGATGGTCTGACTGTAGTCTATGACCATCCGATATTTCTTCCCGGTCTTAACCACCAGCTCGCCAGGGCTGTTGCTAGCCTCGATAACCCCTTCCTTCAGAAGCCTTTGGACTTCGGACCCGATGAAGGTCTGGTCCTGGGCACTGTACCGTCTGCTCCTGGTGGCGATGGGTTTGCAATCCGGGGTGAAGTTTGCAAACAAGGATGGGGGATCGACCTTGAGGGACACGAGGCTGCAGACAGTAAGGGGGAGGCATAGGGCCCCCGAATTTGAATGTTAAACTCTGGAGGTTGCACTGGAAATCTTACCCCAGGAGTGCTGCCGCGCAGAGGTGAGGAAGGATGAAGAGCTTATAGTTTTTAAACTTCCTCCCCTGGACCGTGAGGTTCGCTATGCAGCACCCTGTGATCTGGACCGAGTGCGAACCGGAGGCCAGAGCGATTCTTTGTTTTACCGGAATAAACGGGAAGTGCGCAGCGTCTTACTGTGGCGGGGTATAAGTAACTTTCCGTGCTCCCGGAGTCCAACAGGCAGCTCGTCCGTGATTGTTGAGGAAGATCTTCATGGTCGCCGTGGAAAGCTTGCGGGGCCGTGACTGATCCAACGTTACTGAGGCGAGTCGTGGCAGGAACTCCGAATCGTCATCCGGCAGTGAGTGATCACTTGCGGGGTCTTCTGTGCCGATCCAAGATGGCGGCGCCCGTCAGCCACACGTGGTGAGTGGGGGGGGGGGGGGTGAACAAAATGGCGGTGCCCGGGGGTCGCACGTGGTGTCGGGAGCCCAAAATGGCGGCGCCCGCTAATCACTCATGGCGGTGGGGGATGGGGGCAGGGAGGTCCGCGGGCCACGCGGGGCACGTGAGGAGTGCGGGGGGACCCGCGGTCGCTGCTCGGGACTGCAGCGACCTCCTTGGACTGGCAAACGGCCGCAAAATGTCCCTTTTTGCCGTAGCTTTTACAGGTTGCGGTGCGGGCTGGGCAGCGCTGGCGCGGGGTGCTTGGCCTGGCCGCAAAGGTAGCAGCGCGGCCCCATGGGTTTATCGGGGTGCCCTGTGGCGCAGGCCTGAGGGGGGTCAGAATCTGCGGATGTGAGGGGGGGTCGCATTTCATGCTGCCCAGGGGGCCGCCGTGCGGTTGGGAGCGTACACGCGGGCGTTGTGTTTAGTGATATCGAGAGAGGGGGCGAGGGCCTGTGCCTCAGCGAGACTTAAAGTTTCTTTCTCCAAGAGTCTCTGGCGGATCTGGGAAGATTGAATACCCGCCACGAAAGAGTCTCTAATTAAAAGTTTGGTGTGCTCGGCCGCAGAAACTTGTGGGCAGGCGCAGTTTCTCCCCAGAACAAGGAGGGTCTGGTAGAATTTGTCTAAAGACTCACCAGGGAATTGCTGGCTCGTGGCCAGCAAGTGCCGTGCGTGGACCTGATTCACCGGCCGGATGAAATGTCCCTTTAGCAAGTCCATAGCTGCGTCATAGTCTGTTGTGCCCTCTATGAGCGTGTACACGGCGGTGCTCACGTACGAGTGGAGGATATGTAGTTTTTGTTGCCTCGTCGGGCGGTTTTCGGCTGTGCTCAAAACTATTGAAACACGCCAGCCAGTGTTTAAATGCTGCTGTTGCATTTGCTGCGTGCGGGCTGAGTCGAAGGCACTCCAGCTTGATACAAAGCTCCATCTTTTAAAACTTGTGCATTAAATTGATGCACCATCAATTGGACACGAGACGAAGATGTGATCCAAACAAAAGGCTTTAATGCACAAGATGTGTGCCCGGCAGCAGTCGTACAGAAGAATGGCCGACTGCCGGGGAACACGGGTTCTTATATCCCGCCTTGTAGGCGGAGCTACCTACCTCTCAGCCAATCGGCTGAGAGGCACATGACTTACCCGGGCCAATGGGCAGCAAGTCCTCTGCACCAATAGCAGCTCACTTCTGAGGTACCGTAATACCCCTAGTTATACTACCACACCAGCGTAAAGAGTTGCCCCCTGACCAAGTGTTACAGACTGGCACATTCCAGGCTCCAGGACCACATGCTAAGAGATGCACTAAAGCTTTGCACAGCCACCACTGAGGCGGAATGGGGAAAGGCCACAGTGTAAGGCCTTTCTAGCACAGTGCATCGAGGGGCTTGAAACGGTGTAGGACCCCTTGGGCTGTATGCTTGACACTGAATGTAGATTGTAAATATCAAGAGTATTGAAATTGTACTGAGGCACCTCAGAATGGAACATGGTGCAGGAAGAAAAGTTGATTACTGTTGCACTTTCTGTAATATTCAACTTGAAATGTTTTGCCCTTGGGTTTGACAGAGATTGTAGATTGTAAATGTCAAGTCATTGCAATTGCCCTGAGGCACCCCAGGATGGAACCTGCTATGTGGAGAAAAGTTGAATTCTATTGCACTTTCTGTCATGTTCAATTTGAAATGTTGGGAATGTATTTTCCTCAAATTTAATGAATAAGATATTTTTGGGGGGAAAAAGTGTTGAATTTTACTGGAATCAAATATTTTATGAAAGTCATCAAAATAACAGAGGAAATTAAACTAGCAGCTCCACTAGTTCTCCAAGCGCATTGCCATTTACCTCAGGAAAGCTGCGAGGGTTTACGGACGTGTTTAGAGTGCAGAATGACCCCAGCTTCTCGCAATGCTAATCAGGCATTGTTAAACTGGGGATAGGACCCAATTTACATTTCTCATTTTCAGGATTGAGCTCTCCTCATTCATGTATCTAGAGATTGGCAGAGCTTCCTCCTAAACAGGGCAGTTAAAGTTCTAGTCAGCCAGGCACCAGGCAATGTAAACTGCACGCTGCCTAACTGTGCTGCAGATACTCGTCTGACTGGTAGCCAGGATGAAATACCCCTCGGAAGACATGTGGATCCTTGGTGTCAAATTAACATGTTTTTCTCACGCGATAACACTTCACTTCTCACAAAAATAACCAAATCATAACACGAAAGCGACTACAAGCTAAAAGCGAATGGTTTTGGATGCCATCGCTTTATGAATTCTGTAGCCCAGTGATAGCATTCTCACCCTCTTAATCAGAAGGTTTTGAATCAAGGCCTGCTCCACAGGCTCGAGCACAAAACAAAGGTGGGCACTCCTATGTCATACTGAAGGAGTCCAGCATTGGTTCAGGCGTGGTACTTCAGATGAATTAGTGACATGAGCCCCTGTCCTCCCAGCTACACACGAAGAAACCCATGGAACAATTTCAAAAATCAGCGAAGTGTACAGTCCTGTTTTTTTTGTCTAGAATTGTTGTTGACAACTAAAGAAAAATGTTGTTTACTCGCTTTGCTTTCCCTTTTTTAATCAAGTCTACCTTTCTCTCTCTTTATTTCACTTTCTGTTTCTCATTTAGCACTGAATTCACGGTTCTTTTTTTATTACTTTATCAGAGTTACAAAGCCAGAGCTCAGAGTGTGGACAGGGGCGAACCTCTAATCCAGGTCCTTGCCTGCTCCAAAACCAATTCAAATTGAATCCAATTCATGGTCTCCACAAGACAGATATACTAGATTCAGGCTGTACACCTGACCTCACGTTCATCTGAGCCAAAAGTACCTGTCACTGGGTGGTTTAGACTCTTCGCTATTCATTAGCAATTCATTCTGATTGGTTAAGGAGTAACACAGTTGCTGACCCTGTCCATACCGCTCTTAGATGCCGTGTAGTGGTTGTTGTGCTGTATAGTTTACTAAGTGCCGTATAGTGCTGTATAGTTTATTAGGTGAAAGTAGCGCAAGTGATACAAAGAACAAAGAACAAAGAAAAATTACAGCACAGGAACAGGCCCTTCGGCCCTCCAAGCCTGCGCCGACCCAGATCCTCTACCTAAAACTGTCGCCTATTTTCTAAGGATCTGTATCCCTCGGCTTTCTGCCCATTCATGTATCTGTCTAGATACATCTTAAATGACGCTTTCATGCCAGCCTCTACCACCTCCAGTTTCAGTTATTGGAAAGCAAATCTTTGACAGAATGTAGACAGGGGTACAGGAGTTAGATCTGTGGGACACCGAGGCAAGATTAGCGAGGTTCACCGGCAAACTATTAGCCATTGCAGGAACCACAATGAACCCGGTAGTTTACGGACAACGGTCAGTGCGACTTCCGTTGATCATAGTCAAGGGACATGGTCACAGCCCGCTAGGCTGTGGTTGGCTATAACGTTGACAACTGGACTGGCAGCAAATGTTTCAAATAGGATCCAAGAGCTTATTCGAAGTACTAGGAAAATACCCTGAGGTTTTCCAACAGACTGGAGAAATAAAAGGGGCCATGGCAAAAATTCAGGTCAACTCTGATGCACACAAAAAGGTACTTCAGGGCTTGCCAGGTCCCTTATGCTTTGTTCGCAAAAATTGAATCTGAACTCAGCTATCTCAAAGGCCTTGGGATTATTAGACCGGTGCGTTTTGTCGATTGTGCAGCGCCAGTGGTCCCGTGCTCAAACCCGATAAGATGATCAGACTGCATGGGGATGGTCAACAGGGCTTCCCGGCTGGATCATTACCCAATGTCGTGCATTCACAGATCTATACTCAAAACTGGCCGGTGGACACTCCTTTATGAAACTCGATATGAGCCATGTATATTTGCAGTTAGAATTAGACCCTGCTTCCCGTAAATCCATCACTACTGTATAAACACCCATAGAAGCTTACGTGAGTACACCAGACTAAACGTTGGAGCGTTGCCGGCCTGTACCATATCCCAAAGGTTACGGGAAACGTACTGAGATTACGAGCTCCCTCGCTAAGGGGGCGAGGAGGCCGAGGACATTCATGATCGAGACCTGTATAAAGTTGGCCAAGTATGGAACCGACGGAGCAGACCTGGCTGGGATCTGATGTATATTGTAAGTATCATTGCTTTGCAATAAATGAAGTTTTTTGTTTTCCACTTCAAAACTAACAGTTCCGTTCATCCACCAAGTAAAACCTGAAAGATGCTCAATATAGCTTTCCTTTCCTGAACCATTGAACCTCAAAATGTCTTCTTTCAGATCATCTGCCATTCTGAGAGCCACCCCAAACTCTGAATTCATCAAAACAAAAAATAGTCACTTGGCACCATCGCTTGAAATAAGACGCCTAATTCTTCCCCCGAGCTTAATTCCACATGTATCACGTACACAATGACTGACAGTGGCATGGCGGCGCAGTGGTTAGCACTGCTGCCTCACGGCGCCAAGGACCCGGCCCCCTGTCCATGTGGAGTTTGCACATTCTCCCCATGTCTGCGTGGGTCTCACCCCCAAAACCCAAAAAAGATGTGCAGGGCAGGTGGATTGGCCATGCCAAATTTCCCCATAATTGGGAAAAAAACGAATTGGGTACTCTAAATTTATAAAAATAAATAAATAAAACATACACAATGTTTGAGATGTTTGTGGCCTAGTTTCTTTTGTTCATTCTGCCTTTTAAGCCAGTTTATTCTGCCTCCCACATGGTATGGCAAGTTCTATATTTGATGATGCATGCAGTGTCCCCCACAGTGACACAGGCTGTTTCAGTAAAACAAGCCGAGTGTATGGGTGGGAGTTATTGTGTTGTATGGTGGGCACAGTGCCTCCAGGCACGAGTATGATTGAGGCATCATTTGCAGATGCCAGTGTGAATTTGGCAGCAAAATCATCAAAGAACATTTGGGCATGAAAAAGGGCCATTTAGTTCACGTGGCCCATTCTGACAAGATGCACTTTTTTTGTTAAACTGACAGGTAGAAGAAGCAGATTTAATGGTTACTTTCAAAAGGGAATTGGATCTCTAATTTAACAGTAACAAATGCAGTCCTGCTTAGTGGGTTGTTCTATACATTGGGGACCGCTTGAGTAAAGGTGGTTTTCCGAAAATATCTTTTCAATTTACTGTTCACTAACTATGGGTGAGATTGTCCAGCCTCCCCGCGACGTGTTTCCCGGCAGCAGGAAGCGGCGCGCAGTTGACTGGCTGCGGGATTTCCCATTGAATCCATGGCACGGTAGCACAGTGGTTAGCATTGTTGCTTCACAGAGCCAGGGACCTGGGTTCGATTCCCGGCTTGGGTTACTGTTTGTGCGGAGTCTGCACGTTCTCCCCGTGTTTCCTCCGGGTGCTCCGGTTTCCTCCCGCAGTCCAAAGATGTGCAGGTTAGGTGAATTGGACGTTCTGAATTCTCCCTCAGTGTATCCGAACAGGCACCGAAGTGTGGCGACAAGGGGATTTTCACAGTAACTTCATTACAGTGTTAATGTAAGCCTACTTGCGACAATAATAAAGATTATTATTATTATTATTATTAATAATAAATCCACCCAACACTGCCAGGAAATGCACAGTGGGGCTGCGCCGACATCGGAACTAGAAGATCCCACCGATGTGAACAGCAAGAAGATTTCGCCCTTTAATTTTGATTTTGAAAAAAAATTGGGGGGGGGGGAATAAATGTAGAGTACCCAATTCATTTTTTTCCAATTAAGGGGCAATTTAGCGTGGCCAATCCACCTACCCTACGCAAACACGGGGAAAATGTTTTTGTTGGCAGGCCAATAGTGATTCTGCATCTTGTGACTAAATCTGAATGCACTACACGAAGAGGGGTTTGAAACACTAAATTTTGAAACTTTATTCTGACCCCCCGGAGAGGTAGGTTGAAACAGTCTGAGGATTCACCCCACCGACAGGACTTTGCATGCAGCAGCACCCTATCTAATGACTCCCTCTGCAGTAGAAATGTTGAGAAGGGAGAAATTAGGCCTTTTTGCCCTTGCTTTATGTGTGCAAAACACGCAAAATGGTGAATGCCAACAAAAACCAGGGGCAGGTAATGATCACCGCATCAGAATGTGTGGGCCCTAGATGCACCAGGTATAGGGCCTCGGTCTTCACTCTTTTTGCCTATGCCAGTATGGTTGGTGACATATCCCCTATTCGAAAAATGTACATTTCCTCTTTAGTACTCACCACATGGGTACTGTGCAATTGAATTCCTTTTGGGGGTGCCTGTAACAAAAATAGGGAGCCCAAAATGAGCCTAGCCCAATTTCTACCTGAAATTCTTCCATCTAAAATATCGCTTGTGAACCTTTGACTTAAATTTAGGCAAAGAAATCCCACAATATCATCAAAACCAGCCTGGCAAGCCCTGCTCGTACAAGTAAAGACTTGCGATGATCTATTTGGATGATGTTTTTCTCGACATTGAGGGTGATTATCTGGGGTAAAATTGTCCTGTGAAGCAAAACAGAATTAAAACCATTCAACTTCATTAAGACCAGTGGAGGTCGTGGTCAGCAGTGCAATCTTTGATATTCAGGGTTCTCCTAAGAATACCTACTGTGTGAGACACGTGGCAGGCAAGGTCAGCTATCTATAGCCTGAGATATTAATAACTTGATGGCAAATGCTGTGGTTGCAATTAGTGGTTGAAAAGACTTTGTAAACAAGCAACTTAAAACTGAAAGGTACAGAGGCTTGGATTGACTTTACTTGCTTATCAGCTCAATTTTGAATGAGCCCTCAATACTGTTCCGGACTACAATTCCAAGAATTTGAAGCGAGTGGTTGATAATCGAAGGATCCAAGCAGGGCAGCGATGCAGCCAGCAGTTGGCTGCGTGGATGTAAAAGTGGAGGACAAGCTTTTCACAGTTGAGAAGAACATGCTGATTGAAAGCAGCGACTACTTCAGGGCTCTCTTTGAGTCTGGCATGAGGGAGTGCACTCAGGTGGAGATCCAGCTTCAAGGGTTACCGGCCCAGGGATTTAGCATCATGCTGAATGTCCTAAAAGAAGGCCAACCTGTCCTGGACAGCGACGAAATCCTCGATGCCATTGAATGTGCAGCCTTTCTACTGGTGAAGCCTCTCACGAGGCACCTTATTTATATCATCAGTTCAGATAACTGCATTCTAATGCTCCAGGCTGCAGACACATATGGGGTGTTTGACTTGATGCATGCCGCAGCTCAGTTTATCAGGGATGTTTACACTAACGTAAGGGAAGATTTGAGCTTTTTGTCTGAAGATCAGTTGGATTATATCGAATCCCTGTCTCCTGCTACATTTGTGGCCATGACCACTCACTCCCCTTCCGCTGGTTACGTGGATGACATTTCTAGAACTGTCTGTTATTTGGATGAGGCAGAAAATCATTGGGCAACCTTGACTTCATTACCAGGTAAAGCCAGCACATGTCTCGCAGGCATTACTGTGCTGGACAACAATATCTATATCGTCGGAGGGGTTGATGGACTGAACAAGCAGATAGTAAAGCCTAGTTTTTGCTACAATGCTGAAAGGGATAGCTGGAGCGAATTCTCAAGTCTTCAGGATCTTCGTTACAACCTAACGTTGACAGGGCAAGATGGTTGTCTCTTCGCCATGGGAGGAATGTGCAAGAATACAGTTCTTGCAACTGTGGAAAAGTACCATGTGGCATCCAAGACATGGTCCTTCGCCGCACATCTGCCTAGACCTGGAGCAGGCATAGCGTGTGCATGCACTATGGGCAGGATCTTTGTTTGCCTTTGGTTGCCATTGGATACCACAGATGTCTACGAGTACAGGACCCTTAAAGATGAATGGCTGCTTGTAACCACGCTAAAACGGCAACAAAGCTACGGCCATTGTATGGTAGCACATCAGGACAATCTGTATGTCATGAGAAACGGACCGGCAGATGATTTCTTGAGGTGCATGATAGATTGCTTCAACCTCACCAGGCAGCAATGGACTGCTTTAGCTGGTCAGTATGTAAACAGCAAAGGGGCACTTTTTACAGCGGCCATCAGAGGAGATACAGTTTTTACAGTAAACAGAATGTTAACTTTGATGTATAATATACAAGAAGACAAATGGAAGCCAGCTAAGGAAGGGGCTGGATTTCCTCGCAGTGGTTCTATGTATACCTTTTTACTTAGGCTGCCAAAGAATAGACTGACAACTCGACAACAAAACTGACCACTCGATATAAAAACAAAAGTTTAAAGTCATTTATAATGCTCCCCATGTACCTTTAATTCTAGAAACTTATACACAGATTGGGTTGGAATGGAGAAATGGCATTCAGTTAAAAAGGACTCAATCAATTGTTTAAGTTCATCTCTCGGATTGCTCTCATGATTTTCTTCATTGACCTGTACAGACATTAAAGTGGTTCTGCAATGATCTGAGAGAGGAATCAGACCATTTCTTTTTTACTGAATTAAACCATGGTTCATGGGGTCAGAAGGTAATTCACGCCGCAAGTCTTCGGAATCCCAAGTTCACGATTGCCTCCGTTTACAATCGTGGCCCCGTGGTTTTCTTCTCTTTAGGAACGGGAATGCTAGGCGATTGTTGTGAAAACTAAGATCACGCACACAGACGCAAAATTAAAGAATAGTAGTTTGTGCAGGACTGCATTTCAGCACCAGCCCGACACACTTCAAACGTTGCTCCAAAGTAGAAAGAGAAACAAAGTAAGTCATTTTCATGATGCTTCCTTCTGACTTGGAGCAGGGAATTCAGAGCCACTCGCTGATTCGATTAACTTCCTTCACCAACAATAATCAGCCTCTAATCGACCTGAGGACATAAAAGCAATTATGCATTGTGCCTTTAAGGGGGAAGGTTAATTAAACACTGTTGTAGCTCATCAGCAGAATAACCTGTGAGTAATGCCAGAGAGATTCCCTAATTGCTCACAAAACAACTTCTCTGGTCCCCAGCCGCGTGTTTCTCGCCATTTGCTGGTGGCGGGATTTTCTCTTCCCTTCGCTTGTCAATGATATTTCCCATTGAAGACACCCTAAGCTGCAGGGAAACCTGCGGGCGGGGATGTGCTGCCAGTGGGAAAATAGAATCCCAACGGCCGGAGAATTCCAGCCTATTTTTGCTTTTGCATATATCCATTGCATCCCCCGATAAGTGTATGGTGTTAATGAGACAGAAGGTCCCACTCTTAGGGGGCCATTACCTGCCCCCATTTTTGGCAGGCAGGAAAGTTGAAGGGAGGGCTGAGAATACAATGGGAGTCCCCAATGGTTTTTATGCTGACGGAACTTCCTGTTAACATTGTCCCACCCCATCCATGACATAATGGGGTTCCCGCTATGAAAGGTCGGGAACCTCATTATCATTCATTAAAAGTCATTAGTGCGAATCCCGGGCTGGATTATCCCCACGTGCGAGCGGTCCTGGGCCCGGGGTTGGGGGGGGGGGGGGGGGGGGGGGCGCATGTCTGTGCAGTACCCTGGCACTGTCCCATGGCAGTTTTTAAAAATAGAACAGTCAGGGGGCACTGCATGGAGGGCTTCCTTTGGGGAAGTTTGGGGCGGGGGATTCCTTGGGGATGGTGTGATTCTCTGGGGGGTGGTCCCATACCCATGGGAGGGGTCCTGTGTCCGTGGGGGTGGCCCATGACCATGGGGGATCCTTTTTAAAAATTTTTGCTTATTTCAGATTGGGGCACCCTTTAAAGAAGGTGCCTTAAACTGTCAGGGGCTGAGGTTGCTGGTGGGGGTGGGGGGTGGGGGGGGGGGGGGGGGGGGGGGCTCAATCAGAGCCACCCCCACCAACGTGATGTTGTGGGACCTGCCTCCATTCTGACAATGGTCAGAAAATAAGGTGGGAAAAGCCGGTAGTGGGGCCAATGGCCTACAGCCTGCTCTTCCCGCCTGACTTGACATATTGTGAAAAAAAGAGAAAGTTCCGCCCTTAGTATTTATCTTAAGAAAGAAAAAACATTTCTGGCCATTGTTCATTCACACTCTGCATCACATCCATTAAGATTTTTACATTTTCTATCTGGAACCATTGCATCTGGTTTATTTCTGGGGCTGTTTAGCACACTGGGCTAAATCGCTGGCTTTGAAAGCAGACCAAGCAGGCCAGCAGCACGGTTCAATTCCTGTAACAGCCTCCCCGAACAGGCGCCGGAATGTGGCGACTAGGGGCTTTTCACAGTAACTTCATTTGAAGCCTACTCGTGACAATAAGCGATTTTCATTTTAATTTCTGTCGCACCTCAATTTGCTCCAAACATGGTTCTGAGCATTCTTCTTAAGTAATACAAAAGTAGGGAGGTTATGCTTCAGTTATACAGGGCATCGGTGAGACTGCATCTGGAGTACTGTGTCCAGTTCTGGTCTCGCTAGTTAAGGTAGGATGTAAAATTTGTTGGAAGTAGTTAAAAGCAGGTTTACTACAATATTAGCTGGAATGAGAGGGCTGCCTTATGAGGAAAGGTTGGGCAGGCTATGCTTGTATCCGCTGGAGTTGAGAAGAGTAAGAGGTGACTTTATTGAAACCTTTAAGATCCTGAGGGGTATTGACAGGGTGGATGTGGAGAGGCTGTTTCCTCTTGTGGGAGAATTGAGAATTAGGGATCACTGTTCAAAAATTAGAAGGCATCCATTTAAGAGGAGAATTTGTTTCTCCCAGAGGCTCATGAGTCTTTGGAACTCTTTTTTTCAAAGGGCAGTGAAAGCAGAGCCTTTGAATGTCTTTGAGGCAGAGTTTGATAGTTTCTTGATTAACAAGGGGGTGAAAGATTATTGGCGGTCAGCAGTCATGATCTTATTGAATGGCAGTGCAGGCTCGATGGGCTGAGTGGCTCACTCCTGCTCCTAATCTGTATGTTCATATGTGATATCGGGTTAATAATAATGCTCTAATTGGTAGTTGATTGTTAGTCAAATGGTAGAAGGAATATATTTAAAGCACCTCTCAAGACAGCAAGAAAAATAAATATCTTTCGAAACTTTGTTGTAAGGAGTAAATATTAATGCATTAAAGAAACACCCCGGTACAGACCTGCATAATCTTGCCTATTTTATTTAACATAAAAGTACAACCTGGTTTTCCAGTCATTCAGTTGTGCTGAGGAGTCTTCCTTCCATGAAGCAAATGTGTTAATATTTGATATTCTCTCAGATTGTAATTCATCAGATTATCTCTGCCTGTTAATGTTGTGGTCAGAAAATGCAACAAAATGGACAGCATGGTGGCGCAGTGGTTAGCACAGCTGCCTCAGGCGCCGAAGTCCCAGGTTCGATCCCGGCTCTGGGTCACTGTCCGTGCGGAGTTTGCGCATTCTCCCCGTGTTTGCGTGGGTTTCGCCCTCACAACCCAAAGATGTGCAGGCTCGGTGAATTGGCCGCGCTAATTTGTCTCTTAATTGGAAAAAAATTAATTGGGTGCTCTAAAATTTATTTTAAAAAATAAAATTAAAAAAAATAAAATGCAACACTTCCTTTGAGTGAAGAAAACAAAAACAGAAAGAAAAAGCAGTTTCCTGAATCGTGCTAAATGTTGTGCCGTCTCTTTGGACTGAGGTGGACTGAGTGCCGTAGTGGATGCTTTCTTCATAGCCCTTGTTTGATCCTGTTCAAATCCTTTATGCTTCCCATTTCTCCACTAGCTCGAGGAGAATATCTCCATATATAGATCTTTGTCGGGCTTGCCAAATGAGCTGGATCTCAGCCCTGGATTTTTTTGGGAGGGCTGTTTGTTTCCCGTGATAATTTAAGAATCTGACTAGCAACGCTGAACAGATTGAAGGCGAAGGTGCCGGTGATGTTGTCTCTCCCCTGCCGACTCGCCAATGTTAAAATTCTAATTATAGACCATCTGCTCCAGTTCCACAAACTTTTTGTTTTAATTGTGATGGGGCCATTGGCTTTTTCCATGATGATTCAGTCTTTGCGGAATGGGCAGTACGTTTCTTGCATCTTGGAAAATGAAGTGTCAACACTCCTCATCGCATCAGCTGGTATTTGTTTGTTTAGAGGGTTTTTTTTAGGATGGTTCTGTTGGCTTTGGGGTCTAATTACCATTTACCTTCAATTTATAGCCTCTGATTTCGGTAAGAATTGTTAGCGTGCTCCGTAACTTGATGTATTATTCTATAAGACATGTTTCTCATTTCAAGTCGATTGAAAGGGCCCTTTAACTTTGACAACATGGTGGCTGGAGACATACACTGCAGGCTTCCAGGAGTAAATAAAAGGGGTTTATTGATGAATGGCAAAGGGAGATAGACAACAGGCACAGAACACGATACAGCAGGACTTTACTCTTCAGTTCCGTGGTCCACACTGGGTCCTACTCCCAGGGCCCCACTCAAACACCCCATTGGCCGGGGTTCATGCACTCCCGTGTGATTGGCCCCAAGCCGGTCATGTGGTCAGTGGCACTTACCCCCTTAAAGATGCCACACTATTGCATTCCCCCCCCTCCTTTACGTTTCCCCATATCTATGTACAACAGTCATAATTGTTAACAGGGACAACCGAGGAAAATGAGTCCATCAAAAAGTCAATCTTTTTGGAGACTTCCAGGTTCTCCCGGACCTTGAAAGACCAGCCACAGGCTTGGCACTCCTTTGGGTGATTGGGTGGTCCACATTTGATGCCACCTCTGACAGGATCACTTCCACAAGGTGCGAACTAGCCCCGCCGCCTTCGACAGAAACAGTTGGTTGAACAGAAGTGGCAGCCCCTGGCTCCCCTTACCTGGACCAAGTTACAGGAGTATTCATGGTGTCCGTAGAACACGTTGACTCCACGCTGGGGTAACCACCTCTCGACTCAGGTGGTCGATGTGCTTCTTAACGGACTTCCCGTTAACATCGACCACATAAGACACCAGGCCACAACCCGGCAAACCTGCTGTGCAATGACTGCCCCAAACCAGGTCTCCCACCCAGAATGACCTGTCCTCTCTCTGCTCTGACTACTGACTCTTCTGAGAGGCCAGACGTGCCTCCAACATCCCTGCCAAATTTGCAAATAAGAGATCAAATCGGTACTCATGGCCCACGAGCAACTTCAGCTTGTGGCTGAATGAGGGGCTGAGTTGTAAAACAGTGGTTTATCTGACTTCTTTTTCATGGAGTTCTTGAAAGTTTGAACAGTCAGCTCAGCCAGCCACTTCGATGCTGGATGATAGGGGACTATTCTCGTGTCTTGTATGCAATTTCCTCTCTCAAAATGCTGGAAATAATCACCGGTGAAGTGAAGCCATTGGACGCCCATGAATGGCAAACACATTGCCTCGACTGTGGCCGCCGAGGTAGTGGTCCCCAGCTCCTGGACCGATAACCACCTGGAGTGAGCGTCTAGCAGCGCCAAAAATGGGCCCACATAATCCACGTGGACCCTGGCCATTCCCAAGGGTGAAATATGGCAGAAGGCAGCAAAGATTGCTGCATTTGGCAAGGGTGACATAGTTGTACGAGCACTTGAATGGCCTTGTCTATTCCTGGCCACCTGATCAAACTATGCACCAACATTTTCATGGGGCAGCACCGTGACACAGTGGTTAGCACTGCTGCATCACAGCTCCAGGGACCTGGGTTCAATACGGCCTTAGGCGACTGTCTGGGTGGAGTTTGCATTTTCTCCCTGTGTCTGCGTGGGTTTTCTCCAGGTGATCCGGTTTCCTCTTAGTCCAAGGATGTGCAGGTTAGGTGGATTGGCCATGCTGAATTAGGGTCCAAAAGGTTGAGTGGGGTTACTGGGTTACAGGGATAGGATGGAGGTGGGGGCTTAAGTAGGGTGCTCTTTCCAAGGGCCTGTGCAGACTTGATGGGCCGAATGGTCTTTTTCTGCACTGTAAACTCTATGATCTATGATTCTTTGTCTGCCCTGAGTGGGCACTGTGTAACTCTTGAAGTAGAGGCCTCCGAGCCTGGGGCAGGATGACCACCTGTGATCCACAAAGAATCACGCCGTCTTCACATGTCAACTTGTCTTAACGAGTGAAGTCAGGCCTCAGAAGATCAGACTTGTATCTCCAGCCAGATTGTATCATTCATTTGACCTTTGAGTCCAACTGCGGATGTGCCCTGCAGACACTGGCAGGGTTTCATAGAATTTATAGATTTCATTTAATTTACAGTGCAGAAGGAGTCCATTTGGCCCATCAAGTCTGCACCGGCTCTTGAAAGAGCACCCCACCCAAGCCCACACCCCACCCACACCCCACCCTATCCCCATAACCCAGTAACCCCACCCAACACTCAGGGCAATTTTTGGACAATAAGGGCAATTTAACATGGCCAATCCACCTAACCTGATTCAATTTGCTTTGGGAGGAGGTGGCAATCATCAAGGGAACGTTAAATTACAGAAAAGGGAAGCAAGGCTAGAATCTCACCATGGTAAAGCAAAATACTTAACATTCACTTCCTCTGGAATCTAGGGCAAGGGAATTGGTCAAAATGAAAGCACTTTTCACAAACCTATTATCATGTTTTTAATTCCATCGCTCCCTCACATCAGAAGACATACAGTCTGTAACTTAATAATTGAAGGTTAGGTGGCAGCAGCTGGAAATAGGAGGAGCCAATATCAACACAGGTGGGCTTGTTCACTTTGTTGGGTCTCTTCTGTCACAAAGGTATTTGCAGTCAAGTGAAGCTGCTTTGTTATCATAGAATTTACAGTGCAGAAGGAGGCCATTCGGCCCATTGAGTCTGCACCGGCTCTTTGAAAGAGCACCCTACCCAAGGTCAACACCTCCACCCTATCCCCATAACCCAGTCACCCCACCCAACACCAAGGGCAATTTTGGACACCAAAGGCAATTTATCATGGCAAATCCACCTAACCTGCACATCTTTGGACTGTGGGAGGAAACCGGAGCACCCGGAGGAAACCCACGCACACACGGGGAGAGTGTGCAGACTCCGCACAGACAGTGGCCCAAGCCGGGAATCGAACCTGGGACCCTGGCGCTGTGAAGCAATTGTGCTAACCACGATGCTACCGTGCTGCCCTGGTGTCGAGGAACTTTAGGGTTAGAAAGATTTCCTGGGGTACTGGTAGTGTCGCAATGCTCTTCAATAGGGGCAGGCGACTTAATGCATCCACATTAACAATTTGTGTCTCAGGCCGGTGCTGAAAAACATATGTGTGTGGCGCCAACAGCAGGGCCCAACGCTGCAACCTCGCTGAGTCTATTGTTACCCTGGTCTAGTCCATTCCAGCCCCATCAGACCCTGAGTCGCAACACAATTGAAATTAAGAAATAATTCTTAGAAAAACAGCCCTTGGCGACCCAATAACTCCAGTCACCAAGTTTGTAAATTTAAACACAATTATGTTAATTTTAAACAATAACTATAATTAAATATGCAGCAAACACAACAGGTTGACTATTATCTTATTTCCTAACCCTCTCCCCACTTAAACTTGTCCCACCCTCTAGGCCAGGCAGATGTCGGGAGGGTCGCGGAGCCGCCCGTCACAGCGTTCCCGATCGCGTGAATTTGTGCGCAACAGCCGCAGTAGCTGGCTTTTATCAATGCCGGCTGCGAGCGGCTTTTAAAATAAGGGCCACAACCATATAAAAAATGCTGGCGCACTGCGCATGCGTGCCTGCTTATCGGTTTTAATTTTGTTTTAATTCATTGTAATCTTCCTGCCTGAAGCGAGGCAGTGAGAAGGTCACGCCCCCCGAACGCTGACGTCACATGCTTTGAGCATGATTGCGAATCCTCCATTTTGTCAGCAGCAAATAAGCAAATGAGAACCAAGCAGGCTCACCTCTCGCATTAAAGGTAAGAGAAAATGGTGGGTCGTGAATGTCGGCCGGCGTGGGTTGCGAAGGTCGGCAGGCGTGGGTTGCGAAGGTCGGCAGGCGTGGGTTGCGAAGGTCAGCCGGCATGGGTTCCGAAGGTTGGCTGGTTGGTAAAATTGGGTCCCTGGAAAAAAAGTTTGAAAAACACTGCTCTACACGCACACAAGACAGACAAAACAGAGAGGAGAAGAGGGGGTAAAATAATAAATTAAAGGGATTTGTTTCAGATAGTTGTCTTAGAGCACATGTTCCTTCACTTCAATCTAGGCTTCCAATTTGAGGTTTTCACTGTAGATTCATGCCAATTCTGTGTACAGCTATGAAGCTTTTTTGAGAAAACACAAGGGGAGAGAGGGCAATTTCTTTCCTCTGAGCGTCCAGGATTCCCCTGGCTCTCTAAAAATCATCCCACTCAGGCAGACCCAATCACCGTTTCTTATCTGGCACAACACGGCCTTTTTGCCAATTCCATTGGTGTCCAGCCAACCATCGAACCGAGTCCCACCGATCTCTTGGGTGCCACAAAGTCTGAGCTCTGCCGTTCAAAGCTACCAGTGTTCTCTTTTGTGACTCTTGAATTCCTCACTTCTCCTGCTTGAAGATATATGTCCGTTAAGCATCATTGGACTAAAATTATAACAGCAAAAATAAAGATAGAGGAAACAAGGGAATCGACAGGAAAGACCCTTACACTATGGGTGGTGTGTGTTTATCTTCACTTAACAAGTCCAGCAAAAACTTGTGGTCAATCACTGTGTCGAACCATCGACGGTAAACATACTGGTGGAATTTCTTCACATCAAGTTTAACCGCTAAGCTCTCCTTCTCAATCTGAGCATAGCTTACTTCACAATTCAGAAGGCTTATTTTTGAGGCTCCTTCCATTGCCACCACTGATTCTTCCTTAGCAGCAGGTGCAATGGTGCCAATGTTCTGGCTACATTTCAAATACACCTTCCATTGTAATTGACCATACCGAGAAAGAACTTCAAGTGGCTGACATTTTTGTCCATGGCGCTGTGCAGCAGTAGGCTAACTGCTGTGCCACTGTGCAATCCATAAACGTGACTGAGGTCCAATTTTGAATATGTGATGCCCCCCGCCAGCTTTGCATGGAGGTCTTCAATTCGACGAATTGGATACCTATCGACCCGGTAAGCTTGGTTTATTGTCATTTTATAATCCCCACAAAACCTTATTGACTGATCAGGTTTAAGGATAGGGACTATCGGCGGCGCCCACTCTGAGAACTGCACCAGCTTGATTGGGCGGCACGGTGGTACAGTGGTTAGTACTGCTGCCTCACAGCTCCAGGGTCCTGGGTTCAATTCCAGCCTCGGGTGTCTGTCTATGTGGAGTTTGCACTTTCTTCTCGTGTCTGCGTGGGTTTCCTCCGGGTGCTCCGGTTTCCTCCCACAGTCCAAAGATGTGCAGGTTAGGTGGATTGGCCATGATAAATTGATCCTTAGTGTCCAAGAGGTCCAAAAACTATGATTACACTTAACTCTTCCAATCTCTTTAGCTCTGCTTCAACCTTCTGATGCAGCACATATGGCATTGGCCTGGCTCTAAACAACTTGGATTTTGAATCTGGATTTACATATATCTTGGTTTTTATGCCCTTAATTCGGCCCAAGCATACTCCTGACAAACGTCCAAGCGATCGAAAACAAGCTGGACGAACTTAATGCTGGACTTACTTCTCAGAGGGGAGTAAGAGGCTGCTGTGTGCTCTGTTTCACAGATTAGTCCAACGCCGGCATTGCCACGTCACTGCTCTCCCTGCCTCACTGGACTGTGCCATATAAACTGAAAGCTTCTCAATTCATCAGGCGGACCAGATGACATCATCAGGCAAAGCAAAGGGTGTAGGGGTTTGCCTCCTCATCAACTCCTCCTGGTGCCCCCCCCCCCCCCCCCCCCCCCAAACAATGACAGCAGTCCACCTCTGATTCTCTTTGAAGCCCTGATTCCTTCCAGCTACTTGGGTTCCGATCCTGTCCCGTGGATCATGTTTGACTCTGAGCTGTGTCTGTTGATTGCGCTGCCGACCTCACGGCCATACCACCCCAAACTTGGTTAACCTCCCCTTCAGCCACGCTTTGGTGGTGCCTTTTTCGGAGCACTCTGTCGCCTGACCTACCTATATTGCTTTTTCCAACGTAAATGTGGTCCCCCACCAGAACCATCTGGATATTAAGGTTCTGGGTCCCATAAACCGGCCGATCATGCAACGTGTCACTGAGCAGGGTCCAAACTCAGTGCTCAGTCAGACTGTGAAATCTGGCTATGAAAGCTGAGACAGACTCTTCGTGGTCCCTCATTGGAGAATAATCGAGGACCTTGGGTTTTAATGTTCTTTCACCAATTTCTCTATCTGGTCAAAGGTATTCGAGTCGGGTGCCTCCAGCAACATGAGGTTCCTTATCAAATTGTAGATCTGGGGCCCGCAAACTATCAAAAGTATCACTTCTCGCCTGTGACCTCGCTCGTGGTCAAGAAGAAATTGAGTCATTCATTGTACTGGCTCCATAACTCAACCCCTTGGTCAAATGGATCTAGTTTCCCAATGATGGGCATTTCGACTCATGGTTTAAGTGATTCCAACTCTTGCTGGAGCTTCTTTGTTTCTCAACCGTTCCTTCCTTCCCTCCTCGTTTCACGACGATTGTCGGCTGCGATCAAATGTTTTTCTCGTCGCCAATGTGGTGGCTGGAGACATACACTGGAGGCTTCCAGTAGTAACAAAAGGGGTTTAATTGATGAAAGGCAAAGGCAGATAGACAACAGGCACAGAACATTATACAACAGCTCTTTACTCTTTAGCTCCCTGATTCCAGGGCCCTGTGCAAACCCCATTGGCCAGGGTTCATGCACTCCCGTGCGATTGGCCCTGAGCCGGTCACATGGTCAATGGAGCTTGTCTCCTTAAAGGGGCCACGCTAGCACAGGCAACATTGGGACCATTGGGAGGGGTATTTGATTATGCTGCCCACTTTCCCAAGGCAGCGAGAGGTGTAGACACAGTTAATGGATGGGAGGCGGGTTTGTGTGATGGGCTGGGCGGTGTTCACGACTCTCTGTAGTTCCTCACAGTCATGGGCCGAGCAGTTGCCATACCAGGCTGTGATGTAGCCAGAAAGGATGCTTCCTATGGTGCATCTGTATAAGTTGGTAAGAGTCAATGTGGGCATGCTGAATTTCCTTAGTTTCCTGAGAATGTATCGGCGCTGTTGTGCTTTCTTTGTCGTAGCGTCGACGTGGGTGGACCAGGACAGATTGTTAGTGATGTGCACACCTTGGAATCTGAAGCTGTTAACCTTCTCCACCTCGGCCCCGTTGATATAGACAGAGATGTGAACAGTAGTTTGCTTCCTGAAGTCAACAGTGATAACGTCCCTGAATCTAACCATCTTGGAAAAGAGTTTCCACAAAGAGAGTAGCATTGACATGCCGCCAGAGCTGGTCACTCATCTGTAAATCTATTCCTCTGACTGCAAAGTCTACCTGAAATGCAAAGACAATGAGATGGCCAGAGCAACACCTGTCCAGATCTGGCAGAACTACAAAGCCTAGATCTCCTGTCCTCGAGGCCCAACAAACCCCCTCATCCAGACCACACCATTTACACCACACAGGTGCCAGGCTCTGCCCATCTCAAAGAAGAGAGAATCTAGCCATCACCCCTTGATGCTTAATGAATGAATGAAATGAAAATCGCTTATTGTCACGAGTAAGCTTCAATGAAGTTACTGTGAAAAGCCCCTAGTCGCCACATTCCGGCTCCTGTTCGGGGAGGCTGTTACGGGAATCGAAGCATGCTGCTGGCCTGCCTTGGTCTGCTTTCAAAGCCAGCGATTTAGCCCAGTGTGCTAAACAGGGCATTAACATTGCTGAATCCCCCCACTGTCAACATCCTGGAGCTACCACTGACCAGCAGGGCCGGCTCAAGGCACCGGCAACTCGGGCAGTCGCCCGGGGCGCCATGTGCTAGAGGGCGCCAGAGACTCGGGTCCCGCGCATGCGCAGTTGGGCCGGTGCCAACCAGCGCATGCGCGGTGGCCGCCCTCCCCCAGGGCGGTCCCCCCCTCGGGCGCCCCCCCCCCCCCCCCCCCGCTCGGTCCGCTCCCCCCCCCCCCGCTCGGTCCGCTCCCCCCCTCGGGTCCGCCCCCACCCGCCCCCCCCATCCCCCCATGCCCCCCCCCCGTCCCCCCCTTGGCCCCCCCCCCCCCCCCCCCCCCCCCGCCCCCAAGGGCGCCAAAGTTCAGCTTGCCCAGGGCGCCAGCAACCCTAGGGCCGGCGCTGCTTACCAGAGTCCAACTGGACTAGCCATATAAATACTGTGATTACCAGAGGTGGTCAGAGGCTAGGATCCTGTGTTGAGAAACACACCTCCTGATTCCCCAAAGCCTGTCCACCATCTACAAGGCACAAGTCAGGAATCTGATGGAATACCCTTCCATTCCCTGGATGAACAACACTCTATAAGAATGATACCATCCAGGATAAAGCAGCCCACTTGACTGGCACCCATTCACAAACATTCACTCCCTCCACCATCAATACACAGTGCCAATCGTGTGTACCATCTCCAAGACGGCCTGTGGGAACTCACGAGAAATCGTTAGACAGCACCTTCCAAACCCTTGACGACTATCATCTAAAAAGACAAGGGCAGCAGGCATATGAGAGCACCTAGAAGTTCCCCTCCAAGCCACACACCGTTCCTTCACTGTTGCTGGGTCTAAATCCTAACAGCACTGTGGATGTACCTGCACCTCGGGGACTTCTGCAGTGGTTCAAGAAGGCAGCTCACCAACACCTTCTCAAGGGCACCTGCGGATGGGCAATAAATGCTGGCCTAACCAGTGATGCTCACATCATTGAATCATAGAATCCCTACTGTGCAGAAGGCACTGGTACATCCTCTAAATTAATTTTAATAAAAGTGTTAACTGAGGGGGAGTGAAAGGGAGAGTGCCAGAATTAACGGAGGGAAGGGAGAACTACATTTTGAACTGGAATAAGGGTAGAAGACCCTCTTATGGATTGACCTCATTAACACTACACCCCTGTATGCTTCACCTGATGCTGGTGTTTACGTAGTTACATTGTGTACCTTGTGTTGCCCTATTATGTATTTTCTTTTATTTCCTTTTCTTTTCATGTACTTAATGATCTGTTGAGCTGCTCGCAGAAAAATACTTTTCACTGTACCTCGGTACATGTGACAATAAACAAAATCCAAATCCAATAAACAAAATCCAAATCCAAATCAGCATGAACAGGGAGGGTAAAAGAAGAATTGTCAGATTCTTGGGTGTTGTAGAATCATAGAATCTCTACAGTGCAGAAGAAAGCCATTCGGTCCATCAATCTGCGCCAACCCTCTGAAAGAGCACCCTACCTAGGCCCATTCCCCTTCCCTATCCCCATAACCCCACCTAACCTGTACATCCCTGGACACTAAGGGCAATTTTATCATGGCCAATCCACCTAGCCTGCACATCTTTAAACTGTGGGAGGAAACCCGCACAGACACAGGGAGAAAGTGCAAACTCCACACGGATAGACACCAAAAGCCGAAATTGAACCCAGGTCCCCGGCGCGGTGAGGCAGCAGTGCTAACCACTCTTCTACCGTGCCACTATGCCGGCTTTTGGGGAGTAGTTGCTCCAGGTTGGCTACCAGTATACGGTCTTAGGGAAGGGGAACTCGATGCCAGGGTACATCTGGGCTCGGTTGGAAAAGATCCCAATTTTAAATCATCTCATGACAACATCTCCATTGGAAACACATTGAAGGATGAGAGTGTTCAATCGGGACTTTTATTTCAAACATTGAGCCTTGCTCTGATGGTTTGAAGGGCATTTGTAAAGAACAGTGTTTAGCACTTTACGTGTTGCATAAAAAAGAAAATATGTTTTTTTTAAATCTCTGTCTGCTGCACAACATGTTTCCATAAACTGAATGCACATTTGCAGAGTATGGTGACGTTAACAGATATGAATCCTGCCTGTGCTGATAGATAGCGCTCACTGAATGTTTGCTGTTGGAGCCAATAATAAAATTCCTCTGAGACACAGCCAGCCTGACCTAATCTGTAACCTTTACCGGCACCAATTCTGCAGAAGTTGAGTTATGGCAAACCATAAATTAAAGTGTACTGACGATGTGGGCTATGTATACGTGTATGTTGTTGGGGTGGAATTCTAGTTTCTATGGTTGCAGTCACTTCTAATTAAAAACATAACTCTCCAAATTAAAATGGAAGCAGTTATGTAAAAGAACACTTTGTTAAATATCTTCGGGACCAACTCAAATATGCAGCGTATCCATTACCATAATTGCCAATAATGGCACTAATAGCTATCCAACATACTTTGCCTTTTCTTGGCCACATATTTTGATTGATGGGGTTAGAAATAAAATTCGGTATAACTTTTCTAACGTTGCTTTACGGATCTGTGCCTCCTTAAAATTATGTTGTTTGTTCCTTTTCTTTCCTTTTTAGTTCAGATTTAGTGGAAGATCCTAATTGCACAGGTCTGACTTTGTTCCCCTCCCCCCACTACTCTGGTGACAGCTGTGAACAGCCCGAGGAATAGACCCTTTGGGACATAACACTCCTGTTCCCCATATCGACACTAACAGGGAGTTGAGCCACACTGTCAGAACAGGTATCTTTTACAGGGTCTTCTCTTACCGTTCATTATTGCTACCGCCAACTTTATATATGGGTTAAAATGGTCTTTGAGCTGATCACCGCCATCACCACTTCCACAGACTGGTGTGATGTTTTTGATTTTTAACCTTCAAAGTGAGATATCGGTGGCAAAGATCTTTGAAGTAACGGTTCCCAGATGTGTTGAAAAACCAGATGTTCCACTCTGTGGAAAAAAACCTCTCCGAGATATTTGGCTGCCTCATTAGACGCAAGCAGCATTCACAGCGCCGCAACCTTGCCCCAATTTATGCACAATCTAACCTCGAGACAAAGATCTCTCGGCGACATATTCCATGCAAATGATGCAACTGGTTTGCTTGTTTGGCATTTCCCTGTCTCATTTGAAGAAAAACACATATTTATGCAAACACTGTTGTACATGTTAATAATAATCTTTATTAGTGTCACATGCAGGCTTACACTAACACTGCAATGAAGTTACTGTGAAAATCCCCTAGTTGCCACATTCCGGTGCCCGTTCGGGTACACAGAGGGAGAATTCAGAATGTCCAATTCACCTGACTTGAGAGAGGAAACCGGAGCACCCGGAGGAAACCCACGCAGACGTGGGGAGATCGTGCAGACTCCGCCAAGACAGTGACCCAAGCCGGGAATCGAACCCGGGTCCCTGCCGCTGTGAAGCAACAGTGCTAACCACTGTGCTACCATGCCACACATCAGCCATAGCTGGGTAATGTGATGCTTTATACTACTGGCCCATCACTGCTGGCCATGGATTTCAATTTGTTTTTCAAAAGAAACTTGCAGCACGATTTGAGGGTACCCAATTAATTTTTTCCAATTAAGGGCAATTTTAGCATGGTCAATCCACCTACCCTGCACACCTTTGTGTTGTGGGGATGAAACCCATGCAAACACGGGGAGAATGTGCAAACTCCACATGGAGAGTGGCCCAGAGCCGGGATTGAACCTGGGACCTCGACGCCGTGAGGCAGCAGTGCTATCCACTGCGCCACCATGCTGCCCTACACTGTTTGTTAATGTGTGAAATAGTAAGTGAAGGAGAAACTTCAGAGAGTCGTGAACTCCGCCCAGTCCATCACACAAACCTGCATCCTATCCATTGACTCTATCTATACCTCCCGCTGCCTGGGGAAAGAGCGGGCAGCATAATCAAGGATCCCTCCCACCCAGCTTACTCACTCTTTCAACTTCTTCCATCGGGCAGGAGATACAAAAGTCTGAGAACACGCACAAACAGATTCAAAAGCAGCTTCTTCCCCGCTGTTACCATACTCCTAAACGACTCTTATGGACTGACCCGATTAATACTACACCCCTGTATGCTTCACCCGATGCCGGTGTCTATGTATTTACATTGTGGACCTTGTGTTCTTTTATGTATTCTCTTTTTATTTTATTTTATTTTCATGTACTAAAGGATCTGTTTGAACTGCTCACAGAAATATACTTTTCACTGTCCCTCGGCACGCGTGACCATAAACAAAAACAATCCAATACAATGCTTCCTAAAATTTGAGTTGAAGCACTGGTGGATCGTTGTTGGGGGGATTTTTCTAAATTAATCTGCATACCCGTCTTATACCTTTTTTTTTCCTTTTTATAAATTTAGTGTACCCAAATAATTTTTTTCCAATTAAGGGGCAATTTAGCCTATTCAATCCACCTACCTTGCACATCTTTGGGTTGTGGGGGCGAAACCCACAGGGAGAATGTGCAAGCTCCACACAGACAGTGACCCAGAGCCGGGATCGAACCTGGGACCTCGGCGCTGTGAGGCAGCAGGGCTAATCCACTGCGCCACCGTGTTGCCCTGTACCCATCTTATACCTGACCTGGGTGTGCTTGATGGTGACACTGGGCACCAAAATTGCAACTTCTTGATACCAACATATCTTGCATAGCTATTCCACAAAAACGTACAAAAGCACAAGTGGTCTATTCATTGTAACTGCGCAGTTCTGCTTATCCAGCACGAGTGAGGATCCTCAGGGGTAACTGTATAGACAAGAGCTCGTAATTATTCAACAGAGCAGAGGCTAAATGCGGTTATTGCATGGAATCACAGTTTATTCGGTGAGTACAGGTCACATCTAATCATAGAGTCCCTGGCCATGTGGTACAGTGAAAGTTCCACCCATACTGCGTGAAATGGCTGCTGATCCAGCATCAGGCAGGAAGCACTCTATATACGACAGCGCGGAGTTGATATGCACTCAGCGCAGAAAGGGTTAAAGCATTTTCGCCAAATGCTCTGCATCCTGCCATTAGTGGATGTATCTGCATCTAATTACCCAGGGAATATTTGGCACGTTCACAATACAACGTCGAGGGAGTTTGTCCTGAAGTTCCCAGAGTATTTTCATCCTGTGGAAAGCATTGCATCTGAGAAGCTGGAGCCATTATTATTGGAGAGAGGGCCTTCTGAACTTTGTCTGCTGGATATCTGGAAACAGATGGGTTGTGATGTCGATGTGTGTTACTCTTTACTTTGAAGCTGGTCTTTCAACACAGAGCTGCGCTCCTGGTTCTCTAAAATCTTATTTCTCAAACGTGCAATAGAAAATCTTAAATTTGTCAACAACTTAGAAATTTCACCTCCGTAATGTCTGCCAAATTCTTGCAGGCAAATCTACAGGTTTGAGGGATTTGGAATACACACAGCCTCAATAATGTTATATCTAAATTAAATAGACGTACAGAGTACACAGCCCCTTAATCATTAATATTACAAAGTGCCACTATTCTATGCTGTAAAGGATTTAAAACCCAAATGGCCTGAATAGCCAATCAAATATTGGGGGCGCGATTGTCCGCCCCCCACGACGGGTCGGAGAATAGCGGGAGGGCCTTCCTGACATTTTTCCCGACCTCCCGCTATTCTCCCCCCCCCCCCCCCCCCACGGCCGCCCCACGACACGAATCGCTGCTCGCCGTTTTTTTACGGCGAACAGCGATTCTCCCCTATCCGATGGGCCGAGTTCCCAGGCCTTTACGGCCGTTTTCACGAACGCAAACACACCTGCTCTCACCGTTCGTGAAAACGGCCGCAAAGTGCCGTTCTGGAGAACCATGGCACCAATTGGCACGGCCGCACCACGGCCGTGCCAAGGGTGGCATGGGCCCGCGATCGGTGGGCACCGATTGCGGGCAGCGGGTCCAAACCCCGCGCACTCTTTGTTCCTCCGCCGCCCCGCTGGATCAGTCCGCGGGGTGGCTGAGGGGCATGACGGCCCGCGCATGCGCGGGTTTCATGCATATGCGCGATGATGTCATCCGCGCATGCGCTGGTTGGAGCCGTCCAGTCCGCGCATGCGCGGCTGACGTCATCGTGCGCGTCAGCCGCCGTTACCCTTGGCGCGCGGGCTTAGCAAAGTTCGCTAAGCCTGCGATGCCGTGGTTCACGGGGCCCCGCTGCTAGCCCCGACCGGGGAGCAGAATCGGGTCCCGGGAGGGGGCGCGGAGGCTGCCGTGAAACACGGCCAGTTTCACGGTAGCCTTTACAACTCTCCGCATTGGTTTTTATAGCCTTAAAAATGAACAGTCCACAGAAGCCCAGAATAAACAATGCACTCCGATCCTTTCTCTCCTATCCCTGCGCTTTTTAGTGATGCAATGTAACCATTGATGATGTAACAGTTAAACTGGGGCGGTGTGGCGGCGCAGTGGTTAGCGCTGCTGCCTCACGGCACTGAGGACCCGGGTTGGACCCTGGCCCCGGGCCACTGTCCGTGTGGAGTTTGCACATTCTCCCCGTGTCTGCGTGGATCTCACTCCCACAACCCTAAAGACATGCAGGAAAGGTGAATTGGCCACACTAAATTGCCCCTTGATTGGAATTTGTTTTAAAAAAGTAACTGTTAAACTAACAGGACTATGGTGACAAAGGTACACTTTTGTTTATCTGAGATTCATAATTCAATGAAAGACTTCTTTTGTATTTTCAGGCTCACAGTGGTTATAAAATACCTAAACAGGCCACTTTGACTGCAAAATGGTGTCCTTATTAACAAACAATTACTCTCCCCTTCCTCCATTTTGATTCCTTCCTGCTCTGAAGACTTTCTGGGGTTTGGTCCATGGGGTATCAGGGGCTCTCTTGGACTCTGTAAAGCTAGCATATTCTGTGAGGCCTGTCACAGCCGAGCTTCATGTGTCAAGCTTACACATTCCAGCAAACACCCCCCCCTACTGAGATGCTGAGACCACTGTCCTGCCCACACGGCAGCCTTGCTCAAAACAAGAACACTTCAAGGCAGATCAGTTTGCAGCTGCAATTAAGGATCAGGCTGAAGATATGAAGGAAGAACACATCACAACATTTTTAAACACTCTTTATTTCTATTGATACATGTGTTTTCTTTCTGTCGAGAATTCCAAAAGCATAAGGCTATGGAGCAGATTTCCTCATCAACATGTTTTACATTGGACAATACCAAGTTCCAGACTGAGGAAGTATTAAAATAAATCTACATGGTGAACTTAAGTTCATGAGTCGCTGTAAACATTTATACAAGCAGATTGCAGGGAGAGACAAGCTAATTCGTAACAGTACATGATAAACACATTTGAAACACTTTGTATGGAATGTACATCAGATACAAACGGAACAGGTCTGATAGATCCAGAAGGAAGAAGTGAGCCTCCAGCAGGACATCAGCAGCTGGATTCTCTGTTCCTGAGACTTGGCGATGTTGAGGCAGGATTTGTGGACTTTCACAACAGCATAACTGACGCCGCACCTGGACCGATTCAGCAACCGTTAAGGGACTAGCTCCAATGGGAAATGGTGTGGGATTCGCCGGATCTGTGATTGACACTCGGGAGGCTGACCAGCTGCAGTCGCACACACACTCACATCCCACCCAACAAGATGGCACTGGTTGCTCTGAAGCGCGCCCATCCCGCTAATGGGTCGGCTGGGGCCAGAGGGCACCTGGGGGGGGATAGCCGAGGGGGTTACCCATATGACTTGTGTCCCTAAGTTCACAGTGGGCAGTTAGCGATGGTGTTACGTGCCCGTCCACCCCGACCCCACAGCCCACTTCTGCCTCGGCCCTGGCAGAAGTACCAGCCAGCTGCACAACTGTCAGCAAACTATGGCGATGTTGGACACTCCGCACAGACAGTGACCTAAGCCGGGAATCGAACCCGGGTCCCTGGCTCTGTGAAGCAACAGTGCTAACCACTATGCTACCATGCGATGATTTTATTGAAACATACAATTGTTAAGGGGCTTGACAGGGTAGATGCTGGAGGACATTTCCCCGGTTGGCAGGTCTAGAACTGGGTGGTCACAGCCTCAGAATAAGGGATCTACCTTGTAGGGCTGAGACAAGGAGAACTATCTTCCCTCAAAAGGTGGCAGAGGTTTGGAATTCTCTTTTCAAAGGCATGCTTCCTCGCTGAGTATATTCAAGACCAGCAATTGATAGATTTGTTTGGACACTCGGGGAATTAAAGGATATGAGATAGTCCAAGAACATCAGACATGTTTGGATTGGATGCAAAGCAGGCTCGAAGTGCTTAGTGGCCTTTAACCTGCATCTATTTGTTTTGTTCAAATCTTGCGTTTAATTAGAATTTGAGGGTAGATACTCTTCACTTTGGCCAGTGGTGTAAATGGATGACATCAATAAACCCTCCTCTTCCGCCCAAGCCCAAGTTTCCTTTCCAGTGATGTCACTGAAAGGCACAATGGAGCGCAGTAATTGATCGAGACTCAATGCTGCTCATTTACAGCAACACCCAAAGGTAAAATGACCCCCAAGGTGTCTTTTTTCCGCAGGATGTGGAGGCTTTAGAGAGGGTGCAGAAGAGATTTACCAGGATGTTGCCTGGTATGGAGGGCATTCGCTATGAGGAGAGGTTGAATAAACTTGGTTTGTTCTCACTGGAATGAAGGAGGTTGAGGGGGCGACCTGATAGAGGTCTACAAAATTATGAGGGGCATAGACAGAGTGGATAGTCAGAGGCTTTTTCCCAGGGTAGAGGGGTCAATTACTAGGGGGCATAGGTTTAAGGTGCGAGGGGCAAGATTTAGAGATGTACGAGGCAAGTTTTTTTTTTAACACAGAGGGTAGTGGGTGCCTGGAACTCGCTGCCGGAGGAGGTGGTGGAAGCAGGGACGACAGTGACGTTTAAGGGACATCTTGACAAATACACGAATAGGATGGGAATAGAGGGATACGGTCCCCGGAAGTGTAGAAGATGTTATTTTAGACGAGCAGCATGGTCAGCGCAGGCTTGGAGGGCCGAAGGGCCTGTTCCTGTGCTGTACTTTTCTTTGTTCTTTGAAATTGCCAGCACACATTAGCATTTTCACCATTTTCCCGACAGCAAGGGGTGTTGAGCCAAACAGCCACTTCTTCAATAGTTCTAGCGAATTGTCCATCAGATGAGCATTCAGACAAAGGAGTTAAACAGGTTGTAATAACATATGCAATGGATCAGCCTCTGATTCTTTACTGCAGTAATGTTCCACAACTCAGACATTGCGCTTTGTAACCATTTCCTGACTAATTATTTGTTGTTAATGGTCAGGTGCCCACTGCAGTTCAGCCCTCTTGCTGCTTTAATATGTTCAGCTTTTAATCTAATGTCTCATCAAATTTCACTTGTTTTAATGCCGGCATCTCAACGCTAACAAAACATTTGCTTCGAGAGAATTCGGGCCAACCACATTCTAAGAATAACCGCGACTCCATAGCAGACACTGTTAAATATTAAATAATAACGCACTGCATCGCCATCACAAAATAAGCCTGGGAAATCTGTGCACTTTTAAAAACGAATCCACTCTTTGAAGTTGCTGGCTGCTTAGCTACCGTACAAAGCTAAAGATTTAGGAGTCTTTAGGACATCATTAGCGTTAAAAATGTTACAGTTCAAAAGGTCACCACTTTCTGTAGCCTTCAGCAAACTAAATGTTACATTCAGTTCAGATTTTTTACGTCAGCTCTGGCATTTGGTACCAGATTATTGTTTTTTAAAATCTCTTTCGGCTTTTAAGAACTGCTGAGTTCTTAAGTCTATCCTGTAAATTGCCCAGTCCAATCATTAAGGAGAAGGATTTTTAAACTTTCCTGGAGATGTGACAGTCTTGTGGAAACCAGCTGTGTGGTTCCTTATGAATATTCACCACACTACACAAATCTAATAGAATCCATGTTTAATGCTAGGCCAGGCCTCTAACCCTTATTTCTAAAGCTACAAGCCCAGCGAGGAGTCAGGTATCTAACTCGTCCAGCCATAGCCAGAGAACATCTCACAATGGCTTCTCTTCCCTGTAGTCAGGAGTTCCCCAGGGATCTATTTCTCACCCCCCACCACCCCCTACCCCCCCCACCCCACCACCCACTTCTCATCTACGCCTACCCTTTGCCCACATTGTGCAAAGACACATCAGGTTCGACAAATCCTCAACAACACCCAGCTCCCTCTCACCCACCATCACCTCTCGACTCCTCTGCTGCCTCAGAAATGAAATGAAAATGAAAGTCGCTTATTGTCACAAGTAGGCTTTAAATGAAGTTACTGTGAAAAGCCCCTAGTCGCCACGTTCCGGCGCCTGTTTGGGGAGGCTGGAATGGGAATTGACCTCGCGCTGCTGACCTTGTTCTGCTTCACAAGCCAGTTGTTTAGCCCACTGTGCTAAACCAGCCCCTCTGTTCTGTCAGATTAACTGTCTTGGTTTTCTCTAATTGAACACACTTTTAAATAAACACTTGAAGTGACAATTGACCAAACCATATTATTCTCCAGTATCAACAAAGAACAGGATGGGGAGAGCACTGTTATATGTCAAATACTGGATGAGTCTCTTGTTCATTGAAATGGCTTTACTTTGTACAGATATATAACTGTGCTTTCAACAAGGGCAGACCCATCTTTACACACTTCATAAAGAGTAAAAAGAAACACGTGCCATGTCGAGGGGGGGTTAGTGTTCGACTATGTAATTGTGCAACAGCGAAGACAAAGGGTGTAGAATAGAAGCTTTGTCTACTATCGGGCGCGTGTCATAAGCTCCTCCAACGCCTTTTCCCGATGGTTGTTGTGGACGAGAAGAGCCTCTTTAATATCTTCATGCTGAAAACCCATCTCATCGAATTGTGTCATTAAGGTCAAGAATTCTGTTGCCTGTGTGCAGAAGGGGGCAAGGCAGGAGTAAGGGAGTTAGTCAAGTTTGGCAACAAACTAAAGCAACTCAGATTATCAGTTTTGCAAATCTTTGAAGGGCATGGTAATGAAATCCAGACAAAGAGTAACTGTGGTGCTATCACCCAATCTTAGCTGCGATCAGAAGGGACCGCAGGGAACCATCAAGCTTCATTTTTATGGAGAGTTTGCAGCTTTCAAATGATCTCGGATCGCATCATTCTGCACACTCTGGCATTAGGAAGGACTTTGAAATTTCACCAACGTACGGGATAAGAAACAAAATCGAGCTGGCTCTATAAACCCTGCAGAATGACCACAGCTGAAACACTTTCAGCTCGCTCACATTTTGCCACCCCACGTTTAACTTCCAGAGAAAGACAGCTGATGGCTCCTCAAGCACGTTAATTATCATCAGGCGAACACTTGTCGATTATCCTTCATCTCAAGCATTGAAACAACAAAATAATTTTACACAATTGCATTGGACATTGATACGGTAACATTCAAAGAGCCTAATTTCAAGGACAGAGGCCTAGCTCGTAATTAAGATAGATCAAGGAGAGCAAGCTACAATATGACGCAAGTGCAAGAGAGGGCAGAAGAGTGCGTGAGAGACAGAGGCGAAGAGATAAGGGACTGAATTTTCAGTGTCACAATACCACGCCAAATCTCAGCAGATCAGCTGTTTAGGGCTATCAATTGATAACTTGCAATAAACTAGGGGCGAAATTCTCCCCCCCCCACGACGGGTGGGAGAATAGCGGGAGGGCCTTCCTGACTTTTTTGACGCCCTCCCGCTATTCTCCCCCCCCCCCCCCCGCCGAAATCCCGACCCGAATCGCTGCCGCCGTTTTTTTACGGCCGGCAGCGATTCTCAGCTGTTAGAAGGGCCGAAGTCCCAGCCCTTTACGACCTTTTTACGAACGGCAAACACACCTGGTCCTGCCGTTCGTAAAAACGTCGTGACAAACTCGCAAAAAATAACCATGGCACCGATTGGCACGGCAGTACCACGGCCGTGCCAAGGGTGCCATGGGCCCGCGATCGGTGGGCACCGATCGCGGGCAGCGGGCCCGATGCCCGTGCACTATTTGTCCTTCCGCCGCCCCGCAGTATCAATACGCGGGGCGGCTGAGGGGCAACCCGCCCGCGCATGCGCGGGTTTCGCGCAAAAACGCGATGACGTCTCCCGCGCATGCGCGGGTGGAGTCTTCCCACCTGCGCATGCGCGGCTGACGTCATATGACGCGTCAGCCGGCGCTAACTCCGGCAAGCGGGCTTAACGATTTTCGTTAAGCCCGACTTGTCGGAGCCTCCGACGTCGGGCTGCTAGCCCCGACGGGGGACCAGAATCGGTCCCCCGTCGGGAAGGGGCGCGCTTTTTTTTTTACGATTTCTCCCGTTTTGGGAGAATTTCGCCCTATTCCTTTTGAGGTGAATATGACTTCTTTAAAGAGTCATATTTGACTTGCTTCTTTAACTCCATTTCTCTCTCCACAAATTTTCCAGCACTTTCGATTTCTGTTTTAGATTTCCCACGTCCACAGTATTTTGCTTTCAATCTTTTTGAGGATTTGATTCTTAATCTTGATTACTCTTCTGTTCTTGAAAAGGTGGAGATGTCGACTGTACAAATTCATTGAGGTGATTCAACTCAATGCAAGCGCACTGTAGGTCAACTGAACGTTGATTCGATCAAAATGTAGTAAACTCTACAGATCGAGTCATTTTAAACAATACTGTACTATGGTGATATGCATGTGCACAGTAATATATATAGTTATCTATTAATGTATATAGTTATCGATATGACCTCCGGTCAATGAAATGAAAATGAAAATCGCTTATTGTCACGAGTAGGCTTCAAATGAAGTTACTGTGAAAAGCCCCTAGTTGCCACATTCCAGCGCCTGTTCGGGGAAGCTGTTACAGGAATTGAACCGTGCTGCTGGCTTGCCTTGGTCTGCTTTCAAAGCCAGCGATTTAGCCCAGTGAGCTAAACAGCCAGGTGGAGATAGAGATCCACCATGTGACTCCAAAGATCCGGCAGTTGGTAGTAAGTCATACTGGAGGACAGTCGCATTAGAAGTAGCTCCAGGAGAATTCACTGAATTCACTAATTGTTACCATTTGTATCATAGTTCGTTAGTTTCCATGTGTCCATTTTGTTAATAAACTATCTTACTAGTCAAAGAACTAGGTGTTCTGTGTGCATCCTTACCACGGCCACATCACAGAACATAACATGCACAGTCTCCTTAAAGGGTAGAAAATATCCGCTAATGATCATGAATAAATGCCGGAGGCCTTGTGGCACAGTGGGTAGTGCCCCTACCGCTGAATCAGAGGCTCTGGGTTTGGGTCCAATGCCAGGACCTGTTGGCCATGGAATGACCATTCAATGTGATTCAATGGGCTGATAGTCAGCTCGGAAATCCTTCCATCACTTCCTCACTATTCCCCAAAAGTTAAAGAAAACAGGTGTGAAAATTCACTAACAGCAAGAGATAAATGCACAACATGTCCATATCTTTGTTTGCTTTTTTGTAGAAGTGTTAACCAATTTGAAGTAAACTGTTAATATTTGGTTTAGATTCAAGCTCTCTCCCAGCTCCCACCAATCACTGTTCCAGCTGCTGCACCCCCTCTTTTATATAATCACATTTCTCCCCCTCTCTTTAGTTCTGAAGAAGGGCCATGCGGGCTCATCCAGCTTTGTCTGGTTTTGTATCACCAGGATCAGATTGATCTGCCTATTCATTGGTTTGCTTTTTGGGACCTTGCCGTGCGAAAATTGGTTGCAACATTTGCCTTCACAACAAGAGTGACTATGCTTCAAAAGTAAACCATTAGTTATAAAACTAGTAGAGATTTCCTTGATAAAGTGTTGTCTAAACGTTGGCTACTTTTAGTACCAGCGGAAATTTCCAGATCAGAGTATGCAATGGAATATGGGTGAAAGATTAGATAATTTATTTGTGCAAACAGGATACCTGTAGGACAGAATAAGAAAAGGGATAATATGATACTTTGAAAATCATTAGAGATCTTCAGACCTTTTCTTCTGAATTCTGAAAGATTTCCATAGCTTCTTCCACTCGACTCTCTTTGTAGCCTTCCTTCCGGAGACGGTCCCAGGCACTCAGGTACTTGAGGATCTGGTTATAAAAATGTTTGACAGTTAAAGAATGAAAGCGTTACAGAAAATTACCCCTAACATTACCCTTCATACAAAACTGCAACCATCACACTACAGCAAGGTCACGAACAGAATCATAGAACCCCTGCAGTGCAGAAGGAGGCCATTCGGCCCATCGAGTCTGCACTGACCATCTGAAAGACCACCCCCCCCCCCGCGCCATCCCTGTAACCCCATAAACCAACCTGCGCATTTTTGAACACTAAGGAGAAATTTAGCGTGGCCAATCCTGCACATCTTTGGATTGTGGGAGAAAGCCGGAGGAAACCCACGCAGATACGGGGAGAACTCCAAGCAGACAATCATCCAAGGCCAGAATTGAATATGGGCCGCTGGTGCTCTGAGGCAACAGTGCTGCTGTGCCACTGTGCCGACCACTGCTACTTGATAACAGTTACAAAAAAAAATGCATCATTGCGATCAGTCCAGCCTATCCCACTATTTGTTTCTCAATTTATTTCAGGTATTTTACAGTTGTCTCTCAATTAGAAGTAAAGAATTTGAAGGGATTAGAAAACAATTTAACGTTTGCTCAAATTATGGAACTACGTGCTGTTTATCTGATTTTTATTTAGTTGTTCCAATCATTTTGCTGATTGAGTTTAAACAATTAACATACATTGTTTCTTCGGATAATTTAATGGTTCAATAGTACAATATAACCCTCAGCGAAATGTCCGGCCTCCAAACAACTTCTACAAAATTCAGAGAATGCAAAGGACGAGATAGAGATTTGCATTTATTTGGCACTTTTTATGACCAACAGGCATCGCAAAGTACCATTTAGCCGACAAAGTGCTTTTGAAGCGTGATCACTGTCATAATGTAGGAAACGCAGCAACCGAATTGTGCACAGCAAGCTCCCACAAACAGCACGGCGATAATGAGAACATATTCTGTTTTTGTGATGTTGACTGACAAGGGCACGAGGGTAACTCCCCTCTTCTTTTTCAGAATGGCGTGGTGGGATAAATAGATGGACAGGGCTTTACTTTAACATCTCATCCTAAAGGCAGTACTGTAATGCCAGTCTGGATTGTTGTGCTAAAGTGCTGGAATGGGCCTTAAACCCAGGACCTTATAACTCAGAAGCAAGTGTACTATCCACTGGGCCACAGCTGACACAAAACACATTGACATAACTTTTAGAATAGCTTTAGAATTATCTAAATCTCAAACACCTTGTTCTCCATTAACAAACACTGGAGGTTCTTTTCCCCGAAATGATGAATGATTATCAAAGTGAGATTTACAGGCCAGAACTGGTTTTCTGACTTTATTTTAAAAAAAACAGAGAGACCCTGCTTAAAGATCAGAATAAGTATCACTCACGGTATAATTTTCCACAGCCTTTGTTTACCCAGCAGGGACGTGTTACCCACTGTGTCAATACAGAGACTTGGGTTATTCAGCAGGGTCAGTGTTACTCACCATAAAGTGTTGAGCCTATTTTTATTCAGCACAATTATTCACTGTCCAAATTTGTGGACCTTCTCATTAATCAGCAGGATAAAGGTGGACGACTGTGTGGACTCCTCTACTACTCAGCAGTGTAAATGGTTACACACTGTATAAGACTGATAGAGCTTACCAGGAAGCGAAGAACCCGGATCTCTAAATTTCGGTTCAGATTACCATTTAGATAGTTTTTGTTTCCAAAATTAATACAGGGTGAAAAGTTTTTTTTGCTAACTCCTTGTCATTTGCAATTTGAAATGCCTGGTCATTGAAGTCTGGCGTAAGTGCAAAGAGTCTGGAGATTGATGGCAGCCACATATGGTGTAGCACTCCAACTGAAATCTATTCCTAACAGCTGACTGTCTTCCCTCACTTTCAAAACATCCACACCAAGAATGTCAGGAATTTCTAAAGCTGATTTTTTTTTTAATTCTCCCAATTTAGTGCGGCCCAATCCACCTACCCGGCACATCTTTGAGTTGTGGGTTGTGGGAGTGAGACCCACGCAGACACAGGGAGCATGTGAAAACTCCAAGAATGAATATTAAAAGTTACAGTGGTAGTGAAGTCCCTTTAAGGGAGCTTGCCCTCTTGGTCCATGTGCTTGGATCGAGGCCTATTGTGTGGGAGCGCATGAACCCCAACCAATGGGGAAAGAGCGTGGGGAGCAGGGTTCTAGCCAGAGCGAACCCAGGAGCCAGAGTGTGAAGGCCCAAAAGGAGAGTCTGTGCCTGTATATAGGTTACCCTTGCTAGTTGACAATGAAGCCTTTGCTCCTCCTTACTTATGTCTACCTGGCATTTCTTCGAGTCACCACAGTTGCATTTTTAAAAATTCGATGGAGCCAAAAAATATCTCCAGCCCAAGCTTCGCTCATTAGTTTACTGTTACTGTGGAATGAGTTGAACAGGGGTAAAAGGCTTTCAACCAAAGTGACCATTGCCAAGCTATTTTGGCATGTTTACTGTGGAATGAACCTAAGTTTTATATTGTGACTGAATTTACTGTACATACAATAGTAAAGTTTAACAGCATTTATTATTATTTATGTGCAAACCAGACAGCAACTATGGGCAAGAGAAGTTGCCCAATTAAACATGAAAATCTGTAATTTGCTGTCTGAAATGCACTGCTTCTCTGTAAGCTGCACAAAAAAAAATCAAAATCGCACAGTCTGCCACCCATTTAAAATCTATTAGATGGGGTGAATTTCCTGTACTGACATCATAGATAAGGACTAAACCTGCAACAGAATTTTAGGGCTTGCCTATTTTAGCCTAAGCTCCCCTTTGAACAGTGTGTGAAGTCATATTTGCTGCCAAATAATCTCCCTGACATGGAAAATTAACCTTTACAAGTGTGGAAGCTCATTCCATCCAATTTCAATTGCTGTGGGAGGTTTTCAAAAATAATTGGTTTTTAAAAGTTTTCCTTCCTGCCTCTTTTCTTTCACTCTCTTAATCCAATCTTTCTTTCCCCCTCTTTAGTTTGCTTTCTCCACCTGATTTGACATTGACTTCATTTTGCTAATTTCTGATTCCGGTACCGCCCTGCTCATTAATAATCGTCAGCGTGATTGGTTAAGGAGGCACACAATTGGTTGTCTTGTCCCTAAAGGTCCGAGATGCCCCATAGAGGGCACTGTCCTGTCTGAATCATGTATTCACGGCAACATCTAGAACAAAATATCAGAGACATTAAATGGGCAAGACGCTGTTCATTCACTGGTTGCAGTAAATTCTGACCCATAAATAAAGTACTTAATTGCAGAAATCAAAACGCAAGCAAAAGTTTCAATGGTTTCAGGCTAATCTGCTTTGCTTTGCTTTGTTTAGTTCTGACACAATTCCAAACGATCAAATATCAAACAGCCATCAGAATTCCTTGCACAGTACTTTTTAAAAGGAAAAAACAATTGAGGTCATTAATACAAAGCATTTTTCTATAGATTCTGGATTTTGTCCTGGAACAAAGCCTGTGATGTTGCCATTTATACACTGGAATATTCTGACCGCAGATATTTATAGAGTTTCTTTAAATTTGAAATTTAACCTGCTGATGTTAAGCAGAAATTGTCCAAATTACATTGATTCTCTAGTTTTCAGAGCACTGCTCTTCCCTCAAATGAATGACGAGGTGAATGACCTCTTCATTTACCCGAGGAAGGAGCAGTGCTCTGAAAGCTAGTGATTCAAAACAAACCTGTTGGACTTTAACCTGGTGTTGTAAGACTTCTTATTGTGCTCACCCCAGTCCAACACCGGCATCTCCACATCATTGATTCTCTAGTTATTGCCCTAGGTGATTTTAGACAACTGCAATTCTTCCTTAATCCACACCCATGGGTATCCCTGGTCACCAATCATTTTGTTCTTTCCATTCTCCAGGAGGAGTAGGTAGACCAGCGCATGGGTGTCTATCAGTCCAACATCACCCTCTCCAAGATAGGCCACTGATGTCTCCTTCAGGGTAGTAGTGCGCTGCTGCTCCTGGACACTGCTACACCGCTAATTGTTCAACAGGACAATGTGCAGCACTGACTCCCCAGGCACTGGTTTCCTATCTCTTTGGGAGAGTGCAGTGGTTTCTAGTTAACTCCTGCCACCAGCTGATTTTCACCTTCAGCTGAGGACCTGATAAGGTGGCAGGAAGAGATAGGGGCAGCACAGAATTTCCCCATGCCAGCGGGCAATCCAGTGCCCCTCCACAGCCCAAACCTCTTGCCTTTTTCCAGATGGTTAGCTTGTTAAGCCAATAAAAAGGACCAATTAATACCATTGATCAGAAGACAACTGGAATTTTCTCAGTCAGTCTACAGGTTCCCCCAAGTGGCCTCAAGACATGGGGCAGAATTTTCCCGGAAAATGGCTCAGCGTCGTTTCGGGTGAGAGAATCGGTGCGACTCGCGCCAGCACCGGCGGCGCCATCTGGATTGCGAACTTCAGCCACTTAGTCAACTTTCTTTTCCCCATGTGAAACACGCCACGCCTGAGTCACCAGCCGTCTGATTCACCCAACCTGGGGGTCAGCTGAGAACTGCATTCAAGGGGGCGGTGCATCTAAATGGATCCTCAGCACTCTCTCTCTGTCAGGCCAGGAAGACGCCAGCAAGAAGATCCGCAGCTAGGTTCTCAGAGGGGGACATTACCAGACTGCTCGAGGCAGGCCACAATATACCCACATGCTGGCAGGAGACCCCTGAGCAATGACACCAATCCTGCCTGGGAGCAATACTGAGTGCAGTCCAGGAGGACGGGGATGCAATGCTGAAAGAAGCTGAATGACCCCCACGTGCTGCACCCGTCCCCCCCTGGCATTCATCCCTTTCATCGCCCCGGGGAAGCCACCATTAATTCACCTGCTACCACCTTGCAGCCTCCGAACACCCGACTTCCCAGCATCAACCTCAGAACCCCCCCCTCTTTATCACAACCTCTTTCTGCCTAGGCACGGTGCCCAAACATGCCACTTGGCCTCGACCGCCCAACCCACCAAGCGTCCGGCTCACAATGTTCCCTCTGTGTTCCCACAGGAGAGGAAAGACAGAGGCATGGCTGAGCTCTGACTTCTCACTCCCTTCAAGGAAAGGGCAATAGAGCTCGCCAAGGAGGGCCAGGAGTGTGCCATCACGGACAATGAGGTTAACCTGCAGCACAGAAGTGAGGATGCACTGCACATTCATCCGGAAGATCTGTCTCAAGTGAGTTAAATGCCCAAACCATTGTCCATGCCATTGCCATGTCCTTTGTGTTGCAGGAACCCCATCCATTGAGGCCGCACCATCAACGGGTAGGGATGTCCTCACCCCTCAACCCACAGCCGCACCTCGGAGCAGATCTCTGAGGAAGTCACTGAAGTGACGTCACAGTTATCACTCGCAACATCCATCACCACAGAGACAAGCACCTCGGTGGGAGACTTTAGTGGACAAGCCTCTGGGTCACTATCTAGTGAACAGGTGGAGACAGGAACAACCCAAGGATCGGGCAATCAGAGATCTTCTGGATCCCAGGACCTAGCTATGCCCCATCCAGGTGCCCTACCTCTGCACAAGTTCCTCCCTCAGCTGCTGGAGATGTAAAGGCAGAGCCGGGAAATCCAGGAAGGGTTGCCGGTGACATTCCTGCAACTGCAAGAAGTCCCAAAACCGCCATTGCATGGCACCCAGGCCAGCACTGCAAGGGTGGTGACCACAGTCCAGCTCCAGGCCCTCCAGAGAATGCCCGACAAGGGCATCTCAGGCTCAAAACATGGACAGCAGGAGGACACCTCCACTTCCTATGTGACTCCTGTGAATACACCTAGACATAGTGGTAGGCATCACAGGATTTAGGAGTTTCAGGGACACAGGGTGAGCAAGGATAAACTAGGCATTGGCAATTAGGGTTTAAACAATGAGTCACTGTCACTAGTCACCAAAATTAAATCTTTTAAAGTTCAAAGTCTTAACCCCTCACTGTCTTTGACCCCTCCCACTGGGAAAGGTCATCACCCCATCTGAACTCAACTCTTCCCATAGGCCCTCAAACTGAGAGAATGGTAATGACACCCACAGTGACAAACTTCCTGGAATGACTGTGCCATCGCTCAGTGAACCTTTCACCTGGCCCCTTTCCCTCCATTGGAGCTGCAAAACAAAGGAATGAGCCCCCGATCCACACTCACACTGAGCCCCCCATCCACACTCACACTGAGCCCCCGATCCACACCCACACTGAGCCCCCCATCCACACTCACACTGAGCCCCCCATCCACACTCACACTGAGCCCCCCATCCGCACTCACACTGAGCCCCCGATCCACACTCACACTGAGCCCCCCATCCACACTCACACTGAGCCCCCCATCCACACTCACCCCCCCCATCCACACTCACACTGAGCCCCCCATCCACACTCACACTGAGCCCCCCATCCACACTCACCCTGAGCCCCCGATCCACACTCACACTGAGCCCCCGATCCACACTCACACTGAGCCCCCAATCCACACCCACACTGAGCCCCCCATCCACACTCACCCCCCCCCATCCACACTCACACTGAGCCCCCCATCCACACTCACCCCCCCCCATCCACACTCACACTGAGCCCCCCATCCACACTCACCCCCCCCCATCCACACTCACACTGAGCCCCCCATCCACACTCACACTGAGCCCCCCATCCACACTCACACTGAGCCCCCCATCCACACTCACACTGAGCCCCCATCCACACTCACACTGCCCCCCATCACACACCCCCCCACCCCATCCACACTCACACTGAGCCCCCCATCCACACTCACTGAGCCCCCCATCCACACTCACACTGAGCCCCCGATCCACACTCACCCCCCCCATCCACACTCACACTGAGCCCCCCTCCACACTCACACTGAGCCCCCCATCCACACTCACACTGAGCCCCCCATCCACACTCACACTCACCCCCCCCATCCACACTCACCCCCCCCGATCCACACTCACCTGAGCCCCCCATCCACACTCACACTGAGCCCCCCATCCACACTCACACTGACCCCCCCATCCACACTCACACTGAGCCCCCCATCCACACTCACACTGAGCCCCCATCCACACTCACACTCAACCCCCCCATCCACACTCACCCCCCCCATCCACACTCACACTGAGCCCCCATCCACACTCACACTGAGCCCCCCATCCACACTCACACTGAGCCCACCCATCCACACTCACCCCCCCCATCCACACTCACACTGAGCCCCCCATCCACACTCACCCCCCCCATCCACACTCACACTGAGCCCCCCATCCACACTCACACTGAGCCCCCCATCCACACTCACCCCCCCCATCCACACTCACACTGAGCCCCCCATCCACACTCACACTCACCCCCCCATCCACACTCACCCCCCCCATCCACACTCACACTGAGCCCCCCATCCACACTCACACTGAGCCCCCCATCCACACTCACACTGAGCCCCCCATCCACACTCACCCCCCCCATCCACACTCACACTGAGCCCCCCATCCACACTCACACTGAGCCCCCCATCCACACTCACCCCCCAGATCCACACTCACACTGAGCCCCCCATCCACACTCACACTGAGCCCCCCATCCACACTCACACTGAGCCCCCCATCCACACTCACCCCCCCCCATCCACACTCACACTGAGCCCCCCATCCACACTCACACTGAGCCCCCCATCCACACTCACACTGAGCCCCCGATCCACACTCACACTGAGCCCCCCATCCACACTCACCCCCCCCCATCCACACTCACACTGACCCCCCCGATCCACACTCACACTGAGCCCCCGATCCACACTCACACTGAGCCCCCCATCCACACTGACCCCCCCGATCCACACTCACACTGAGCCCCCGATCCACACTCACACTGAGCCCCCCCATCCACACTCACACTGAGCCCCCCATCCACACTCACACTGAGCCCCCCATCCACACTCACCCCCCCCGATCCACACTCACACTGAGCCCCCCATCCACACTCACACTGAGCCCCCCATCCACACTCACACTGAGCCCCCCATCCACACTCACCCCCCCCCATCCACACTCACACTGAGCCCCCCATCCACACTCACACTGAGCCCCCCATCCACACTCACACTGAGCCCCCCATCCACACTCACACTGAGCCCCCCATCCACACTCACCCCCCCCCATCCACACTCACACTGAGCCCCCCATCCACACTCACCCCCCCCCATCCACACTCACACTGAGCCCCCCATCCACACTCACCCCCCCATCCACACTCACACCGAGCCCCCCGATCCACACTCACCCCCCCATCCACACTCACACTGAGCCCCCCATCCACACTCACACTGAGCCCCCCATCCACACTCACACTGAGCCCCCCCATCCACACTCACACTGAGCCCCCGATCCACACTCACACTGAGCCCCCCATCCACACTCACACTGAGCCCCCCATCCACACTCACCCCCCCCATCCACACTCACACTGAGCCCCCCATCCACACTCACCCCCCCCCCCCATCCACACTCACCCCCCCCATCCACACTCACACTGAGCCCCCCATCCACACTCACACTGAGCCCCCCATCCACACTCACACTGAGCCCCCCATCCACACTCACCCCCCCCGATCCACACTCACACTCACCCCCCCCATCCACACTCACACTGAGCCCCCCATCCACACTCACACTGAGCCCCCCATCCACACTCACACTGAGCCCCCCATCCCCACTCACACTGACCCCCCCATCCACACTCACACTGAGCCCCCATCCACACTCACACTGAGCCCCCCATCCACACTCACCCCCCCCATCCACACTCACACTGAGCCCCCCATCCACACTCACACCGAGCCCCCCATCCACACTCACCCCCCCCCCCATCCACACTCACACTGAGCCCCCCTCCACACTCACACCGAGCCCCCGATCCACACTCACACTCACCCCCCATCCACACTCACACTCACCCCCCCCATCCACACTCACACTGAGCCCCCCATCCACACTCACCCCCCCCATCCACACCCACACTGAGCCCCCCATCCACACTCACACTGAGCCCCCCATCCACACTCACCCCCCCCGATCCACACTCACCCCCCCGATCCACACTCGCACTGAGCCCCCCATCCACACTCACCCCCCCCCATCCCACTCACACTGAGCACCCCATCCACACTCACACTGAGCCCCCCATCCACACTCACACTGAGCCCCCCATCCACACTCACACTGAGCCCCCCATCCACACTCACACTGAGCCCCCCATCCACACTCACACTGAGCCCCCCATCCACACTCACACTGAGCCCCCCCTCCACACTCACACTCACCCCCCGATCCACACTCACACTGAGCCCCCCATCCACACTCACACTGAGCCCCCCATCCACACTCACACTGAGCCCCCCATCCACACTCGCACTGAGCCCCCGATCCACACTCACCCCCCCCATCCACACTCACACTGAGCCCCCCATCCACACTCACCCCCCCCATCCACACTCACACTGAGCCCCCCATCCACACTCACCCCCCCATCCACACTCACACTGAGCCCCCCCATCCACACTCACACTGAGCCCCCCATCCACACCACACTGAGCCCCCCATCCACACTCACCCCCCCATCCACACTCACACTGAGCCCCCCATCCACACTCACCCCCCCCATCCACACTCACCCCCCCCCATCCACACTCACACTGAGCCCCCCATCCACACTCACCCCCCCCCATCCCCTCACACTGAGCCCCCCATCCACACCCACACTGAGCCCCCCCATCCACACTCACCCCCCCCGATCCACACTCACACTGAGCCCCCCATCCACACTCACACTGAGCCCCCCATCCACACTCACCCCCCCCCATCCACACTCACACTGAGCCCCCCCATCCACACTCACCCCCCCCCATCCACACTCACACGAGCCCCGATCCACACTCACACTGAGCCCCCCATCCACACTCACCACTGAGCCCCCCATCCACACTCACACTGAGCCCCCGATCCCCACTCACACTGAGCCCCCATCCACACTCACACCGAGCCCCCCGATCCACACTCACCCCCCCCCATCCACACTCACACTGAGCCCCCCATCCACACTCACACCGAGCCCCCATCCA